>NC_046658.1:131166425-131219818 GCF_010883055.1 Belonocnema kinseyi | reverse complement strand
AACAAATGTGATAGAATCCTCATGTTTACTTATTTCATACATTTTACAAAAATACTTTTTCCAACAGAAACAAATATTTACATTTTTCCAACATTAAAAAAAAATTTAATTTGACTTATAATTTATATTATAAGTTTATTTATTTAAAAATTGATGCGACGATTTTGCTACTATTTTTTATCTCTGAAATGAATCCAATTCGTGATATTTCGTGGAAGGATTTACTGATTAACAAATTGAAATTTTGTTATTCACTCTGCACGTGCGAGAAGTAATCCGCGTATTTGTGCCCAAAATAAAATCGACCACCGCAAGGCCCTTGTCAGTTTGCTGTGCAGTAAATCGTTCCTCGTATGTATCGTATGTACATACGTCTACATTTTGGAAAGAGGGTGGAAGAAATAAGACATCGCGTTGATGCTAAATAAGAAAATAAAAAAAAAGGAGACGAAAAATGTGTCGCCTGCTTAAAGAGAGAGGAGTTGGGGGGGGGGGGGGGGGGGGTAGTCTTGCAACGAGACGATGCTATATATATTTAAAAATATAATTTACGAGTCCAACTACTACCGAGTGACAAGATGATAGGGTGCGAGGATGATGAGGAAGGGGAAGCTGCGGCGAGAAGTGGAGGAATATAAAAACGAAAGAGTAAATCCCCGAGATATTATCTATCTGAAGTTGGGTGAAGGATAATTTAATGTGGAGTATTTCCAAAAATAAAAACAATAATCAAACGACTCAATTTGGACAACCACCATAAAATGTTCCTATTGTAATTCGAAAAAGATAGAAGAAAAGAAAAATCTGTTTTTTTTTGTTGCTAAAAAATAAAAAAGGGAAAAGAATAATGAGAAGGCATCCAACCAAATTCCCTTCCGAAACCCTTCTCAAGGCAAAAACAGAAAAAAAATATTTTAAGCAGGTAGGAAAATCAAAAATTATTTTTTTCTTTTAAAACTAGTCTCAGGTATCAGAGAAAAGGAGAGAGAGCATCGTGGTTTCATTGCTTTTCCTACCTGCTAAAATTATTATTTTTTATTTTTATTTTATTTAAAAACGAGAGGAAAAAAGGGGGAGAATTTTGTTGATTTCTTTCTCATCTTTTGTCCGTTTTTTTTCTCCAAAAAAAGAATTTTTTCTTTTCATTTTTAGGAAAATTTTGGTCTTTTTTTAAATTACAATAGGATTATTTATTTAAAAATTCAACTACTTGGTTAAAAGTTAAAACCATTTATTAAAAATTAATTTTTTTATCAACGATTCATCATGTTAATTGAAAATTCATTTCTGATTAGAAAATTTAAATACTCGGTTGAAAATCAATTTTATATTAAAATTTTCAACTATTTTGCTTAAAACATTTTTTTTGTAAAGAATTACATTTTTGAGAGAAAATTGAACTATTCTAGTTTTTGTTGAAAATTGATTTTCTCCCTCTTTTTTTGAATTGTTATTTTTTCTCTAGCGAGCCGGAAAGTAAGGTAGTTTAGAAGTCTATTTTTTAATTGTAAATCTTTTTCATGCTTTTTTAGCATAAATAATTTTTCTTGAGAAAATATATTTCTATTCGATTTTAAATAGAAAATTTATATATATTTTTAAGAAATGAAAAATATTTGGTTGAAATTGACATTTTCAACTAAAGATGAAACTATTTGTTTGAAAATTTATTTACTTTGTGAAAAATTTGTGTTTTTTGTAGAAAATTAATCTTTATGGTTCAAAATTAATCTTTTTCATTTGAATTAAAATCGATACGTTTGAAATTATCTTTTTCTTCTTGTCTAAAAATTCTTCTTGGTTGAAAATGCAAGTATTCCTGTTAAATTAGGTTGGAAATTTAATGCCTTTTTTTAAATTATTAAAATTTTGTATTTTCACTGTTTAATTATTCAAAATTATTTTTTAGTTGAAAAAATCGCCTCTTTTGCTAGAAACTACTGTTCTTGGCTGAAAATGTACCTTTTTAGTCAAAAATTAAATTATTTTATTTAATTATTCATCATCTTAGTTTAAAATTATTCTTTCTGGTTCGAAATAAAAGTACGTAGTTCAAAGTTGAACTTTTTCTTAAAAAATTATACTTTTTTTTTTAAATTCATAATTTTAATTGAAAAGTTATTTCTTACGTTGAAAAATGAGCTATTTGATTAAAAAATTGATTTTTCTTCGGTTGAAAAGTAGTTTTTTCCCGAAAATGTTATTATTTTGTTAAAAATTTGTTTCCTTTGTTGTTGAAAAGCATTTTTTTCAATTGAAAATGTAACTGTTGTGCCAATTAAATATTTTATAATATTAATTAAAAATTCATTTATTTGGCTGGACATATATTTTTTACTCAAAGTTCAATTATTTAAGTTTTGGTTGACAATATTACTTTTTTTAAGTAAAAATTAATTTTTGTTAGTTTGTAAATTTAACCATTTCAGTTAAAGATTTATGGTTTTTGTTGAAAACTCATGTTTTTGGTTTAAATTTTATTTTTATTACTCCAAAATTTAACTATTTGGTTGAAAATTTGTCTACCTCAATTGAAAATTCAGCTATTTCGTTAAAAAATGCACCTTTTTTTGTTTTTGAAAACTGTATTTTTTCGTAAAAAACTAATCTCGCTTGAAAATTCATCTTTGTGTTTGAAAATTAAAGCATTGCAGTGAAATATTCATCATAGTTGCAAATTTATCTTTTTGTCTTAAAATTAAACTATTATAACTAATTTTTCTAACTTAAATTCTAATTTCAACATTATTGTTGAAAATTGATATTTTTTATAGAAAATTAAAGTATTTGTTTCGAGATTCATTTATTTTGAAAATTGTTGCTCTGTTCTGTTAAAAGAATATTTAGAATTAACGTAATAAATTAAAATAAATGTTTAACTATCGCGTCAAATATGAGTATTTTACTTCCTAATTGACCGGGCAACTTGAAAAACTTGACCGGGAAAAGCTGGGAAATGACCGGTTCTTGAAGTGTTTTTTGAAAGTGGAAATGACACCTTCTCTTTTATTGATTGACAAGAAAACCGCTAATTTCAGTCTCTTAAATACCAGTAATGTTTTTAGGAAAGTCATATAACAAGAGAGAGGTAGCTACAGAAAATTGTGTAGGCACGTACATACAGAGGGTTTATTATCGGTGATTGCGCGAAACGTAATTAGGTCCGCACATGTAGGCCGTCATGACGAAGCTCTCGAGTGACAGAGAACGACAGGACTTGATTTAAAAATAGGGACTTAAGATGTGCAATTCGCCTGAATTTTATTTATTATTCTTGTGTTTTTCGTCCAACAAGTACTGAACAATATTCTGCAAAATGATAATACCCCAGTGGACACAAAACCATGAAAATTCCTAGAACTTCTGTGGTTCGTTCCTAGGACGTCCTATGTCGGCCCTAGCACGTCCTATGTCGGCCCTAGCACGTCCTATGTCGGCCCTAGCATGTCCTATGTCGGCCCTAGTACGTCCTATGTCGGCCCTAGTACGTCCTATGTCAGCCCTAGCACGTCCTATTTCGATTGCTCTTAAGACATCTAATCTCAATACAATAGATGTCCGGAGAACGTCCTATGTCTTTAAGACTTCTTTAGCACATAAGACGTCTCATAGGCGTTGATTGTGCCGACATAGGACGTCCTAGGAACGTCCCAAGGACGTTCTTTTAATCTCCTGAGAGTGTCCTATGTTTTTAAAACGTCTTTAGGACAATGGTCGCCTTAGATACATTAATTGTGCCGACATAGGACGTTCTTGAGATATTCATGGTTTTATACCCACTGGGCTCTCAAATTTGAATTAAAAATTGTTTTATCGCGTCTCTAATTTCCGACGATAGTCTAAGAACTTGGCAAATACAATCTTTCTACTCGTATTTTCTGTTTGAAGTGTTTGGAGCTCATGACTCGAATGAAATGCTGAGTGCATCCTGTCGAGATTGACTAGTGTTGCGCGGTTTTGACATTCTTGGAGAAGTCTAGTAAGTGCGAAACTGCGAAGATACGCAGAAGCAGCGTGTTGATAGTTGATACCGCACTTAGGCATCGCAGTACTTAGGTACCAAACACGTGACTGAATCATGGCATAGTATGGAAATGAATGTGGGTATTATTGCGCTGCGTACGCGTATATAGTAGTACTCCTTAGCGGATTCATTGGTGCTGGGTCGCGCGCGTGTACTGAGACACATTATACCGTGTGTATTTTTATCAACGGAAGTGCGTCGTTGCCGGTTGCGCATTCCTCTAACTACTGTCTGGAAAACCAATGCACGAGTAGTCGCGCATGAATGTGTCCCCCTGGATTTATATTTTTACATATATGACTCCGGCCGTTTCATTTTGCGGGAAGTTTCCAAAGTCGTGGATATCCTCCCACACAAGTACGCCAAAACAGAGACGACTGAGAATATATAACATACTCTGATGCTAAGTACATGAACAATTTATCGAATGTGTTCATGAGGAGGAAGTGACTTGTCAACTCTGCTTATCATTTTATATTCTGTAATATTGACTGAAACTGGAAAAAAATTAATTGATTGAAAGTAATGGAGAAACTTCATCACGTAAATTAGAAATGCAAGGAAATTTCATAAATCTCTTGTGTGTCGCAAGCCAAGAGTCCACTTTTTTTTTGACATCGTATATTTAAATCACAGTTCCGGATTCATCCTAAT
Organism: Belonocnema kinseyi; assembly: GCF_010883055.1. Taxonomy (NCBI): domain Eukaryota; kingdom Metazoa; phylum Arthropoda; class Insecta; order Hymenoptera; family Cynipidae; genus Belonocnema; species Belonocnema kinseyi. The sequence goes on along the minus strand of NC_046658.1, from coordinate 131,215,140 downwards.
TTTTTTTCACCGTCATATGATCTAAAATACCAACTAATGTTAGCCTCGAAGCACAAGACCGTGTTTTTGGTACTTGTTGGTGGATAAATCACGTTCTTGGTAATGGCCGTCGGCGGTAAATGTTGCCATGCGTATAAGGTGAGCCTAGTTTGTGGTACCTAACAGATGGAAATTACCGATCCAATATGCAAATAACCTGTGACTGCTAATGTACCAGTAACGGTAGTGTCGTTAACGGATAGTTACATGAAGTTGGGAGAGACCCTGAGCCAACGAAATATCAAGTTCAGATTTTTTTTTATCAAGATCCGCCAATCTATATCTTGTGTTCTGTCAATCGAGCGTATTTTTGAAAGAAGGCACTCACTTGTACGTCTCTCTCTTTTATTTTAAGGAATAATTAAGAGAGATGGATGGTACTTTTAGAGTTGCATGTTATTGAGACAGAACCCTCATTTTATTCTGGGAATGCTTTCGAGCAAGTTAAAGCTTATTGAAACATCTGAGAAGCAAATAAAAATTAGTAATGAATCAAAAACTGAGAATGAACATTTGTCATCTGATATGCACTTTATTTAATTTATGCACTCATCTTTATTTTCACGAGTTCCTTCTACGAGCTTCAACCTACTACACCTGCATTATATCATTTTTAGAAATATTTACAAATTAATATAGCTTTCACTTAACATTTCTCTGGATGAATACTGTCCATGTACTTTCTCCAAATCATATCTTAAGTAGTCAAGTTTTCTGATTTACGTCATGTTGATAATATGACTGAAGAAATATTCACCGTTCCAAGTGAGAATTATAATTATTTTAGCAAATTGCTTATTCAGTAAATATTGTCATTTCTTCCTCATGAGGGTCACATTGGAAGTAATGTCGCACTTTAGTTTCTTGTAAAATCAGTTTTTAATAGAGTAATACTTTGCACACTATTTTTTTTTCCTGTATGCCAATATTTAATTTAGCAATTCTTTTTTGGAGAATGAAGTTTAGGATGGCTCACACTCGCCAACACTTTCATTTGAACGAAAACTCTAATTCTGGTTAATATTGCGGTTATTGGACTGCATTCCTCTCGCCGGCTCTTCAGACATTTTATTTTCATTTGCTCCCCGAAAAAATTTATGGATAAATCCTCAACAAATTTACTTTGTTTGGAAAACAGTGGTTGACCCAACTTCTTGGTTATTGTGATTAAGAAAAGTAGTGAAAGGAAAACAGTTATTCCAGCAACTCAACTTTATTCATGTTTATCCTACAAAGTTTTGGTAGGCGCAACTCCCCTACTTGCTCATTTCTCATCTTCTTTCCTTCTTTTACATGAATGTGTAACTGATGTTAACACGGGTTTGCAATTAATGGACAATGCTCATAATCCATATGTATATGTCGACATAACCAATCACTATGTTTTGTGAAGCCATGACTGCTCCCGCTCTGCACATAAACGGATCAGAAACCATGCAATCGTATCTACTTTTCTACTTACCTATAGTTAGGGTGCTTCGCATGCATGCCCGCACGACATATAAGTATGCATGACTGCCTCTTTACTATCACCGCAAACAGCATATTTAGATTTCTTACTATCCACTAGAATCTGTGGAAAGAAAACAACAAACTTTTTTTTGTCCTACTTCTTGTACTTCTGTTTGTACTTTGATTAAGAATTGAATAAATATCTAAACCTCTTTGCTGACTTTGAAATGAAAGTTGCAATACTTCGTACACATTTACAGGAGGGTCAAACCAATTGATCAGAGATTAAAATCAGTTTGGTCGTTAATTCCAGGCGACGGGTGTGAATGAAAGCTGTAATTGATTAACCCTCTGCGGGGTAATACTTCTCAGATGAAATCAAACCGTGATTGTCAGACGATTTGGATATTGCGAAAATATTTTGAAAGCAAAAAAGTCTTTAGCATAATTTTTCATAATTAATATCGATAAGACTGCCATAATTGATAAATTAATTTTTTCGTTTATTAGAAAGACAATAGAGACCAGAGTAATAAAACTGAAATTGAACTGGAATTACACGATTACGAATAATTCTATACATAGAGCGTTCTGGATAATGTGTGTTCAATTTCGATTTAACGAAATGCGAAATACTAGTTAACTTTTCACGAGCAATCGGTTGTGTGCCGATAGCCGTGGTGTAATTAATTTAAAGCCTGGCAGGGAAAGAATCGATCACTGTGGAACAGTGGGGATTAAAATATCGCTCATTACACGTTCCAAGAGTAAATCATATACGTCAGCTGCGAATTTTCCTTTTTTGCCAATCTGGGTACCATTTTTTAGAGTTGGAAACGGCGTAGTAGGTTAAAAATGTTCAAAATTATTTATTTTATTCATTAACATTAATGAAACTTCTTTTTAATCAGATTTAAACGTATTTATTTGGATTGGAAGATATTTTAAATTTGCATCTTCTTGTAATTGCAGGCGAATCCATGCCAACACCCAATTGTTATCTTGAGGGACGTGGCTTCTTCAGACATGGAATCCTTACTGCGTTTCATGTATCATGGAGAAGTTCATGTCGGACAGGAGCAGTTGGCTGCTTTTTTGAAAACAGCTCAAATGCTACAGGTTCGAGGCTTGGCCGACGTCAACAGCGGCGCTGCCGCAAAAATCCCACAGGCACCACCTACGACAGGCAACAACGGTAGCGCACCAGTAAGTCTAACTTTAATATAACTCCATAAATAGCAAATGATTGTCTCATTATTATCTAATTTGGAACATAATGAAACCGGAATTTCGCAATCTTCTATTAAATATTACATGAAATTCACAGCCAACGCCGCGGAATCCTTGGCAGGACAATGGAAGAGGGGAAGCTAACGAAAGCGGGGCTGGTTCACCACCTGAAAAGAGACCGAGAAGTTATTCGCCAGCTCTAGGAAACCATGTATCACCAAAGACAGACCTTCAGGAGTCTCTTTTGGGACAAGCACTGGAAGGTGGTCCCACGATACACACGCCACCTGTCAATAACGTGCAGGTAAATTTCCTTCCTGTAAAATCTCTATTTTTGTTGTTATTATTGTGATTCAATAAAATAATTATGTCATTCTTTTAGGCGCAATCTACTGGAGAGGACTCGAATTCCATGTCAGACAACGAAGAGGATACGTCGAACAATGATAGTATGCTGAATTCCGTCAAGACAGAGCCCAGCGATCTTCTCAATGACTCCATGGAACATCATCGTAGCAGTTTTCCCGCTGCATTGTTAGGACTTCAAGGTAATTCGCTCATGCCCTATGCTCATACCTTATGCTCATTTTTTATGATCATACCCTATGCTCATACCCTATGCTCATTTCTTATGATCATGCCCTATGATCATACCTTATGCTCATGCCCTATGCTCATGTCAATTTTTCCTCACAATTCATGTTCTGATTAATATTTTTGAAATTTAATTTTGCAGGTTTGATGCCAGGACCTTCTGGGATTCACGCAGCGAATCAGGATCCAAACTATGGTGAGTAGTCGAAATATTACAGTAACTTCACCTAACGGTCATAGCCCAAACTAGAATCCTCCCGTCGTTCCTTAGAACTCTGGTCTCTCGCTGTTGCGTTGAATGCATGGAACTCTCGTACCTCTCACAACCCTGTATTCCCCTTCCCAAAAAAAAACACGGTGAGTAAAGAATGGACTAGAGTCACGCTAAAAATCCAATAACTGATTGCGACATCCCAATTTGAAATCGGACGTCCCGTTTCCGAAACTTTTTCGTGAGACAGAACGAACGATGGAAATTGCTTCACGTCTTTTAAAGCAACAGAGACCGAAGGTGGAGGAGAGAAAAACTAAGAACATTATTTGCGACATAAAGAGAATTTTTTTTTTGAAATTTGGGAAGTAGTAGCTTCCCCCTTTGTCCGTGAATTTTCGGTAAAGTTGGCATGGTGGTGAAATTTAAGGGTTGGTGAGTTTGGGAGGGAGTTGGTTGGGGGCAAAAAAAAGTAAACTTAGTAGATAATGATAAAATAGAAAAGAAAAAAAAACAGGAAGGAGGGCTGTGGGAGGAGAGAGGCGATTAGTAGTGTTTAAGGGATCGTTCGAGGTTGGCTGAGGACTGAAATTGGCTGGTGGTTCCAGGGCGATGGCAGCCCTCGGGAGGAGACGGTTCAGGCTCGAGTTCCGGTTGGCTGCCGGGCACGTCCTCGAGAAGCGAACCCGCCGGAACTGGAACTCAGGAGAGCAGTGGCGTCAGCTCCAAGCAGGATCAGCTCTCGTCCCTCCTGCAGCATCATCAGCATCATCATCACCATCACCACCATGCCAATAATCAAAAGTCGCAGCAGCAACCTACCCACAACTCCCTCAACAGTCTCAACACGGATCAACTCTCCCTGATGCATCAAAAGTTGCAGACCAACTTGCAGAATTTACAGCAACAGCAGCAACAATCAATCAAGAACGATCAGCTCAACCTGATGTTACAGTCCTGCGCGAAGAAAAATCTGGACGGAATTTCAATTCTCCATCCTTATCAGCAGCATCAATTAGACCCGAACAATCAAAAGCCAAAGTGTCCCGAGTGCGGCAAGATCTACTCGAACAATTCAAATCTGAAGCAGCACATTGTGAATGTGCACACGGTGCAAACGGCCTATATTTCTTGTCACGTCTGCAGCAAACAGTTCAAGACGAAGCAGTATCTGCAGATTCATTTGCTGTCGATGCACGGCATCAGAAAGCGGAAAAGCTATCCGGTTTATCAGATGCAGCCGTCAATTTCACAGGGCAGTACGCCTCAACCATCGCCTCAACACCCGTTTGTGACGGGAACAAGTGAGAGATGGTCGGAGGAGAAGCCCTGATGAAAAAACTAGACCAAAGCAAGAAGACTCTTTTGTGAGGTGAAACGTCGTGTGTAAATAGAAGCGCAAGTAACGCTAAAGCCCCGCCTAAGCAGGATTTTGTTATTAGGTATTTTTGTATTAGTCTTAAGGCTCTAGTTGAGGAGATGTCAATAAGGATCTAGAGAGGGGGTAACTTCTTGTGATTGGCCGACCTATTTTCGACTTATTCTCCTAGTACAGTACACGAGGCGTCTCCCTTTCGAGACGACGACAAGTCTGATAAATAAGCTCCTTCGATTGGGCAGTGGAGAGACATTTTTTCCCATTTTCTCCCTCGAGAAATCGCAAGCTTCCAAGATCCGAATAAACAATCCATTTATTTCCAGGGATTCGTCTTGAGACTTTACAAATGTCCAGTTTTTTTTTTCAAGCTCTTTTCAAGGATATTTTTTTGAACTTGATTCTAAAAGGCCTTTTAATCGATTTAAGATGCATAATAGATGATTTTATTTGAAGATTTTGTTATTTTTGATGATTTAGAGAGTATGTGATTCACTGGAGACGCGCGTCCGTTTGAATTAGAGGAGAGTACATCGTATTGATCTCCACGATTCAACAAACAACGCCTAGTGCCTCCCGCTCCTGTCCTAACTCCGTCTACTCTCCCTTCTTTTTTTTTTTCGTTCCATTTTGTTCGTCTACTCGCCCTCTTGTGAGGCACCCTTCCCTCCCTCTTTTTTCGCCATGCGTGGACTATGAAGAAGGATACTCACCCAACCACTAGTGTCCAGAAAGAATTGTTACGTTTTGCTCCTTCCCTTTTTTTCCCCACCCTCTATGAGTAAACGTCTTTTCTCTGGTTTACCAGAAAGTAAGAAAACAGAAAGTTTCATTTTATCCGCTTCCCCTCGCCGTGATACGTTGCAAGATGTGGAGAAAAAGAGGGGAGGGTAAATAAGAAATTTCCTTTTTTTTTTGTAAAGTAAAAGGCTTTTCTAGTGGAGAACCACTGAGAAAACAAACCCTGGTAGCTTATCCAATTCCGCGGTGTTTCCACGAATCTCTTCTATCTCCTCTTACCACCCCCGCGACTCGAGTCGAGCCAGCGTAATGGAAGTTCGCATTTGTTCCCCTCCACACTCCCCCGGACTGCCCCTTCCAAGAGTCTTACTTTGCTCTTCAGCCATCACCTCCTGCTCTCTACTCTTGGCCGTCCGGCTCGACCCTGTTCTCTTTATTTCGTCCCATCAGCTACGGATGGCCGATTCTCGAGAAAAAAAAGAATCGATTCTCGAATTCGCATCATCCAAACATACCAAAAAACACATCTTCCTAACATTCCTGCTCATCTTCATTATAAGCGATAAATTGGTTTTCAACACAACTGAAGAGAAATTATCGACAATACTCTTAATGAAAACTTGTCCTTCAATTTCGTCTGAAGGGTCTTTTGACTTTGTCGTCCTTGTCTTTATTTCATGGCGAGGTTGCTTCTGCCAATCTGGGTGGTTGAGACAGGCAAAATTACCATCTCAAAAGAAAATGTCATGTCAAGCACACTCGACTCGAATTTCCGGAGGGAATCATCACGAGTTCGTTTGGAATTGCGCGAGCTTTATTTATCTCTGACACGGTCTACCTTTGCGAAATATTGTCAATAATGGACACCCAACTAACTGAAGGGCCACCGGTTTTGTCCCAGTTATCTAAAGATTGTTAGGTGCCCCGAGTACCGAATCTCATCCACAGCAGCCGTGAATTAGGGCCATCTATCACTTGGATCCGTTCCGGATAATGGTGCCGTTAGTTTGGTCAAAACCAGATTCTTATCGACCTGCCAACCCTCAGTGTGGAGCTGCTTTGCTATCGCGTGGCCACCGCTGCGTTGACATGTTTGCAATAACCCCGGACATATGTGGTAGTGGGGAAAAAAGAAACGAGAGCAAAAGGGAGCGACGGGAGCGGAAAACGTTCGACGATTATTCTGTCGCGCAAACTGATGACGCTGGGGGGTACAAACGAGGGTCAGTAGGGGGTTTTGCCGTAACTGTAATAGGAGGAATTATTAAAATTCGCTTTTAATTCGAGTACCAACTTTAACTTTACCGGATCACGTCTTCTGAGAGCGGAAGTTTATTAAGACAAATGCAGCTGAAATCAGGCGGGAATTGCAATTGTCATTTGTTCGCTAGACAATGTTCCACCCTTTCGCTCGTCTCTCGCTCTCCCTCATTTTCTGATTGACTCTCTTGTGAAGCTCCACGTGGATTCGCGAGGGTGGCAAAGAACGAAGAAGGGATCCAGAGACATTAAGGACACGAGAAGGGAGAGCCGATCGGGTGGGATAAGATGCAGGATAAGGAAGGCATACGAAAAGCGGACGGCTTAACCGTGACACGTTGCATCTGTCTTCTCGTTGCTTAGCTTATCGCGCAATCCTTATTTTTATTCCAGTCCTTCCTCATTTCTCCCCTATTTCATTTCATTCTGCTCGAAAAAGACCATTTCGCTTACAAATGGAACACGTTTGTAACTTTAGTCATTTTTTGCAAATTTTTTCAGAATTTTTAGTCTAAACTCTCCCTTAAAATCATTTTAAAAATTTCAAATTTCTTGAATTTAAAAAAACATATTTTTAAAGCTTTTCGGAATCATTTGAAAATATGCTTCAAAATTTCATCTCCTTTGGAATCTTTTTATATACCCTAAACTCTGCCTTAAAATTATTAAAATTCTTTCAAATTTCTTGAATTTTTAAAAATAATGTGAAAGTCTTTAGAATCATTTGAAAATATCCTCAAAAATTTCATCTCATTTCGAAACTTAAAAAATACCCTAAACTTTCCCTTAAAATCATTCAAATTCTTTCAAATTTCTTGAAAATTTTCAAACAGTTTAAAAGTTCTTCAGAATCATTTTAAATAACCCTTCAATATTTAATGTCTGTTGGAATTTTTCAAAATCCTTTGGGATTTTTTATCGCTTTAGAAAATTCGTTGAATTTTTTTAAATACTCTGAATTCTCCCTTCAAACCATTAGGAATTTTGGAAATATAAAAAATATTTTGAAAGTTCTTAAGCATCATTTAAAATACCCTCAAACATTTCATCTCTTATGAAAGATTTTAAAATACTGTAAGCTGATAAACTCTCCCTTAAAATTTAAAATTTCATATAATGATTAAAAAATATTTCGAAAGTTTTTCGGAATCGTTTTAAAATACCCTTAACTCTCTTAAATACATTGACATTCTTTCAAATTTTCAACTCTCTTCATAATTCCTCGGAATCATTTAGAATATCCTAAACTTCCCCTTGAAATCCTCAAAATCATTTTAAGTTTTTTCAAATTTCTTGAAAATTTTCTAATCTTTTGAAAACGCTTTCAAATTTTTTACAGGGTGTCTAGCGATTCTTAAAAACAAAATTCAATGTCTTTTCGAGATTTTGGTTAAATACAAAAAGAAAAACTTGAAATTTATAAACCTTGGCATGATAAAAGAAAATTATTCGGAAGTCTTGTTTCAAGTTTTATTTGCACTTGTCCAATAATGGTCGCGGTAAAAGTTTATAAGTTTTAATTAAAAGTTCAAGTTTCAGCAGTTTGATTTATTAAAACTTCTCGAGTCTTAAAAAGATCAGCTGAAGTTTCTGAACGCGAAACCGTTGAGCGTTTGCTCTGCGAGGACAATTTTGAACTTCGCCTGGACGACATAAATTTCAGTAATAAATGTTCCCTTCATTATGGAAGAGTGCAATTTTTAATTAAAAATAATATTCCAATTTTAATTAAAGTTTAAATTTCAAATAGACTGTCGTCAGAAATAAGCTACACGGCTAGAGAGAAAGGAACTAGAAATCTTTTAACATTCGGCAGTTTTGAAACATTTTCCGAAATTTTTTTTTTTCATATTCCTAAAGGAAAAAATGTGATGTAATGATGGTTGAGGAGAGATCTTAAAGTTGCCTGCATAAGAGAGGGGAGAAAAAGAAATTGAAACATGTAGAATGTACATCGGCGGAAGATTGATTAAAGCCTAGTCTCCCTAACCACCCGTCGAGTATATTAAAGACGTGACCGGACATAAAAGATCTTCATCCTAAAATGCGATGCGATTCTCTGACCGCATTGATTTTCCATCCTGCCTTCCCTAATCTCAATCTCTTTCTCATCTTCAACTATAATTCAAAAGAGTGTTCTCCCTTGCCTTTTGCACATCATTTTCTCCTCAATTTTTTGCCAATTCGCTCAATTCCACATTTTCTTTTGTGTTCCTGCTGGTGAATGAAAGTTCGTCGCAAAGTTCCAGAGTTTCCTCGAATTTTTGGAGGAAAAATGGAAGTTTCTGAACCGGGTGCTCTTCCCGAAGCTTGTTACTCTTGGAAAAAGTCCTTTTATTTTACCAGCTGTTAGGGATCCTTTAGCATTTTTCAACGCCTTTGAAAATTTTTCGGAATTTTTTTAAATACCCTAAACTCTCCCTTAAAATCATTAAAATCCTTTCAAATTTCCTGAATTTAAAAAAATATTTGGACAGTTCTTAAGCAAAATTTAAAATACCCTCAAATATTTTATCTGCTTTGGAATATGTTAGAATACCGTAAACTCTCAAATTAAATCATTGAAATTCTTTCAAATCACTTGAAAGTTCTTAAGAATAATTTAAAATACGCTTGAATATTTTAACTCCTTTGGAACCTCTTAAAATCCTTTGGCGATTTTTAACGCTTTTGAAAATTTCTCGAAATCTTGTAAAACACTCCAAACTCTCCCTTAAAATCATTTAAATTTTGTCAAATTTCTTGAATTTTTTAAAATCTCTTGAAAGTTCTTAAGAATCATTTATAATACCCTTGAATATTTTATCGGAATCTTTTAAAATACTTTCAACTCTCCCTTAAAATCATTGAAATTCTTTCAAATTTCTTGAAATTTTGTAAATCTCTTGAAAGTTTTTAAGAATCATTTAAAATACCCTTAAATATTTCATCGGAATCTTTTAAAATATTTTAAACTCCCCCTTAAAATCATTAAACTGATTTAAAATGTCTTAAAATTTTGTTAATCTACCGAAAGTTCTTAAAAATCATTAAAAATACCCCAATCTCTCCCTTAAAATCTTTTAACATATTTTCAAACTTCTTTAATATTTTTTAATCTCTTGAAAGTTCTTAAGAATAATTGAAAAGACCCTTAAATATTTCATTTCCTTGGGAAGCTTTTAAAATCATTTGTAATTTTTTAACGTGTTTGAAAATCTTATATAAATACTTTATCAGAAGACAAATGAATTTAAAACATTTCACAGTAAATCAGATTCAACAGTCTTGGAAGATCGAAGAAGAATTGCTTTTTTCTCAAGCAAGATTGCATTATAATTGAAGAAAAGAAATACGAAAATTTCTTCTTAATTCAGAATGTCCTCCCGAAATTTCTTTTTTCCCCAGAATTCTAATTGAAGTGTCTTCAACACTTTATTCTCCCAGATGTATATCTATCTGTGATTTGTACCAATTCATAAAAAAAAATTGCGCAGCAACTCTGGTTCATTCTCTCCGTTCTGGAGGGTTTCTTGAAGCCAAACTCTTCAGTTATCGACTTGAGTTTTTGAAAGTTTTGAACCACCGGAGGCGATATCGTCATCCGAGATGAGTTGATGGAAAAGTCAGTGGGCAGCTGCAGTAAACTTGAGTTTTTGTTGAAGGAGGAAAGGGTGAGAGGAAAGAGGCAGGATAAGGATAAGCGAAAGAGTGAGTAGAGGGGTGATAAAAGAGAGAGAGAGAGAGAGAGTTGGTGCTTTCCTGAGGGTCCTGGGATCGATCCTTGTGCAATTTCCCGCACATGTCCGCATTGATCTGCCCTCACTTGCCCCCGGCGCCTACCGACGCCTACCCCAGCTCAACCACCACCCCCTGATTTCTTCAAGCCCCCTGGTCACCCACCAAGCCCCAAGTCATTCTAACTTCGTCAATTCACCCTATATTTTTTCCCGACATACCCGACGTACACATTTTCAGATATATGTGCGTGTCTCTTCTCTTGTAAAAAGCTTCAGATAAATCGAGAAGCCTACTACATGCTTTTTCAATTCGATGAAAACAAGAAGCTTTCCCAAAACTCACGCTTGTCATATATCCGAACTTTACGAGAAAGCAGCAACTTCTAAAAGGAAAATTTTCAGCGGTTTTTAAAACACTTCATTTTTTTACAATATTTTGAAATCCAATATAATACCTTGAAATCCCCGCAATATTCTATGAAATCATTTGAAATATCTTGAAGTTTATTGAAATTATTTAGAATCTTTGTAAAGTATTCTAAAGTTTTTTTTTTAATTCTTTGAAATCTTTGGAAATACTTGTAATTATTTTTAAATCTTTCAAAATCTTTGAAATCTTTAAAAGCATTACAATTCTTTGAAATGCATACATTTTTTTAATTTCTTTAAAGTTTCTTAAGAATCATTTAAAATACTCTTAATTATGTCATCGGAATCTTTTTAAATACCCTAAACTCTCCCTTAAAATCATTAAAAGCCTTTTAAATTTCTTGAAACTTTCTATATATCGTTAAAGTTCGTAAGACTCATTTAAAATATCCTTAAATATTTCATCTCTTTTGGAAACTTTTAAAATCGTTTGGCATTTGTTAACGCTTTTGAAAGTTTCTTGGAATCTTTTAAAATACCCTAAACTCTCCCTTAAAATCATTAAAATTCTTTTAAATTTCTTAACAAATTATAAATCTTTGGAAAGTTCTTAAAAATCATTAAAAATACCCTTAATTATTTCATCGGAATCTTTGAAAATACCTTAAACTCACCCTTAAAACCATTAATATTCTTTCAATTTTCTTTAAAATTTTTAAGGCTCTTGAGAGTTCTTAAGAACCGTTTAAAATACTCTTAAACAGTTCATCGAAATCTTTTAAAATACCTTAAACTCTCTCTTAAAATCATTAAAACTCTTTCAAATTTCTTAACATTTTTTAAATCTCTTGTAAGTTCTTAAGAATCATTAAAAATATCCTTAAATATTTCATCGGAATCTTTTAAAGTACCCTTAATTCTCCCTTAAAATCATTTAAATTCTTTTAAATTTCTTGAAATTTTTTAGATCTCGAAATTTCTCAAGAATAATTAAAAATGCCCTTAAAAATGTCATCTTCTTTGGAACCTTTTAAATTTTTTTGTCATTTTTTAACGCTTTTAAAAATTTCTAAAAATCTTATCTATTTAAATTCCTAAAAAATTCTTTAAGATCATGAAAATTACTGAAATCTTTAGAAATGTTAATAAATCCGTTAAAAATTCCTTGGAATTTTTCTTAATATTCCAGAACCTTGTAGGTCTTATAAAGATCCTCCAAATCTTCCCAAAAACCGGTTGGAATTTTGTTAAATCCTTGAAAATAAATAATGCCTGGAAAAATTCCATGATATTTGATAAAATCTTTTTAAAAACTTTGAAATCCTTTATGTACATTCCATGCAACCTTTATAGTCATTGATAAAATCGACGAAAATAGACTTAATGTTAATTTTAAAAAAGTTTGAAGGCGAAATCTAAGCAAATTTCTACCTAAACAATTTCTGAAGAATTCAAGCTTAGATTTCTTCTTTTAAAATATCCCAAAATCTAGAAAATTATTTTTATTCGGTTTTATTCTATTCTATCCAATATTCAAGGCAATACTCTAAAATTGTATAAAGTCAGTCCCAATAAACTTCGGTCAATGGAAGATGACAATTTTTAATAAATCTTCTTTTAAAATACCGTACAATTTTTTTGTAATCTTAAAAGTCTTCGGAAATGGCTTGATATATTCAAAAATCACTGAAATCCTTTTAAATCCTTTTAAAATACATGAAATCTGATGGTATTCCTTGAAATCCCTTGAATTGTTAAGAAATCCTCTAAAAGTCCTTCTAATTTTTTGGATTTTAAGATAATTCTCTAAAATCGTATAAAGTCAGTCTCAACATACTTTGGCCAATGGACGATGGCCATTTTTTAATATATGACGCTCAGATTTCTTCTTTTAAAATACACTAATAATTGTTAAATTCTTTAAAATCTTTGGAAATACCTTGAAATATTCGAAAGTCCCTTGAAATCTCGCAAATCTGTGGAAATTCATTTAAAAGAGATGAAATGTGATATTTCTTGAAACCCCATAAATGATTAGGAAATCAACTAAGATTCTTCCAAATTTTTCGATATTGAAGGTAATTGTCCGAAATCGTATAGCGTCAGTCCCACCAAACTTCGGTCAATGGAGGATGACAATTTTATTTTATATATAGCGCTCAGATTTCTTCTTTTAAAACAGCCTAAAAATTTTCGAAAATTCTTTAAAATCTTCGGAACTACCTTAATATATCCGGAAATCCCTTCAAATATCTGAAATCCTTTGAAATCCGTTTAAAATACATGAAATCTGATATTTCTTGAAAACCCCTTAAATTATTAGAAAATCATCTAAGATCCTTTCAAAGCATTCAATATTCAAGGTGAATCTCTGAAATCGTAGAACGTCAGTCCCACCAAACAAATAGTGTTAAACGGCTTTTAAGGCCGGTTTGGAATACTTTTCCCTGACCAGCTTCTGTTTCTTTTCCAAGTGTGTACTCTCCAGCAAATTTGACGATACCTAAGACAAACACATATCTGAAAAAAATCTTTGCGGAATTGCCCGATCCATTCAAATATTAATAGTTAACAAAGACCTAAGCAAACATTTCATAAGCCATTCTTTACTTCCTCCTTTAGTTGGTTTTCTACATCTACAATTGCAGACATCATTCTAGAATGTCCTCGAATTTCAAAGCGTTTCTATTGGTGAATGGCTCGAGCAAATAGTAGCTTGTTCTAACTTGGTTAGCAGCAGTCTCTAGAGTAGTTTGATGTGTTGGAGAAAGCTCTCCTAGTCATCAGAAAAATTGGAGAAAGTTGTTTACCTCCAGCCCCCAGTTCTTTGCACTTTTTTTCGCGAATCTCACGAGGTCGTAAAACTTGAACGAGTGGCAGAATGGAGGGATGTTTATTGAAGCAAGGGCTGCACGGACTACCTAAATTAAACTTTTCTCCCCTATACATCAAGCAGCATGTCGTGAGCGGTACTGGTACCGAATTTCGATATATCGCCCGTACGCTTCGCCAATGCGCCGCTTGGTACCAAAAACGCATGGGCGATGTTGTGAGTTCGATATTAAACTTTACCCTCTCGTAATCTGTTCTGAGGGCCTAGATTGTAATTTGATCAATTTTCGATAGATACATTGAATTTTGTCAAAATTTTTCCTATTTTTCGTTTATTGCTCAGGCTGAATTCCTGTTAAATGTTTTAGGTTATTTTAAAAGATTCTAAAAAATGTGTGATAGATTTCAATAATTGTAAGGGATTTTAAAGGATTTTAAAGATTTTAGGTTTTTCTTCGAACGAAAAAAAGAATTTTTAATTGTCTTTAATGTTTTGAAGGGATTACAAAAGATTTAAAACAATTTGAAAGGATTAAAAAGATTTGAGGGCATTTTTAAACATTACAAGGAATTTTCAAAAGTTTTACAAAGTTTCAAAAGCATTTTAAAAGATTTGAAATATTGTAAGAGTGTTTAAAAAAATTCTACGGAATTTGAAAGATTTTTTGGTATTGCAGGGAATTTTCAAGATTTTAACACAATTTCAAATGATTCTTAAACATTTTAAAGGATTACAAATATTTTTGGGTATTCAACAAAATTCCAAAACATTTGTAATATATTTTGATAATTTAATGGGATATTAAGAGATTTTATTAGGATATTTTTAAAAATTCCAAGAATTTTCAAGAGCTTTAAAAACTTTCTAGGGATTCCAAAAGATTTGAAAGATTTTAGGATTTAAAAAAAAATCTAATAAATGTGATAGATTTTAGGATATATTTTTTTAATTCTTTGGATTTTTAAAGATTTTAAGACATTTTCAAAGGATTTTAAAAGAGTTGAAGGTTTTCAAAATATTTTAGGGTATTTTCAAAGATGCCAATACATTTTTTATATATTTCGATAATTTGAAAGGATGTCAAAGATTTTTTGGACATTTTTAAAATTTCTAAGGAATTTTCAAGAACTTTAAATATTTTCGAGAGCTTTCAAAGGATTTCAAATATTTAACGGTATTTAAAAAAAAAAGAATACCAAGGAATTTTTAATAGATTTCAATGATTGCAATGAATTCCAAAAGATTTGAGAGATTTCAGGATAAAAAAATATATTTAAAAGATTTTTTTATTAAATTTGAATGATTTTAATGGATTACAAAAGATTTGAAAGATTTTAGAATATTTAAAAAAATTCTAAGGAATTTTCAAAAATCGTAAACTATTTCGAAAAATTTGAAAGATTTCAAGTAGTTAAAAATATTTTCGGATTTTCCAAAATATTTCAAGACATTTGATATAGATTTCAATGGTTTTAAGGGATTACAAAGGATTTTAAAGATTTTAGAATATTTAAAAAAATTCTAAGGAATTTTCAAGATTCTTTAACAATTTTGAAGGATTTCAAGGGGTTAAAAACATTTTCGAATATTATAAAAAATTCTACGATATTTTTAATAGATTTTGATAATTTGAAGGAATTAAAATTTTTTTAGAGAATTTTTAAAAATTCCAAGGAATTTTCAAGAGCTTTAAAAGTGTTGAATGGATTTCCAAGAATTTTAAATATTTTAGGGTATTTTAAAGCATACAAAATTCAACAAATAAATCTAGATAATTTGAAGAGATTTAAAAGATTTTAGGGCATTTTTAAAAATTACAATGAATTTCCAAAAGCTGTACAAAGTTTCAAAGGATTTCAAAAGATTTGAAATATTTTAGGATTGTTTAAAGAATTCTACGGAATTTAAAAGATTTTTGGATATTCCAGGGAATTTTTCAGATTTTAACATTTCAAGGGTATTTTTAAAAATTCCAAGGAATTTCAAGAGCTTAAAAAGCTTTGAAGGTATTTCAAAGAATTTTAAATATTTTAGAGTATTTAAAAATATTTACGGGAATTTTTAATAGATTTTAATGATTTTAAAGGATTTAAAATATTTTAGGGAATATCAATAGTTTTTTTAAATTCCAAGGAATTTTTAAAAGCTTTAAAACTTTAAAGGGATTTCAAAGAATTTTAAATATTTTAGAGTATTTAAAAAAATTCTAAAGAATTTTTAATAGATTTCAATGAGTTTAAGGGATTACAAAGGATTAAGAATATTTTCGGATTAAAAAAAAAATCCAAGATATTTTTAATAGATTTTGATCATTTGAAGGGATTTCAAAATTTTTAGGCTATTTTTGAAAAATTCCAAGGAATTTTTAAAATCTTTAAGAACTTTGAAGGAATTATTTGTAGTATTTTAGGGTATTTTAAAACAATTCAAAGCATTTTCAAGAGATTGGAAAATTATCTGGAAATTTTCAAAGTTTAAGTGATTTAAAGGATAAAAAAAAATGTTTTGTGATATTTTACAGAATTTCTCATGATATGAAACGATTTTATAGGACCTGCAGGGTTTTAGGATATTTAAAAAAATTCCAAGAGATTCTATAAAATTTTCGAGAATTTCAATAATTTAAAAGCTTTCAATGTATTTGAATCGTTTCTCCAGTATTTCAGGAAATATCATTTTCAATATATTTACTGGGAATTTTATCATTTTTTAGCGTATTTTAAAGGTACCAAGGCATTTTCGAGAACTATAATTTTTTAAATGAATTTCAAAAGATATAAAAAAATTTGAAAACATTTTAGGTGGTTTTAATAGATTCCAATGACTTTGTAATTGATTTCAATCATTTAAAGAGATTTAAAAGGATTTTAAATATGTTTTTCAATTTGAATTCATTTGGAATTAACCCTGAATTCTTATTAATTTGGAATGCTTCCAAATTCTTTTGAATTCTTTGCAATTAAAAAAAAATTTTTTTAATTCAGTATGAAATTTTTTTCCAATTCTTTTGAAATGAATTGAAATGGTTCAAAGTTTTATAAATATATCCAAAATTCTTAAAAATTTAGCAGCAAATTTTTGAAGTTTATTAGAGAATGGATAGTTTTTTATTATACATCAGATTTCTGCTTTTAAAATAGCCTAAAATTTTGAAAATTCTTGAAATCTTTGGAAATCCCTTAATATATCCGAAAATCTCTAAAAAAATATCTGAAATCCTTTGAAATCCTTTAAAAATACACAAAATCTGATAATATTACTTGAAATCCCTTGAATTATTCAGAAACCCTCTAAAATCCTTCCGAATCTTCCGATATTCAAGGTAATCCTCTAAAATCGTATAAAGTCAGTCCCACCAAACTTTGGTCCATGCAGGGGGTATGTAGGGACAGAAACTAGAACGGAACTTTGAACTCTATAAAAAAAAATGTGTTGAGGTTTTTAAGAATCTTTTTTCATATTCTTTTGAAATTAATTGAAATGGTTTTGAAATCTTATGAATATATCCAGAATTCGTAAAAATTCAGCTGCAAATTTTTGCCGTTTATTGCTAAAATAAATGATGGTGATTCTGGAAACTAAGTTAATGGACGTATCGAACCATCCATAAATCAGAATGTTGAAGATAATATCTAAGTACGATTGATGTATGAAGAAGGATTTAAAATCTTCTTCCGGCCAATCGGAAGACGGCCCCACCTTGAGAAATGAGACCGTTAGTACAGCACAATTCATCGAAGCAGTGCCGCTAATGGACTCGCGTAATCATTCTGCCCACTAGTGAATTTCTTTTCCGAAGGCCCCCGCTGGTGGCTTGGACAGGATTCCTCCTTTTTCCCCATTTCCAACTTCCTCCGTCGATTGCCTTCCATCCGATCGAGCATTGAGTCTCGTGGCTCAGTGCAATCAGGCACACACGCACCCATCCACTCAAATTGATCGCAACCCTTACTGCCGAAAACTAGTAAATTCCCAAAAAAGTCATTCCCCTATTCCATGAACGTCTTCCTCGAATCACGAAACTGTTTCTTTTCAATTATATTAACAAATTCAAGTTTCAACTTCAATTGCAATTTATAAAAGTTCGCTGAGGAATTCTTGGAAATGTCTGAAAATTTTGTTAATAGCTTTAAAAGTCCCTGGATTACTTAAAAATATTATAAAATACACATTATTGTTAGAAATTATTAGGAAAATGCTCAGGATCCTTCTAAATGCTTCGATATTGAAGGTAATTCTCGAAAATCGTATACCGTCAGTCCCACCCAACTCTAAAGAATAAAGGGGGGATGTAGGAACAGGAAATGAATCGAATTTTTCTAAATCCTTGACAATTATTAAGGTTTGGGTAATTCCTTAAATTAAAAAAAATTTTGAAGATTGAATTTAAGCAATTTCAACCTAAACAATTTTTTAATAAATCACGCGTACATTTTTCTTTTAAAGTACCTAAAATATTGAAGAAATTTTTAATCTTAGGAAATCCTTTCAAATATCTTTGAAAACAATTCAATTAGTAGGAAATCCTCTAAAATCTTTTCAAATGTTTCGATATTCAAGGCGATTCTCGAAAATCGTATAACGTCAGTCCCACCAAACATCGGTCAAGGAAGGGAAAGTGTTTTTAATATCTCTTGAGAAATCATGGAAATCTATTTAAAATTGCCTGGAATCTTTTAAAATATCCAAAAAAATTGGAAATTGCTTAAAATCTGTGGAAATACCTTGGAATATTTGTGAATCTCTTTAAATCTTCGAAATCCCTCGATTTTTATAAATAAATTCTTTGAAATCCATTGAAAAGTTTAAATCCTTGGAAATACCTTCATATATATTTTAATATTTTAAATAGCCTTTAAAAAACTGGAATAAAATGTTTATTATTAGAACTTCCATGCAAAATTATGCAAATTAACATTTTAACATGTGTTTTTATTACAACTACCATTTTATCTTGAATTTTCAAAGTTTCAAAAGTTAATTTTCCTCTATCTTCAACTGTCGAAAATGCAACTTTGGAAATTCAAGAAAAATGCAGGTTATGTTTTTTAAAAACTTTTGCTAAAATTTTGTATGTTTATGTATTAAATTTCTATTTATAATTGTGTAAAGAAACTTTTTTACAACTTTTAAAAAACAGTAAAATTTAATTAGAAATAAAATTGTAGAAAAGTAAACTGCTGAAATTTGCAGAAAATCGAAATTTCAAGAAAGTTATAAATTTAAGAAAATTGAATTGCTGAAAATGGAAAAATTGAAAATTGAAATATTGAGAATTCAAGAAAATTAAATTTTTTAACAGGTGGTAATTTTAGAAAATTGATGAAAGTTCAAAATTTAGGAAAATTCCAGTGTGAAAATGGAAGAAAATTAAAAACTCAACTGTTGAAAATGTAAAAAAAAAACAACATTATAATGCTGATATTTGTAGAAAATTGAAAATTCAACTGTTGACAATTCAAGAAATTTGAAAATTTAACTGATGGAAATTAAAATTGAAATTTTCTTCAATTTTCAACATTCCCATTTTTTATTTATTGAAAATTCAAATATTGAAAAATGTAGGAAATTAATATACTGAAATTTGTAGAAATTCGAAAATTCAAGAAAGTTTAAAATTTAAGAAAATTCAACTGATTGAAGATTGAAGAAAATTGAAAATTTAACTGTTTATAATTCAAGAAAATCGAAGAGAATTCGACTGCTAAAAATTAAAGGAAATTAAAAATTCAACGGTTAGAAATTAAATTTTCAATTTTGAATAGTGACATTTTTTTTATTAAAACCAAGCATTTTTTTTAAATAGCAATGTGCGAAAAAAATGAGAATCAATGTGGAGTCCTGGCTCGGGATTTAGATTTGATTGATAACAAATTTTGTTTAAAAACCTAGATTTTTTCGAAAACGGGTCGTCATTTGCAGATAGGCTTTAAACAAATTAATAGACATTCAATGTACTCTCAGTAGAGATTTTAGGATTTTAAAAAAAATTCCAACTCTGAGCATCTCCTTGTAAGATTTGAAAGAAGAATCCTTTCTTACTGAGTTAAATATTTTTCCACGACATTAATTTTTCTCTTAAAGCTACCAATGAGGATTTTTCTTCCTCAAAATCATACTCCGACTAGATTGAAATATCTCTAGTATTTAGAACCTATCGTGATTTGTTGCTATTACTACTTTTTTGACGTACAATGCCATTACAGAAGTGGGTTTGGCCTCTGCTTAGAGATTCGTAGAAAAGATAGTCGTAACGAGGCGTTGAGGTTGGATCAATACAAGGGTTCTACGTAGTTCGCTCACTTGCCTTTTCTCTCGTTTTTCATCCTTCTTCGTGGCTTATCTCTTCTTCCTTCCAAAGTTTCATTTTTTTATCTTTTCCTCTAAAATTGTAATCCTTCAAAGGTACAATTGCAGAATGGTGCCAATTCATTAAAAATAAAATGGTTTAACAAAATTTCCGTAAGAGTTTGCAGCTTAGGATTGATGTGTGTGCTTAGTTGATTGAACAGAGTATCTTCCTAAAGTGCCTGAAAGTTTCTTCTAAAAATCAAAAGACAGGAGAGACCTCAGGTATTTTTGATATCAATTGGCCTCTTATTCACAGATCTGTGTCAATAATTTTAATTATTTTTCGCATGCACTTTGAACCTATTGGAGGAAACCCAATAAAGCAATATGAACAGTTACTGACAAAAAATTCAAGACTGTCTTGTGGATTTAATAAAAGTCGAGTATATCGCAGAAAATATCTTAATGAAAGGATTATTCTCGAGGAGGCTCCTCTTTCCCATTATTTCCCACAAAACTTAATTGCTTCTCTGGAACAAGCATTAAACTGCATTCTGAATGATAGCCTTTTCATCGTGTCAATATACATTTTTATCGGAATACCACACACTATCCTACAACCGGGCATGCCCTGAGAGTACGAGAGTAGCTTGCGTGTGTGTATGATTGTCGAGTTGCTAGTTTCTTTATTTGAAGAAGCAATAGTCTTCCAGGGATGAAGTGATTGAGGAAGAGGCAGAGTCGCTACTTCATCAGAACGAATGATGCAAAGAAGGTAGTTTCTGAATGAGTGAGAGAGATTGAGAGTCTAAGAATCTGACTGGTGCTAGAGTTAGGTGTGAGCGAGAAAGGGAGTGAGCGAGAGAACAGAATCAACTCACGGGCACGTCCTGGTTGTAGGATCGGCGTTGCCGAAGAGGGAGGAAGTGCTAGCTGCAGCAGCAGCAGCAGGTACCACCGATACCTCACAGGTCGTGGAGAACTTTGCGAGGCTGTACACGGCTTTGAGACATGAGGACGCGCGACCATTATGTCGTTACTGTGGCAGGAGCTATTCGTCACCAAGCAACCTCCGACAGCACGTGAAAAACGTCCACTCTAATTGGCCACCTCCCGACACTTGGCCTCAATGTCACGTTTGCGGCAAACGATGCAAGACGAAACATTATCTGATCAATCATCAACTCCAGGCCCACGGGATACATCAGCGTCCGAATCTTAACAACCCCAGTCAACCCAGCCAGTCCTCTCTACCATGAGTAGCGATTTCGAATCCTATCTAAGTCTTTCCTCTCCATTTCACCTCCACGAACGTCTCCTAGCAAAGTCATAAAACTTAATCTCGTAGAATTGTTAGAGTGTTGCAACCCAGTGGGCAAAAAGAGATTGTCCAATTTGATGAACCAAAGTTATCTTCAGGAAGAGAGTATTCTTTTTGCCGACTGGGGACCCGATTTTACCTCTGAGCCTCCTCCACCTCTCTTCGAATCGATTAGATGAATCTTAAATAACGTCACTGAATATGTGTTGTCACACTCATCCTTTAAACGTCACATATTTTTGATCTATTATAGTATTTTTATGATAAGAGATATACCGAGCTAAAGTTAGATTGAGATGAATGCCGCTAGAGTAGTCATCGTCTAGGATTTATATTATTGGAGGGTGGGATTGTATGTCGTGAAATTGTGGTGGTGGTGGCTGGTGGTAACGTTGGTGTGGTGGTGGTTGCAGATCACGGGCTGGATGATGCGGATGACACGGCTTACCACCACCACCACAGCCATCACCTACAGCTACCTTCGGAGACTCCTTCTCACCATCAGCGAAGTAACGAAGTGGACGATCACAATCAGAGCAAGTTCCAGAGAAGCCAGCCAGACTTCCGACAACAGCGGATGTTAAGGGAGCATCATCGTCAACACGGATACCGGTGTCCGCTCTGTTGTAGAACTCTGCAAGATATTGGCACCATGAGAGCTCACCTGGAACTTCATTATCCCAGAGATTCTCCCACCTGTCCTGTTACCTCCTGCGCCAAAAGATTTTCCCATCCAAACAGTGTCCGTAATCACATGAGGCTCAAACATCCAGTGCAGTGGGATCAGATTAAAACTCTGAGGTGGACCTACGTGTGATCAAACATTTCGGAGTCAAACGAGCAAACGAATTCGGGAGTCAAAACTTAAAAAAGGTGTAAAGGTAACAACCCAAGGTAATGAAAAATAATTGGGAGACCATTAGGGAAAAATTCAAATTGTTAAATTTAGTTATTATTTTTCTTAGTAATGATCTCAGGATGGAGGACTTGTGTGACAAACGCGATACGCGAGGTAGACGTTTTTTCAGACCCTTCCAGTTTTATCATTTACGAATAAGGTGGCAATAGTGAGAGAAAAATAGAGGTAAAATCAGACATCACAGACAGTTCGTTAAAAAGTTGATTTTCGAAGCAGTTATATTAGATAAGAAAATTTCGCGCGGACGCTGTAGAAGGACCGACGTCTGACCATAGCAGCGATGTATCACTTCTTCGGCGAGAGGCTACTGAAGCGAGAAACCTATTTCAAAATATAAAGTGTCAACATTAACGAAGTGACAAATTTTTTCCCTTTCTTACGATGTTTTAAAATGAAGTACTAATAATAATTAATAAATATTGGGATAATTGATGCATAATGGACGACAGTGATACAAGCTGGTTATGATCGGACGTCGTATATTTTCGCGTAACTAACGGCGCGGAAATTAACTCACAAGTGTTGAAACGCATTTATTTCGACTGATTACAATAGAAATCTATTAACAATATTTGTTACCTTACAATTAATTGGAGAAGGGAACTAAAAATCTTACTTAACTAATGTGACTGCTTCCTTAAATTCTTAGCTTACTTGAAATAAGTTTAGGTCAAAATTAGTCATTCAAAGACTTTAAAAAATCGCAAAGAGCTCTAAAGGTTTTATTTTCTCTCTAATCTTTATCCTCCTCTCTGCAAATAAAAATTGATTTTACTACTCACAGGAGTCAAAAGTTAGGGGTACTTAATAGCATCTTCGAGATTTAAAAATCCGAAGTTTATTTCCTGAAAAATTGTTAATGGTAAGTTACAAGCTTTATGGCATAGAATCCGATAGTTTCGTATAACGTCTGCCCTATGTGGGAAGCGCACACTTGTACATACGCCGAGAAACAAAAGAATATATATTAATAATTAATGCAAATATTGTATAACAGTGATTTTGTATAAAGTCAGAATTAGTTGCTTAGATTGTGTAAAGGGAAGCATGTACGACACCTAGATCCCTAGATAATTTAGCATCGCGAAAACAATGTTCCTCTAAGCTGAGTAAGCCAGCCTTACGTTAAATGAACATAGCTTTAAGATTTTAAGCAGCTGAAATCAGTGGTGATGTTTCATAGTCAAATTTTTGTGTGTGTGTGTGTGTTTTTTTTTGTATAAATATCCAAGCTGTTCTTGTATTTCTAAACATTTTTATGGAAATACGAGACAGGAAGCTCATCATAGGTTTTAGTTTTGAATCGTTTACGTTTTGCAACAGCTTTTAGAATCAAAATATATTTTTTCGGTTTATAAGAACGATTTCCAATGCATTTTAATATAGCAGGGAATCTACACCAATAATTGAGGGGTAGCATGTCATCTCAACGTGCTCCTCGAGAACAAAAATTCCCTATTCATTTTCTCGAAACCTAATATTTTTTAATAAAACCTTTTTCACAGCAGTGCTGCAAATTAATGGTTAGAAAAAATAATGTCAACTTTTTTTAAAAATTGAAAATTAGATTTTTGAATACGACCAAAGTAGAAACTTGCTACCCTTCAATTGGCCAATTGAAGTTGTGTTTCATGTCAAGTCTTCCACTTAAAAACCTCGAATCTAAGAAGTTAATATAATTAAATACCATTTTCTGCAAAAATTGTAGAATACGTAAGGAACGTGTATACGAATATACCATTATTAATTGTTTATTTATTTATTAGTGGACAGTGGCCCTCGATTGGTGTGTTTACCCTCTAAAACATACAAAATCACACTTTAAGTTTTAAGAAATGAAGAAAGACGCAATTTATTGTCGCGAGAGAGGCTTGAAACTTCTGTAGAAATCTACAGTGCATCGACCTAAGAGTACCTAGCCTTATTTTTCTACTTTTTTTCCTGTCAGTATTTTTTAGCTAAAGTAGTACCCAGGAGTACGATGCTCTGGTTTAGAGCTAGAGAGAAATATTGTCAACCGGGGCAATGATAGATCAAGACTATTAATATCTAGAACATGTTTTTTCCTTGATGGAATGTTTATGTAGACCTAAGAATATTATTTATAAAATGTTCAGAGTTTGATTAAAGAAAAAAATACAAAAAAATCATAAAGTTATAGAGCATAAATGTTGATCCCTCTTTGCCCTGGTTGATGAGATGATAGTTATTAGAAGAGGCCGCGAGTATACACGATTTATGGAATCGTGAATAGATCGGTCCTGTCTTCAGATAACGTTCTCCCCCAAAATACCCAACAACTTCTGACACACAGATCTTTCAAGAAGGAAATATTTTTTGCACCAACTTTATCTGAAGACAGGATCTATGTAAAAAACAGTAAATATATTCGCGTCATTGGCTGTGGAAATTGTAGATAAAATTTTTAGTCATTTTTTCGGATTAATTTAAAATATCGGGCTTTCAAGAATTCGGAATACCTGAATTGAGGATCAGTGTATGTCGCCTAAAAGTAGGTTTGTAGTTAAAAAAAATTTTCACAATCGGTGACACGAGAAGAACAATGTATAGAGTATCGTAAACACTATTTTAAACCAACTTTAGCCTATATAGACAACGCGATACATCAAATGAAGTATATACTATTTAAGTAATGCTTTGTATAATAAAAGGTATTCATTGAAATTTTCTGGCTCTTATGCAACCCTAGTAATTCCAATTTCCTCTGAACTGAAAGACTACATCAGCGCAGAATTCATTATACCAAAATCTTGAATTACGCGCAATTTTCGCTGTTTGAATTTTCCTTGGACACAATCGATTCTGCACTGCCTAAAACTACTATTTTTTAATGATATTTGAATTAACGGACTTCACAGTTTTCTCCATGTTCCCTTATTTTCCAACTTTAGAAAAAAAAGAATTTTTCTTGTCCCCTGTTTTTAAGAAACTTTCTCCTTTTCTCGGTTTTTGTTAAAAGTTCTTTTTTTGTTGAAATGTCTTTTATTATATTTTTGGTTCAGCATTCATCTTGTTTGGTTATAAACTTGACTATATGGTTCAAAATTAAATTTTGTTGTTAAAATGTCATCTATTTTCTTAAAAAGTAATATTTTTCATCTGTTTTGCTAAAGGATTGCACTATTTTGTGAAAAATTCGTATCTTTTTATTCTGTTCAACTGTTTTTTAAATTAAAATTAACATTTTTTGTTCAAATATCAACAATTGCATTTTGTTTGGAAATTCATTTTTTTTTCGTAAAAATTGATCTTTTTCGCTGAAAACTAGATGTTTTGGTTGAGAATTAATTTTTTTAAACTGAAATTCCTTAGAATTCGTCTAATTTATTCGAATTCGTGTAATTCCTTAGAATTCGTGAAATTCTTTAGAATGCGTGCATTTCCTTATAATTTGTAGAATTTTTTAAGTTTCGTAAAATTCCTTAGAATTCGTGAAATTCTTTAGAACTCTCCAAATTCCTTCGAATTCGTAGAATTCCTGAGCATTATTTAAGTTCGTTAAAATTCGCACAAATTCTTAGAATTCTTGCAATTCCCTAGAAATTTTGGAATTTCATAGAATTCCTTAGAATTCGTGAAATTCCTTAAAATTCGTGCAAATCATTAGAATTCGTGGCATTCCTTAGAATTCGTGCACACTTTTTGGTTGAAAATTCAACTGCTTGCTTCAAAATTCAATCTTTTCAGTTAGAAATTCACTCTTTTCGGTAAAAATATTATTTTTTTGTTTTGTTAAAAAATGTAACTGATTGTAAATTTTTGTATTTGATTGAGATTCCATTCTTGTTTCGTGAAAATTTGATCTTCTGTTTTTAAAATTCACATTTTTTTGGTAGAAAACTAAACAATTTGGTTAAAAATGAAGCTAGTTCTTGGAAAATTTAATTATATTGTAGAAAATTAACGTTATTTTATTTTAATTTATGTTTTTGCGTTGAAAGTAGAACTGTTTAGTAGAAAATATTTTTTTCTTATTAAAAATTATTCCTTTTTGATGGAAAGCGGAAATGCTTTCTTGAAAGTACATTTTTTCAAGGATTCACTTTTCTGGTATTTTTATCGAAAATTAGTTTATCTTAAAATTTAATTATTTCTGTTTTGGTGAAAAAAATTATCCTTTATAAATTGAAAATTGAACTATATGGTTGAAAATTGATGTAATTTTTTCAAAAGTGTCATTTTGAGTAGAAAATCGGTTCTTCCTTTCCTAAAAATTAATTTTTCACACATTAAATTACATTATTTCGATTTTTTTGTTAAACATGTGTGATTTTTATCAAAAAATTTAACTTTCCGTATCGAAAATTCAGCTCTTTCATTAAAAATTCAACTGATTTTTTTTAACTTCGTCTTCTAGGATTGAAAATTCATCTTTTATGGTAGAAAACTCATCTTTTTTAATCGAAAGTTCATCTTTTTTTGTTAAAAATTCATTAATTCGTTAAGAATTCGTCTCATTGGCTTAAAAGTTCAAAACCAGTTGATCGTAAGTCCAACTGTTTGATAAAAAATGAATGTTTCGTTTCTGAAATTTAAACCACTTGGTTCAAATTTCACCTTTCTTGATTGAATATTAACTTTTTTCATGAAAATTCATCTCTCACAGTAGAAAGTATATAATACATTTCGACTATAAATTTTAGTAACATGCTACCACCATCAATTCTTAAGTTTAAAAA
The DNA here is from genome assembly GCF_010883055.1 of Belonocnema kinseyi. NCBI lineage: Eukaryota > Metazoa > Arthropoda > Insecta > Hymenoptera > Cynipidae > Belonocnema > Belonocnema kinseyi. Next base: position 131,188,086 of record NC_046658.1, on the reverse strand, counting down.
ATCAATTCTCCCTTTATTCCCCTCTTTTCATAAAAATCTCCCCATTTCTCCTCTCTCGCGAAAATTTCGTTCTGTGAAGTCTGAAAACTACTCTTAACTTACCAACGAAACTTCGAATTAATGAGTTTTCTTTAATTTCAGTCGCTAGAAGGGGACTTGACATGCTGCGGGTACGAGCGACGGATCCCAGACCTTGTCCAAAATGCGGGAAGATCTACCGTTCGGCGCACACTTTGCGAACGCATCTGGAAGATAAGCACACAATCTGTCCCGGTTACCGTTGCGTGCTCTGCGGCACCGTCGCGAAATCGCGAAACTCCCTGCACTCGCACATGTCGCGCCAGCATCGCGGAATCAGTACGAAAGACCTCCCGGTTTTAGCAATGCCAAGTCCTTTCGACCCGGAACTCGCGTCCCGACTACTCGCGAAAGCCGGCGTGAAGGTGAGCCCCGCCGAACTGAGGGCCAGAGCGAGTCCGACAGGGCCGCGGAGAGGAGACATGAGACTGGAGCTGCCACGAGGCGGGGCACCCTCGGAAGCTGGGAGCTCAATCTGCGGAGGTGACGATCCGGAGGATCTGACTCTGCCCTTGAGCTTGAGGTACGGCTCGCCAACGCCCAACAACAATACCGTCATCACCAAGATCACCGGCAACGGCAAATCTGCAGCGACCGCGATTGCCGCCAAATCCATGGACTCGTATCACATGAACAGGGAGCCAAACATGGCATCCCTGCATCCGCCGGTTCATTTGCCGGGTCATCACAACACGAGTGCGACCGGGTCTGCGATTCTCGACACGTATCTACAATTCATAGCGGAGAATTCGAATCTGACGAGATTAGGGTTGAGTCCAGAACAAGCGGCGGCTGTTGCGGCCGCGAAGGTCGCGCATCTGAGCGCGATAGACAAGATGAGCAGTCGCGGGATGGAGGACTATCCGATGATTGGTCGGGACGAGGGTAGAGGGCCCGGGGTCTTACACGAGGACCGGAAGGGTCATCATCTTGATCGACACATGATGCCGATGGAGGAGGGTGACTCCTCCGCCGGCGAGGAGGACGACTTTAGCGAAAACGAGTCGCCGGAAGGCGTGAAAGCAGAGTAAAACTCGCCGCTCGCTCTCTATCTCTTGTCGAAAGAGTTTTTCCTGATGTTCGGTCCTGATGAAGTTCAGGCTGACTCGGGATTATCAGTCACTGGTCTAACAATAGTAGTCCATATGTACCAAAACAGGGAAGCAACGTTCATGCAGATGTACGAAACTTGATCCACTACCTCAGGCAATTATATATTTTTCAAAGAAAAAGTTTTAATAGAGATTCTCAAGCAGATTATAGAAATAGATTGACGGCGCAAACGTGTCGTCACTTCTGATTAAATATTCCATCCGTCTACCTCAGTGCACATAATAAACGATAGCTGATAGGATTTATTGATTAACGAGCAAGGAACAAGAAGTTGGTACTCGAAGGAGATCAAAATGAAGAAGTGAAGAGGAGCCAATTTGAAAACTGGACTTGAAAAAGGTATTGTCGGTTTAGTCGGCATCAAGAAAACAGAAGGCGATTCGTAGAAGATACTTAAAACGTAGACAGAGAATAAGAATACGACCCGTGATGCCGCACCTGTTTTTTTTTTCGAAAGTTTTATCAACGCCTTTTTTCGCGTTGGTTCGACGAGAGATATAATTATTATTATTATTAATATTATATATATGAATGTTGAGGAAATATATATATTGCCTAGATTTATAGAAAAGTTAGTGTGCCACGAAATGGGCGTGCAGCGGATACGCGTAGCGCTAGGATTGTATGTAGAGGTACAGGTACCCACCCACCCGTTCTATTTGTCTTTTGTTTAGCATGTGTTCACTCGCACTTTTAGTCGCGCGAATTTGATTATTGAAAGATGTCGCGAGTGTACACTGTATAGATAAGACGTTCACACGCTTTTTTTTGCGAAGTATACTCTTGAGCGACATACTTGATGGAGATTTTCTTGCTTTCATTTGGAAGAAGTTTGTTATCTCGCTGTTAGAAGAATATCTTATGGAGTGCGGGTCTAAAAGGATTTTTAATTCACGTTAATTCACTTGGAATTCCTTTGTCTTCTTTGGAGAATCCTTTGGATTTTTTTAACTTCTCTGAAATCATTTTTAGAATTCTCTAAATTCCTTGAATTCTCTCTGAATTTATTGAATTCTTCTTAATTCTTTGAATTATGATGAGACTCATTGAATATACTCTGGATTCTTAAATTTTTTTTAATTTACATTTTCTTGTCATTTTCGTGCTATTCCTTGTTTTATTTTTATATTCTTGAAATTCATTCATATCCGTAGAATTGCTTACAATTTTTACGATACCGTAGGATTCACTTAAATCCTGAGAATTCCTTAAAATCTGGACAAATCTTCAGAATTTCGAAGGTTTCGTAATATTCCGTCAAATTCCTTGAAATTCGTGAAGTTCCTTAGAAGTTATCGAATTCCTTAAAATTTGTCGAATTTCTTTAAAATTTTTGAATTCCTTAAAATTCGTAGAATTCTTTAGAATTCGTGGAGTTCTTCAGAATATGTGGATTTCCTTAAAATTGTTAAATACCTTAACTTCTTATCAATTCATTGAATTCCCAACTCCTTGAAACATATTTATATTCTTGAAATTTATTTAAAACCTTAAAGTTCTTTAGATTCGGAAACTGCCTTAGGATGCATGCAATTCCTTAGAATTTCGTAGATTTCTTTAGAATTTGTAAAATTCTTTAGAATTCCTTTAGAATTGCTGAGATTCCTTAGAATTCGTGGAATTCTTTAGAATGCGGTGAATTCCTAAGAGTTCTTCCAATTCCATAGAATTCGTCGAATCTCTTAGAATTGTTTGAATTCCTTACAATTCTTCGAATTCTTTACAAAAATTCTTAGTCCTTAGAATTTCTTCGAATTTTTGAAATTCCTTAAAATTCTTCAAATGCCTTAGAATTTGTTTAATTCCTTAGAATTTCGTATATTTTCTACTATTTCTTAGAATTCTGCGCATTCCTTACAATTATTCGAATTCCTTAGAATTTTTCTAATTCCTTAAAATGCGTAGCATTCGTGAGAATTCTTGGAAATCTTTGATTTCCTTGCATTATTGTTAAATTGTTGACATTGATGGAATTACTCAGAATTCTTTGGAATTAGTGGAAATCTCCTAATTGTTTTAAATTCTTCTAAACTCAATTAATAACTCTGAATTCTTGGAGTTCCTGAAATTCATGGAATTCCTTGGAATTTTCGGAGTTCTCTCAATTCTTTGATTTTTCCTAAATTTATTGCATTACTTTGAATTTCCTGAATTATCCTAAAGTCATTGGAATTTCTTAAAGTTGTTAGAATTCCTCAGCATTTCCTGATCTCACAGAGTTTCTTAAATTTGTTAAATTCTTGGAATTCAAAATGATGCATGCGAGGGATGCAGGTAATTCAAAGGAATTCAAATAAGTGAGAAGGTATTCGGAGAATTCCAGTAATGCAGGGAATTCGCAGAATTCAGGGAAATTAGGAAAATCAGGAATGTTAAGAATTTCAGAGAATTCGCCGAATTCACGGAATTCAGATAATTCAGAAGAATTTAATAAACGACCATAGCTGACCTTTACAGCCATACACTCGGAGAGATTTTCTTTCAACATAATCGTTATCGAGTAATTTTACCATAAGTCTTCCTTTCGTGTTTGTTCCTTTTAAAATTTTAAAATTTTGAAAATCTTAATTCACTATTCAAGTTTTAATCAAAGGAAATATGATCCTTTTATAATTTCACGTATGTCGATTTTGAATTGTTCGCACGCGACAAACGATTCGGTCATAGGAAGTGAACAAATGCGTGAACCTCATACAGAAACATTGACTACTCTCGTTGGCGTGTATTTAGTAAAAAAATGTAGTAAACAATGCGAGTTTTAGCACATGTTTTTTTTTTTAAATTTCGAGGAGTCGAATCTCGTGACGAATCGTGCCGTGTCTCGATTAACACATGTAAAATGGTTCCTACTAATATACATACATACATACATACACCAGCTAATAATTCGAGTAACATACTTTGTAGAATATAAATAATAATTCGCTAGATAACGCATAGGCACTTAGCAATACGTAGAAAGGCGTGAAAGTGCGAGAGACGAAATCATGATAAGAGAATGATCGTGCGAGCTTAGGAGCGGAGAGAAAGAGAGAGTGTGATAAATTAGTTAGTGGACTAGGTCTAGGATAAACACTGTACACAATACTCCGAAGTATACTAACCATAGTTCTATAAGCCAAGTATCATATTGACAGGGACGCGCAGAGTTTTTCAAGAGGAATCGAGATTTTTAGCGAAAACTTTATGAAAGACGTTCTTCAAGATTCAGTACGCGGAATTCGCGAGTCTGTGGATGAACAAGAGGTAAGAGAGAGATTTTTCTTTTTTAAACAATCTTATAGATCTTATACGCATATACGAATGTATACGACTCGAGACTGCAAACGTTTGTATACGAATCATGACGAACTCGTTGGATTATAGGGTAAAAGAAGAAATTCTAATTACGTCCACATAAATCTGTTTACCAATCTGTCTTGTACATCCACGGGAGTCGCAATTTGGCAAAAGGACTCGCTTAGGTCTCCGTAAATCCAGGTCTAATCGGTACAAAGAAACCATTTCTTGCCTTGAGCTCTCTATATACGAACGAAGCGTTTAAGTAATTTTTATAAAGATTAGTAATGAAGAGAAAAATCATACAGAGTACAAATTTTCATCGGAAATCTAATTAGATCTAAAAAGAAGACAGAGAGTTCTAGAAGCATATCTCTAGAAGCATAGTTCTAGAAACATGTTTCTAGAAGCATGTTTCTAGAAGCATGTTTCTAGAAGCATATTTCTAGAAGCATATTTCTAGAAGCATATTTCTAGAAGCATATTTCTAGGCGCATATTTCTAGAAGCATATTGAGGCGGAAGCGTGAAATCGTAAATGGATTTAGAGGAGAACCGGTCAAAAACGATCTGATTAATATTTAAGTTGACTCGGCTAGAAACTATCGATTGACCGAAAGAAACAGTGCCATAGCATTGAATATTAATTTGACTTTAAGGGGTCTCTCTATACAGTTCAATAACAGCAAAATTGAAATATGTAGAGTGTACTACGTTTAACCGTTGGAAGAATCTCAGTGATCTTGCCGATGATAGACTTTTGTTTTAATAAACTAATACGATTACGCAGTTGCTGCTGGGTGTTGCCACCGGAAGAGGGCGGTGGGTCTTTTTACCCCCACGAAGACTCGAGTCATGTCCTCCCCTCCTCCGCGATCATAGTTTTTTACTACAGTATTTATATAGCTATATGTATACACACAGACACATATATATGATATACAGAATTATATATTTTTACACGTGGATCTCTCAAAACCTTACCACCCTCTGCCGAACTCACCCTCAGCGTCACCCATTATAGTCCGCAACAGTCATACAGCTAATTACAGTATTGCAATATTTTTAAAGACAATCTTGGAACCAGCCGAATCTTCTCTGTCGACAAATCTGCCAAAGTAAATACTGGAATTAGCGTTTTTTTTTACATTACGATACCTTCATGTTCAATGAACGTCTAAAACTGGAGAGTTATTTGTCTACACTAACATTTTGGTCTTCTAAGCTTACGCATTGGTCGTCGAAACTAATGCGTTGGTCGTCTAAACTGCCTTCCCTCCTTTTTGAGATAGACCCTCATTTTAGTAGACATATCTACGCGGAAAAGAGCAGATTTGATGCATTTAACACTCTTCTGATTCCTCTGAGGACCTTGATGATCTGAAATTTTCTTGAATTCATCTAAATTCAAACGAATTCGGAGGAATTTAGAATAATTGAAAAGAATTTCAAGAATTTACAAGACGAAGTGTCAAGAAAATAAATATGAACAATACAAAGAATTCAAGGAGCTCTGAAAAATTCTAAGGAATTAAAGTGAATTCCAAAGAATATACTAAAAGAGGGAGTATTAATTACTAAACCTACCTGCTGTTTGCAGATTATGTGTAATGAATAGAAAGAGCAATTTAAAAAGAAAAGTAAAATGCGCGGAGTTCATTAGAATTCTTGCAATGCCTTATAATTCGTCGAATTCCTTAGATTTCATGATATTTCTTGGAATACGTGGATTTTCTAGAATCCTAAAAAAATCGTTGAATAACTCGAAATTCCTTATTATATTTTTATATTCTTAGAATTCATTTAAATCTTTAGAATTGCTTAGAATTATTGAGCTTCCGTAGAATCCGTGGAATTATTTACGATACGTTTAATTCCTTAGAATTCGCGCAACTGCTCAGAATTCCGTAAATTTCGTGGTATTTCCTAGATTCCGTGAAATTCCTGCGAATTCGTGAAATTCTTTGAATTTCCCTAGAATTTTTTGAATTCCTTAGAATTCTTTGAATTATCTAGAATTCTTTGAATCCTTTAGAATTCTTCGAATCCCTTAAATATCATTAAAATTCTTCGAATTAAAAAAAAAAAAGTTAATTAGAATTTGTCGAATGCCTTAGAATTCGTGAAATTCTTTAGAATTCGCAGAATTTCTTAGAATTCGTGGAATGCCTGCAAGTTCTTCGAATCCTTTAGAATCATTAGAATTTTTCGAATTACTTAGAAACTGTCCAATTTCTTAGAATTCTCGAAATTCTTCAGAATTCGCGGAATTCCTTAAAATGCGTTGAATTCTTTAGAATTCGTGGAATTCCTTATAATTTGTGGAATTCTTTAGAATTCTTCGACTTCCTTTTAAAATTCTTGGACTTCATTGTAATTCGTGAAATTGGCTGAATTCCTTCAAAATCGTCAAATTTCTTGGAATTCGTCTAATTCTTTAGAATTCTTCGATTCCCTTATAATTTTTCGAATTATTGAGAATTTATCGAATTCCTTAGAATTCGTGACATTCTTTAGGATTCGTGGAATTCTTTAGAATTCATGGAATTCCTTCGAATTAATAGGATTCCTTAGAATTTTAGGGATTCCTTAGAAAGCGTGTAATTTATTGGATTTCTCAGTATACCTTAGAATTCGTGGGATTCTTTTAGATTTCGCGGAATTCTTTAAATTTCGTGGGATTTCTTGGAATACTTGGATTTACGTAAATTCGTGAAATTCTTTACATTTTTATAAAATCATGGAATAATTCTGAAATGCTTGAAATATTTTTATAATATTGAAATTTTTTTAAAGTCTTAGAGTTCCTTGGAATTCGTGCAACTTTTCAGAATTTCGTAGATATATCCACGCAATACGTGAATTTTCTAGAATTCGTGGAATTTCCTAGAATTCTAATAAAAACATTGAACAATTCTGAATTCGTTGTAATATTTTTATATTTTTGAAATTCATTTAAATTCTTCGAATATTTTAGAATTTGTAGAGTTCCTTAAAACTCGTAAAATTCCTCAGAAGTCGTGCAATTTTTTTTTAATTCGTGGAATTTATTTAAATTTGTGAAATTCTTTAAATTCCTTAGACTTCATGAAATACTGTAGGTTTCGTGAAATTCCTTAGGATTCGTGGAATCGAGAGACCAATTTAAAAAGCAAAGTGGTTAGTGCAGAGTTTAGACGACCCATGGATGTCCATTATGGATGACCTTGAAAAAGAAAACTCTCAAGAAGAAAGACTTATCAAAATATCTTCTTCATATACAGTCTCATTATACAATTATGTTTCAAAGACAGGTTTATTCCTGGAAACAAGAGATCCTATGGACTCAGGATTTGAAAAATAGACGTTTAATATGAATTTCTTAAGATTCTACCTAACGCTTTTCGGAGCAAAGTTACATCACCAATGATATTATCTTACTAGTGACCCAGAACATTTTGTCCTTTATAAAATATTTTGCCGCGTTTAATTTCCAGAAGTTAAACCTTACGTAGATGGATTGGCAGAGCAGATAAAAGCTGTTGTCTCAGGTACTCATACACTTGTATAATAAATGTAATAACAAACTCAGGAAAACTAAAGCAGACAGGCCGTGATATAGAAACCTAACTTACGTTAACCAGACGCGCAAGTGCTGACTTGCTATTCTCTTTTTTTGTCTTGTTTTTTTGTTTGTTTGTTAGTTTGTTTGTAGATTTTACACTGGCGACAGGCGTGTACACCGTTTCGAACAAATGAGAAAAAAAAAAGCCACCAAACCTACCTCCAATGTTATATCAGTCTTCTTGCGTATAAATGTTACTCGTTCGAAAGTACTTAGGGCGCGCAATTATTGCGGATACACGTGACTCTTTATAATAGACATAATTTTACATGTTATACGCGAGATTATCAGCCTAGTTTTATACTTCTAAGAAAATGCCTCCTGCACGAAATGGTCGAGCGAGTGTCAAAAAACAAAGTCTGATGCCACATTTACTCAATTTCGAGACAACTTTCCCTATATTTTTTTATTTTCAAGGCCGTCCGAAACTAGCAGAAAATATTGCGAGATTCTATAATATTTATAGAACATATTGTAATTGGCGGAGAAATAAAAATTGTGGAGTTGGCCGTCTGAACGCTTCTGTTAGTTTAGACGTCCTTCTGAAGGATAAATTTCACTGCCATACCCACGCTCGACTAGGTCGTGATTGACATAAATTCCAAATGTACTTACAGTCTCTCGAATCATTTGGTTAATGGTTAATGATACGAGAGTGCGACGAAGAGAGAATTGATTGTGTAAATGTAGAAAATGTTTAAGTTGAGTATGAACTCATAGTGATAAACACTTAAAATGCAATTTCACGATAAAGTATATAATATTTTAGCAAGAGACGCGGGTGCCGTCTAAACTTACGCCTTGGCCGTCTAAACTTACGCCTGGGCCGTCTAAACTCGTTGGTCTTCTAAACTAAGTAAATTTTTTTTTTGTTTTAATTTAAAAATGAACTATCAGAATAAAGAAATGCATTTTACTTTGTCGTTGCTGAAATCATACACTTTAATTTATTGTAACAAGGCAGATTTTGTGAGCGAGGCGAATTTGAACGTGCAATTTGGAGGTAATTTAAACTTCTTTAAATTGACAATGATGAATGTAAAAAGTGACTGAGAAAACGAAACGTCTTAAGCTGAATCTTGTTTTTGTGGTGTAGCAAAATGGTGTAAAAAAAAGAAGTAATTCTATTGGTCGGTTATCGTTTTTGCCGATTCTTTTGTTGGACGACGATAACTGCTATGTGAGGCAAGTGAAGGAGGATTTTTTGACATGATTACTACATTAAGGTGCTTCTAAACTGTTACTTTAATTCACGTCATTAATATTATATTAGTTTTTTATTAATAAGATGTGTTGGTGGTCCACGCTGCTTTGTGAGACCGTTCACGAAGAAAATCGACGTTTGTTAAAAATTTCCTTTCTTTTCTTTTTTGTAAATATTAGAGTCTATTTATCGATTATTAACGCTCTCGATTTGTGGCCATCTCTCTAGGTAATTTTTTTCATGTTAAACATTATTTGCCATTCTTAGTATGTAAGTTATCAACTTGCCAATAAAATACAATAAATATGTTAGCGAGAAGAGAAAGAAAACTGTGTTAAATATTTATTTCTTGTCCTTTTCTTAGATTTAGGAGTACATAATTAATAGGGAAAAATCCTAATTTTATTGATAAAGAAATAAAAATTATATATTATTAAATTTATTTATTAAATTTTATATAAAAAATCATCCCCAAATTGCGTAAGAATTTGAAATTGAAGAAATTGCGTTAGAATTTGTGGAATTACTTAGAATTTGTGCAACTCCTCAGAATTCCGCAGATTTCGTGGTATTTCTTAGAATGCTTTAGAATTCGTAGAGTTTCTTAAAATTCCTTAGAATTCGTATAGTTCCTTATAATTCGTGGAATTCCTTCGAATTAGTGAAATTCGTTGAATTTTCTAGAATTTTTCGAATTCCTTAGAATTCTTTGAATTTCTTAGAATTTTCGTAGGGTTTCTTAAAATTCGTAAAATTCCTCAGAATTCATCAAATTCCTTAAAATTCGTGGAATTCGTTGAATTTTCTGGAATTCGTCGAATTCCTCAGAATTCTTCGAATCTCTTAGAATTTTTCGAATTTTTTCGAATTTTTTAGAAATTGTCAAATTCGTAAAATTGTTCAGAATTCGCGGATTTTTTAATAATTTGTGGAATTTCTTAGATTTTGTGGAATTCCTTCGAATTCGTGAAATTTGTTGAATTCCCTAAACTTCTTTAAATTCTTTAGAATCTTGACTTCTCTTAGAATGTGTCGAAATAATTGGATTTCTTAGAATTTATGGAATTCCTTAGAATTTGTGAAATTCCTTAGTATTTTTGAAATCTTGAGAATTCGTGAAATTTCTTAGAATTCGTGTAATTTTTTAGAATTTTTAAAATTGGTTGAATTCCCTAAAATTCGTCGAATGCCTTAGAATTCCTCGAAACTGTTGAGTGTTCATTTCTGTTCCTTTTCTTAGATTTAGGAGTTATTAAAAGGAAAAAATCATCATTTTAATAATAAACAAATAAAAATTATTTAATTATAAACTAATTTAATGAATTTTATATAAAAAGTCATCTAGAAATTACGTAAGGTATTTCTAATGGAATTTTTTAACTTGAAAATTAATTCATGTTTATTTAATTAACAGAATTTTTGTATTATTTATATTTTCATTTATAATCGAATAGAAAAAGTAACAAAAAAGAATTTTAGTCTAGCCAATATATAATTTTATTGTTTTTGTAATTTATACTTTTTTTGGTTGATAATTCAATGAATTATTTCTTTTATAAAAATATTTTCCTTTATTTAACTAGTTTATTTGAAAATTCTTTTTTTTTTGTCGAACATTTAAATGTTTGATTAAAATTTCATTTTGCTCTTTTTTTAATTATTCAATATTTGCGTTTAAAGTAAATTTTTGTGCCTAAATGTTTATCCATTTTGTGTAATTCTTTAGAATCGTGGAATTCCTTCGAATTCGAGAAATTTGTTGAATTCTCCAAAATTCGTCAAAATTCCTTAGAATTCTTCGATATTCTTAAAATTCTTCGAATTATTCAGAATTTTTCGAATTCCTTAGAATTCGTGAAAACTTCAGAATTTTCTAAATTTCTTTAAATTCGTGGAATTCCTGAGAAATTATGTAAGTCTCTAGAATTCCTGAAATTCCTTAGAATTCGCGAAATTCCTCTAATTCATTAGAATTCGTGAAATTTTTTAGAATTTGTGTAATTATTTAGAATACTTTGCATTTCTTAGAATTCTTTTTTTTTAGAATTTTTTCATCTTAAACTTTATTTGTCATTCTTAGTATATAATTTATCATGTTGCCAATAAAGTACATTAAATATGTTCGCGAGAAGAGAAAGAAAACTGTATTCAATATTTATTTCTTATCCTTTTCTTAGATTCAGAAGTACATAGTTCAAAGGAAAAAATGCTAATTTTAATAATAAAGAAATAAAAATGATATATTGTTAAATTTATTTATTAAATTTGATATAAAAAAAATCATTCACAAATTACGTAAGGTGTTTCTAATGGAATTTTATAAAATTAAGAAACATAATTATGTATTTTCTTTTTTTAACTTTAATTTCATTCATGTTTTTTTAATTGACAGAATTTTTATATTTTTTATATATTATATGCTTTTATTTGAAATCTTTTTTTGTTTTTTGCTGAAAATTCATTTACTTCATCAAAATTTCATTGTTTCGGTTTATTTAATCATTTTAGATGAAAATTGATTACCTTGGGTGAATATTTAAATATATTGCTAAAAATTTGTTTCTTCTAGGTTAAAATTAATTTCAAAAAAAATAAGTGGTTAAAACTTTCTGAAATATAGAAACTTTTAAATTAGTTGAAAGCTTACCTTTTTTTGTCAAAAATATTAACTATTTTCTTGAAAATTCTTCTGTTTGGTCGAAAATTCGACTATTTGATTAAAATAAAATTTTTGCGAGTTTAAAGCTAAACTATTTTGTAGAAAATTCGTCTTTTGGGCTTGAAAATTCAACATTTGGTTTCCATTTTTTCCCTTGATTTCTTTGAACAGATATTGTACCATTTTATTTAAAAGTCGATTTTTATGGTTAAAAATGAAATTTTTAACTGGTTATAACTTCAAGTGCAGTTATTCTTATATTAATTTAGTCTCATTTTGTTAAAAATTTAATTTTTTGGTTTAAAATATATTTTTTTTTGGTTAAAAATGTAACTATTTGTTCGAAAGTTGATATTTTTGTTGAAAATTCACTTTTTCGATTGAAAATGTATGCATTTTGTTGCAAATTCGTATTTTTAGTTTAAAATAAATTATACCATTAAAAATTGATTTCTTCCTGGTTGTAGATTGACCATTTAAATTGAAAATTTATTTGATGGAAAAAAACATTTTCTTTCAAAATTCGTCTTCTTGGACAAAAATATATCTTTTTGGTTGAAAATGCAGTTCTTTGGTTAAAAATATATGCATTTTGTTGATTATTCTTTTTTTTTATTTAAAAATTTAGGTATATGTATATTTTGGCTTGAAAATTCTACATTTTGGATGTTTACTTAATTCGACTATTTTATTAGAAATCTTTTTTTTTTTTGGGGCGAAAATTCAATTATTTTATTCAAGGTTTATTTTTTTTCGTTTAATGATTCATCATTTTGGTTAAAGATTTATTTCTTTGGTTAAATATTTATCTATTTTTTTTCAAAGTTCGTTTTTTTGCTTTAAAATTTATTTTTTTGTTTTGTTAAAAATTGAACTATATGGTTTAAAATAATATTTTTTGTTTACAGATTTACGATTGTAGTGAAAAATTGATCTTTTTTAGTTGCAAATTCTTTTAGTTAGTTGAAAATTCAAATAATTTAGTTGAAATATAACTTAACTGTAGATTTTTTTTGTTGATTCAAAATTTAATAGCTCTGTTAGAAATGAAATTTTTCGTTGATTAACTTTTTTTTGCTTTAAATTCCAACACTTATTAGGTCAAAAATTTATCTTTTTGGTAGCAAATTCCTTTGGTTATGTTGAAAATTTATTTCTTTTGTTGAGAACTCCATTAGTTTTGTAGAAAATTCAACTATTTTGCAGATTTTTTTTTTGCTTTAAAATTTAACAATGTTGTTCGAAATTAACTGTTTTTTAAAAATTATACATTTTTGGGTCAATTATTTAATTTTAAAGTTCATTTCTTTGGTTCGCAATTCATTTATTTTATTGAAAATTACATTATTTTATTAAAAATAAATGTTTTATTTTAAAAAATTCAAGCATTTGGTCGAAAATTTTTTGATCTTTGATTGAAAATGTATGCATTTTGTTGAAAATTCTTCTTCTTAATTTTAACTATTTTATTCGAAAATTTTTGTTTTTTGAGTCGAAAATTCAATTATCTTATTAAAATTTTATTTTTGCTTTATGATTCATCATTCTGGTTAAAAATTGATTTCTTTAGTTAAATATTTAACTATTTTGTTGAAAATTCGTTGTTTTTTTACTTGAAAATGTATCTTTTTATGCTTAGAACATTTGGATTTTAAAGAACAATTCAATTCTTTCACTGAAAATTAATCTTTTTTATGTGGAAATTGAGCATTTAGTTAAAAATTTTAATCATTTGGTTAAAAATATAACTTATTTGTAAATTGGTGTCTTTTGTAACTTCAGTTTTTTTCTGTTAGAAATTAATTTGTTTAATGGAAAATTAATTATTCTATTTCAGGATGAAAATTTATAATTTTTGTTGAAAAATTCCACTATTTTGTTTAAAATACTTGATCTTGTAGAAAATTAATTTTCTTGGTTGAAAGCTAAAATAATTGCTTAAAAATGAATTTTGTTGTTGTGAAACATTTATTATTTTAGCTGGAAATTCCTATCTTTCGTTGAAAATGGGATTATCTAGTAGAAAATTCGTTTTTTGTTTTGTTTTTGAAAATTAATTATGATAACTGAAAATTTAATAATTTCATTTTTGGTTTAAAACGTACCTTTTTGGTTAAAAGCTCAATGAAAATTTGTGTATTTTGTTGAAAGTTCATCTTTTTTGGTCCAAAATTAATTTTTTTAACTTGAAATTTAATTTTCGGTATTTTTGGTATTTTGTCCCAATATTTTTGATGCCATGGCTTAGAAAAAATAAAAATTGTACTAATAATTTGTTGTTAATGTTTTTTGCTTTAATATTCTAAAACTATTCCGTTCGTTATATCGGAAATAAACCGGATAAAAATTAATAATCAATGTTAAAAAATACTGATTTTATACCATGTAGACAAAAAACATTTACATTAAATTATTTAATTGAAAAATCGGCATTTTGGCAGTAAATAAATCTTCTAGGTCAAAAATAAATTTTTAAATTGAAAATTTAATTATTCTCATTTTGATTCTGAATGTATCTTTTTTATATGAAAACTCAACAATTTGGTTGAAATTTCGGATATTTTGTCGAATATTCGTCTTGTTTCGCACAAAATATCGTCTCGGTGAAAAAATAATTTTCTTAACTGATAATTTAATTCTACTTTTGGTTGAAAAAAAATATATGTATATATATATTTTTTAGTTTAAAACTCAACATTTTATATAAAATTTCAAGCATTCTGTTTGGTAATTCGTCTTTTTGTGAAAAAATCTATATTCTTGCTCGAAAATAAAATTTTTAAATTGAAAATTTAATTACCATTCCGTTTTTGATTCAGAATGTATTTTTCTTATGAAAAAACCCAACAATTTAGTTAAAAATTCAAGTAATTGCTCGAAAATTCGTCTTTTCTTTCAAAAGTTAATCTTCGTCGTGGAAAATTATTTTTTTTTAACTGAAAATATAATTATTCTATTTTTGATTAAAAATGTATTTTTTCTTAGCAGAAAACTCGAAAATTTAGATTAAATTCAAATATTAGGTGAAAAATTCGTCTTTCTGGCAGAAAATCTATATTCTGGACCAGAAATTAAATATTAAAAATTGAAAATTTAATTACTATTCGTTTTTTAATTGGGAATGTATCGTTTTTAGTTGAAAACTCAACAATTTAGTTAAAAATTCAAGTATTGAGTTAAAAATTACCCTTTTTGGCAGAAAATCTATATTCTTGACTGGAAATTAAATATTAAAAATTAAAAACTAAATTACTATTCCCTTTTTTATTCAAAGTGTATATTTTTTATTTAAAAGCTCAAAAATTTAGTTAAAAATTAAAGTATATGGTTAAAAATTCCTTTTTTTGGCAGAAAATTAATTTTTTTTTAACTGATAATTTAATTATTTTTGTGGTTAAGTTACTTGAAATTAAAATTTAACTACAAATATAAATAAATTATACCTTAAAAAATTAAATTTTCGCCGAAAAGAGGCAGAAAATAAATTTTTCTGACTGATAATTTAATTATATTTGTGGTTGAATTTTTTTATTTGGTTGAAAATTCCTCTTTTCGGCAGAAAATCGATTTTCTTATTGGAAAATTAATTTTCTAAATGAAAATTTAATTAAATTTTTGGTTAAATATGTATATTTTTAAGTTAAAAAATTAACAATTTAGTTAAAAACTTAATTATTTCGTTGGTTATTCGTTTTTTTTGGCAGAAAATTAATCTTCTTGGTCAAAAATTAATTTGTTTCATATAAAATTTAATTATTCCCGTTTTGATTCAAAATGTATCTCTTTTAGTAAAAAAACTAAAAAAATTAGTTAAAAATTTAAGTATTGAGTTGGAAAATCGTCTTTTTGGCAAAAAATTTATCTTCTTGGTAAAAAATTAATTTTTTAGCTTGAAATTCTGTTACTTTGGATGTAAATTCATGTATTTTGTTAAATATTCTACTTTTTTGGCAGAAAATAAATCTTTTTACAAGAAAATTCCTCTTTTTGGTTGAAAAATCAGCTATAAGGTTAAAAAATTATCAATTATTATAAAAACGCAATACTTTTTAAAATGCTGATACTTGAACTTAGTTAGTCTCTGCTAGAATTTCCTCTATACTGTAGGTAGATGACCCCTTAGATAATTTATTAACGTCCTTCTGCCCAATTTTCTTTTTCCCAATGAAAAAAGAAAACTTGAAATTAAAAAAAATACTGCTAATTTTTTTTAGAGATTTTTTTAAAGGTAAAAAGTTAAAAAGATAAAAATAGGCATAAAGAGAAAAAAATCTGCAACTGTATAGAAAATGGTGAGCATGCGCGCGAATTTCCCATCGATTCTCTGCTACCTGGGGGCGCAATTGTGATGAATTTATGGTTTATGGGAAAAGATATTCCGTGCACTTAATTCTCTATAAATTATTTTTTGAGTTTTTCATATTTTGTTGTAAAAAAATATTAATAACTGAGAAAAAGGTTATTGTTAATGTTGAATTTTTAAAAATATGTTCTTTCTGAATTCGAAACAGGAAACTGCTTTATTAATGTGCTCTGCCTTACCGACTGAAGATAATTGTAAATATTATTTTGTTATATAATAATATTAATAATTAATATTAATTATTTTCAAATTTTATCCAATGACTCTATATGCGTATTTTATTAAAAATGTAAATAAAAGATAAAAATGTTAATGGTCATTCAGCGATCTACAATATCGACAGAAGGTAACTACCTCGTATTCTGATCAAGCTTTTAGATTCTCATGGTAAGACTACAGAAAACTTATTTTGGGAGAAAGTAAATGTAGGAATTCTTTTTTTGCTATTCAATTTTTCGGAAAAAAATGCTGAGCAATGTAAGCAATTCTCCTAGAGTTTTAAGTTTCCTTAGAATAAATAATTTAATAATAATTTAATAATTAGTTTTGTTTATAATGCGTTTGTATAATTCATCTATTCATTTAATATAAATTATTATTTTTGTCAAGACAAGAACCTAAAGAAGCGATAAAAAACCTCGAAAACCAGATAAAAGCTAGAGATTTTTACGAAAATAGGGGATTACATTTTTTAAATAAATAAAATCAATGTGGATAATATATTAAATTTAATTTTAATGACTTTTAATATATTTCAATTAAAAATATTACATTTTCAAGCAAAGAAAAGAATTTTGAACAAAAAAGTGAATAGAGTTTTAAGTTTCCTTATAATAAATAATTTAATAATCATTTAATTTAGTTTATAATGCGTTTTTAGGATTTATCTGTTAATTTGTGATATTTTTTTTTAAGTCAAAACCCCAAAGAAGCAAACAAAATGTCTAGAAAAACAGATGAAATAAGGTGATTTTTTACGAAAATACGGGATTAAATTTTTCCTAAATAACTATAATTAATGTGGATAACATATTAAATTTAATTTTAAACAATTTAAATTCCTAACATTTCAAGTGAAAATATTAAAGTTTCAATAGAGTAAATAAAATTTTAACCAAATTTATAGTTGAATTTTTAACTAAAAAGATTAATTTTTTACCAAAATTGGAACAGTTAAATTTTCATTTAAAAAAATTGATGTGCATCCAAATCAAAAACGAATTTCTAAAAAAGAATTAAATTTTCAAGCAAAGAGAAGATTTTTCCACAAAAAATTGAATAGATAAACTTTATGTTGGGAAAATTAATTGTTAACAAGAAAAAACTAATTTTCCTTTAAAATTGGAACACGTAAATTTTCAGTCAAAAAAATTAATTTGCAACAAAAAAGACATTTTCAACAAAATAGTTAAATTTTTAACCAGAGAGAAGAATTTAAAAAAATGGAATAAATAAATGTATTGTTGAGAAAATTAATTTTTAACAAGAAAAAAACTAATTTTCAACCAAAATATTTTATTATTATTAACACAATACAAATTTTAATCATATATTTTAATTTTTAACCCAAAATATTCATTTCTAACCAAACATGGAAGAGTTAAAATTTCACTTGAGGAAATTAATTTTTAACAAAATATATAAAATAATTATTTTTCTGGGAAACCCTTGGACTTTGAAGCTACACATTTTTTAAATTTTCCATAATTAGCAATGTTTTTGAAAATTCGTATAAACAATTTCAGTGCTTCTATTTATTTAAATTGATTAATGTAATTATATTTTTATTACTTTATGTTGTGAAATCAAAATATTTTAGGTAATAATGTTATTCTAGAGATGAAAAGAAGTGACTGCAAAAAAGAAAAACGTTGTGTCAAAAATGCTAACTTTTTATAATAATTGTTCATAAGAATCATGAGTGTTCCTAATGAAAATTTTGTGTGGAAATGAAAACATTTGTCGTTTAGTTTTTGGTTGTGATTAATTTATTTATTTAGGGCAATCAAAGCAAAAAAAAAAGAATTAACCTGTCATGCAAATTTCCATTCATAGAGAGTTAATTTACTAATTCTATTTATTTTATTGAGGAAACCTTAATAAATAATAATAATATTATATAATATATAAATATTAACAATAATTTTCACTTTTTCTTTTGCAATCTGAAATGTACAATGTATTTATTTAGTTGAAAAATATTATCTAGAAGGTGAATCGTAACATGCTTTTCCAGAACAATATTTTCTTTAAACAGAAATATATTTTAGAAAAAATGTAAAATTTTATTTTTTTTAAAACTTGGGACTTAAAATGAAAATGAAAATAAGCAAACATTCTTTTGAGACCTGAATGAAATCTACTTTCTTATCAACCATTACATGTACCAAAATCAGAAGACAATAAAGCTAAGAAATAAAAATGAGATTTGGTACCACATCCTCCTTAAAAGATCTTTCGAAATTAGCAATCTTTAGAAATGTGTAATTTTTCGGATTAGTTTTCCGATTTGGGAAATGTAATAATTAAAGTAGACTAGTTCAGAATCATCCTCAAAAATAAAAGGGAACCTATGGACGGATTTGAAGAAATTTCATAACACAGAACATTACAAAGACCAACTCGAGAATGATGAGCTGCAATTTCTTGATGAGTTCCATCAACATTCTTAAATTTTCCAATTTAAATATTTTCGATTTACTCAATTATTTTTTCCTAGTAGTGCCTTTTTCCATAGAATAAGAGAGACCAATCCGGAATTCACTTTTAATTAATTCCGCAGTTAAATAAAAACTAACAAACAATATTACAATACATAACAATATCTATTCTATGTTTTTCTGCTTGTTTCCAGCTCTGTCATTGCGCTCTTCCCTAATGATTGTACGAACTGTCGGTAACGGTACTTTTTTGATTTGTGTGCGTGAAATGAAAGGAAAGGAAAGGATCACTTCCGCCGGATAGTTTAGTGACCAAGGCGTGTGTATATACAATTGTCTGGAAATTGGCTCTTTTGCGGAGATACAATTCGTAGATAGATTGACTTTCGACCAGGAAAATTTCATTTTTCATTCTCGAGATTATTATATTTCACACCAATATTAGCCCAATTGGTTCCTTTTCTTCTGTATGTATAACTGCGATAATGACTTGAACATCTGTTATAGATACGAACCATCATCCAGCAAACCAATTTTAGGTTAAATACACAAAATTTTGATTTAATGAAACCTAAAATATGGTTATTATGTGACAAAAAAGTGTTTGGTTGACCCAACAAAATTGTTTGATTTGTTAAACTTTTATGCTAATACCACATCTATTGGTTACAAGAAAATATTTTGGATTTTCATGAAGGACCTTGCAGAATTTATATTGTAAATAGCTTTTCAGATTTTTTTAAGCATTGAGAAGCCAGAGGAATTAAAATTGGAAAGTCGGTAAATATTTAATAAATTATTTAGTGTTTTACTTAACTACTAAATATTCAAATTCCACGGCATATTAGCAACATACATTGTGCAGGGTTCTTTGCTTATTTGAATAAAAAATCAGTTTGTTTGATCAAAAATGTAATCAGGCATGTTTTTAGTAGATGTTGAATATTTTTTTCTTTAAATATACATTCCGTATGCTATTTAAATAATTGGAAAATTTATGAAATTTTATATAAACCTCTTTCTCCTACTTTTCTTAAATGAAGACACCTACCTTATTTATGACCAAAGTAAAACCCAACAAGGGTCCTTTTTGTTTCAAAATATAAAAATCTATTTAAATTTACTTCGTCCTTAAAATGTTTAAAAAATGTAATATTTTTAGTACTTAGATAATTTCAAATAATCAGCATTTGAAATTGAATAATTTTGGTTTTGTGTAATTAGATAGTTTATAGACGTTTTAAATTCAATAGTTTCTGAATGATCAATTGTAAATATAAATTTTTAGAATATAAAAAGCTTTTAATTGAAAAGTAAAAAAATATTGCCGTTTCAAATTTGACAATATGTGACTTACAGTATTAATGGTAATTGTAAACGATCTTCAGATACGTAAAAAATATTTCCATTTATGAATAAATTCAAGTAATGAAAGTAAGAGTTTTTTTAATGACTAGACCATCATCATGGTAATTTTAGAATAATTATTTGCTTGTTTTTCATTTATGAACATTCTAATTACTAATACGCTTTTACATTAATTAAAAAAAACATGTAAATATAATTTTGAAAATTCAATTCAGATACTCATTCCCCAAAATTATAAGCATACCAAAAGTCATGTACTTATAATAGAGATAGGTTAAAAGTAAATAAACTTTTATGATACAATTTATATCGAATATGCAATCACATCACCTAAAGATGAATAAATAACTTTGGTTGTTAAATAGAGAAAAATTAAAATTCAATATTTATGTTATTTAATATTGTAGAAAACTATAATCAACGAATAAGTAATTAATCAGCTCATAACATAAAAAGCGGTAAAAAATTATTTTTAGTAAATCATTCAAGAAAAATTTTACTATACTTTTTTCTAAAACTTGAGTTATTTATAACATTTTAAACTATTCCAGGAAAAATTAAAATATATTTGCATATAATTTTTACATTAGAATTTAGATGCTCATTTCAATTACAATTTGATCTTCATGTAATTTGTCATTGTGAAAAACATCAGCTAATAATGAATTAATCTGTTTATAACGTGAAAATCAATTAACTATAATTTTCATTTAAACATTCAAATAATTTTTGTTCTACATTTTTTTCAATTTTTACTTTCATTTGTAAAAATTTGATTTGTTAATAACCCTTTATACTAATTTCAGAAAAAATTAAAGCAAATTTACATATAAAGCCAACAAATTATTGCAGATATCCATTTCACAAAATTAGAATCGTTTAAAAAATTATGTAATTGAAATGGGGGTGTTTTAATAGAAATAAACTTTTATTATAGAAATTATACCCAATATTCAATTATATAAACTTCTAATCAATCATAAACTTTTGATACCTAGTTTTAGGAAACTAAATTTTAACCTTTATTTAATTTAGGATTTTGAAAAAATTAATTATCTAATAATTAATTTATTATTTAACAATATGAGAAGCATTAAACTATAATTTTCATTAAAGCATTCAAATAACTTTTACTTTACATATATTTTTAAATTCAAACTAGAATTTCTATAAATCTGATTGATTAATAACATTTAAAACTAATTCCAGAAATCATAAGTTTGTGTAGAATTAATTAGTAATTCGTTAATGAGTTGATTATATTTTCATTAAATTTGAAACTAAATTTCTGTATATTTCATTTATTAATAACTTTTTAAACTAATTTCAACAAA
>NC_046658.1:131099913-131166325 GCF_010883055.1 Belonocnema kinseyi | reverse complement strand
AGATACTTCTAATTTTTAAAATTGAATTTGACCTAATAAGAATCAGGAAAATTATATTATTGAAATAGAGTTATTCTAAAGAAAAAATAAAATTTTATTGAAAAAGTAATAGCCGATATTCAACTAAATAATCTTAAACTAAATAATGAATTGATGTTACTTAATTTAAAACATTTTAAATTTAATCTTTGTGCAATTTAATATTGTGGTTAAAATTAATTAGGTAAAAATTAACTAGATAGTTCACAACATAACAACCCCCAAACAATTATTTCCATTGAAAAAATAAAATTATATCTACTTTATATATTTCTTTAAGCTTTTATTTTAATTTCTCAATTTTTTATTGCTTTTCATAAAATAAAAGAAAATGTAAATTTCAACGGAATTTGTTACATAAATATTCAATAGTTTCGAAACAAAAAAAGCAATAAACAATTATTTCTCATTAAAAATTCGAATAATTTAAATGTTTAAAAAATTATGTTCATTGAAACATGCAAATAATTCTCACTTTATATATTTTTAAAATGTGAACTTGTCTTTGTTGAAATTTAATTAATTATAAGCTTTCAACTAGTTCTAGAAAATATAAATCTTAGCAGAATCGCTTTATAATAAATTAATGAGTTAAGAACATAAAAATAATTTAATAATTATTTTTATTTAAATGTATCTACATGTAATTTTAAAAATTGAATTCAGATACTCATTTTACAATATCACAATCATTAGGAAAAATGATTGCAATGAAGATATTTTGAACAAAAAATAAATTTTTATTATGAAAATAATAACCAATATTCAATTACATAACCTTAATGTAAATAATTTATTTATTTTTCTTCATTGAAATCAAATTATATTCAGTTTTTTGAAAAGAAACATATTAGTCGATAGTTAGTTAATCGGTTCATAATATAAAAAGCAGCTTAAATATCGGAAAATAATTATGAAAATTTATACAAACTTTATGGCCAAAGTCAAACAATAAAATTGTATTTTTTATTTAAAAATATAAAAATCTACTAGAATTTATTTCGTGCTTATAATTTTTTGATATCCACCATTATTAGTGCTTAGATAATTAAAAAAAATCAGCAATTGAAATTGAACATTTTTGAATTTGTATAATCAGAAGATTTCTAGACGTTTTAAATTCATTTCTGAATTATCCATTGTAAATATAAATTTTTAGAATATGAAAAGTTCTTATTTGAAAATTAAAAAAATATTGCAGTTCGAAATTTAACAATATTTAACTCAGAGTATTTATGGAAACGGTTAAATATTAAAATGGTGAAAGTAAAATTTTGTTCAAACATATCATATTAGTTTAAAAAATTGTTACAACTCTCAATATTTCCAAATGTAATAATATGGAATTTTATGTTATTAGATTAGAAAATAAAATTCCAGGGAAATGAAGGATATTTCAAAATCTTCAAGGATTTTAAGGATTTTAAGAAAGCCTGTTTTTATGGAATTCAAATACTTTCTTGAATATTAAAAAAAACTTTAAACAATTTATATTTATTCTAATCAATTTTTTCGATTTTAAGGAATTTTGAGGTATTTCTAGAGAATTTTAGGGAATAAATTAAATTTTATTTGAAAGTGTATCTACGGATTTCAACAGCTTAAAATTAATTGAAAAAATTTCGAAAGTACTTCAAGAGATTACGTTTCAAAATTTTTGCAGAACTCTTAATATTTTAGTTGTTGAAACTTAACCTTTATTTTTACCGTTCAAAATGGAAAAATTTTCGATTGCAAGCATTTAAAATTCAATTATTTACAAAAAAGAACGTTCAAAATGAAGATTAAATATAAATGGGAAATTTTAAATGATACTTTTCGAATTTCAATAAATTCCACTTTATTTAGTTTCAAATTTCATAATTTTAGATTGAAATGTTCGAAATAGTTTGGTTTCAGTTTTAAATGCCCAAAACAGTTTTGCAGCAAATCCCTCCAGAAGAAACTTAAAAAAAGTAAAAATCAAAACAACCATTTTTCAAAATCAAGCTTCAAAAATAAGCCAATTTCAGTACCAGGCTTTGAATATAAAAGTTTATTTTTGTTGCAAAAATGTTGCAATAATGTTACAAAAAGTTCGACATTTCTAACTCAGTAAAAAAAATTCTATTGAACAATTTAATAATTTCTTTAATTTTTAATTGCTTCAATTTTAGAATTCTGAATTTTCATGGTAGACGATAAAATTTTAAATTTCTCCTATCATAAGTTAAAACTTTTTGATTAAAATTTAAATGATTGAATTTTAAAAAGTATATTTAAAAATTTCGAAAATTTTAATTCATAAACAATTTGAATTTACTTAAAATTAATTTAATTATTTTATATTTTGCAATTGAAACTAAATTGGTTTAATTTTAGAAAGTATAATTGAGAATTTAAAATTGATTTCTTTGGCTAAATATTTTACTATTTTCATGAACATTAATTTAACTGATTAAAACTTGGACTTTTAACTTGGATGAAAACTTATATTTTTTGGTTAAAAATTCAACTATTTATCAAAAATTCATCTCTGTATTTTAAAAATTAATTATATGGTTAACAATTAATTTCTTCTTTCGAAATTCATCTCTGTAGTTTAAATTTAACTATATCATTAAAATTCAAGTTTATTTTGTTTGTTTAATTAATCATCATTTCAGTTGAAAATTGATTCCTATAGGTTAATATTTACTAAATTGTTAAAAATTCGTTTCATTCAGGTTTAAATAAATTTAACAAAAATTAGACACGGTACAATTTTCTGAAATAAATAAGCTTTTGAATTAGCTGAAAATTTACCCTCTTTTGTGTAAAGTGTTAACTATTTGGTCGAAAATATATCTTTTTCGTAGAAAATTCATTAAGTTGGTTGAAAATTTATTTATCCTGTAGAAAATTCTATTATTTTGGTACAGAAAATTTAAATTTATTGCAGAAGCTTTTTTTTGCTTAAAAATTCAACCATTTAATATTACCTGTTTTGTAAGCAGTTTATATTTTCTAGTTAAGAATTAAACTTATTTGTAGAAAATTCGTCTTTTTAACTTGAAAATTCAATAGTTAAAAAAATTTTTTTTCTGTATTCACATATTTGATTTGAAAATTATTTTTTTTGTAAACTACTTACCTATTTAAATAAAATTAATTTTCCCGGTTTAATTAATCATAATTTTAGTTGAAAATGTATTTCTTTGAATAAATATTTTACTGTTTTGTTGAAAAATCACCTTTTTTGGTTAAAAATGAACTTTTTAAATTGGTTATATCTTTAAATTTTTATTTTGTCGAAAATGTGTCTTATTTTGTGAAAAATTTAATTTTTATGTTCGAAATAAACATTTTTTGCTAAAAAACACACTGTTTTTTTATTTTATTTGTTTCAAAGTAATTTTTCACGAATAAAACAAAAAGTCAGCATTCTATCAAGAAGTGATTCTTAACGAAATTGTAGATCTTTTTTGGGATAACCATTTTTGTTACTTCATCTTTTTTCGTATCCTACATAGTTTGTCCACAAAATGGAATTTTTTATTTTCCATTTTTTTGTGCAATCAAAATTTGAATTTTCGATCTCTGAAGAAAATCCAAAAATTGGTTATGATAATCTTGTAGGGCTTTCAAAAAGAAATTAAAAAAATTTTTTTTGACTTTTTTTCATATCGTGCGATTTTCGAAAAATTGTGATGTCAAATTTCCGACAATTCTAATACTTTCTCAATCATAAATGATGAGAATGTAATAAAATATCTTAATTTGAGATAAAAATAGGACTGTTTAACAAAAACCAGAATATTAAAAAAATTAATGCATTTTTCAAATCAGAAATAGAATATTTATATTTTTAGTTAAAACATTAACGTTTAACAAATAAAAAATTGCATTATATAATCTTATTTTAACAAAAACAACTAACAAATATTGTCGGAATTAAAAAACAGTTGAATTATATCAAAAAGAAAAATTTTCAACCAAATTGTCAAAATTTTTAATTAAAAAACTTTAATCTTCTAAAAAAAAAAGAATAGTTAAATTTTCACTCAAAAATAAATCTAATTTTTAATAAAAGAGTTGAATCATTAACAAAACAGATTCATTTTTAACTAGACAGTTATGTTTCAGATAGAGAACTTATTAAAAAAAATTGAATTTTCTACAAAATAATTATTTAATTTTTAACTACAGATATTAATTCTCAATTAAATTTTCAACTAAAAAAGATAAGTTTTTTTACTAAAAATAGAATAATTAAATTTAAAGTTAAAAAAAAGTTACACAAAAAATTATACTTATATTTTCAAAGAAAAAGATGAATTTGAAAATTAAAATGTTGAATTATCAACCAAAAATTAAATTTTCAATAAAGGAGTTCAAGTTTGATCTAAGTAATTAAATTTTTAACGTAAAAGATGAATTATTAACTGAAAAATGTAATCTTTGCTATTTCAAGCAACAAATATTTTAATTTTAAATCAAAAACAGTTTAGTTCAATCTTAAAGACAAATTTCAATCAGAAATTGCAATGGTTAAAAAGAAATTAATTTGAAATTTAAAATGATGAATCATCAACCAGAAAGTTGAATTATCGACGAAAAATGAAAGAGTTTTTGCTTCAACGAAAAAATGTATATTTCATATTTAGAAAAGTTGAATTCTAAAAAAATTCAACCAATTAGTCAAATTTTTTACTCAAAAAAATTCATTTAACCAAAAATGAAATAGTTTAATTTTTAGTTAAGAATTAAACAAAATAATTTGAAAAAAGTGAAATGTTCAATGAAACAGATTCATTTTTAACGAAACAATTGTATTTTTAACCAAAAATTTTTTATTTGTACCAACATACATTGATTTTTAACTGAAAGGTTAAATTGTTTAAAATGATATGTTTTCACCATAAATTGAATAATTAAATTTTCAGATGAAAAATTTATTATCAACCAACAAAAGAAAAAAAATTTCAGTAAAATTCAATTTTCAACAAAACAAATGTTTTTCGAGAAAATTGTCGGATCTTTAACTAAAATAGATAAGTATCCAATTAGGAATGAAACAGTTAAATTTTCAGTTAATAATTAAGGTAAAAAAATAGATCAATTTTAACTTAGTTTTTATATTTTCGAAAAAAGAGATAAACCTGAAAACTAAAATGATGAATTATTAAGAACAAAATCCGCAGCTAAAATAATAAATTTTCAACATAAATTTTCAAACAAATAATTGAATTTTCTTCTAAAAGCAGTTAAGTTTCAACCCAAAATAGAACAGTTGAAACTGCCGCCTGCTTTGGTTTAGAATTCTACGATATGTTCCACGTAAAAATTGACTTTAAGAAAAATTTAATCCATTTTTTACAGAATTAAGTTCACGATTCGACTGCTTGCCTAATGGCGCCCCTATTCCTTGTCTTCCTTTTTGCGAACCTCCTGCTTCTTTTCCTGCCAGACATTCTCCTGAAAGGTCTCTTCCTCCTGCCAGAGAGTATTCTTCTGCCAGGTCTCCTCCTCTTGCCAGGTCTTTTCTTGCCAGGTCTTTTTCTGCCAGGTCTTTTCCTGTCAAGTATTCTCCTGCCAGATCTTCTTCTGCTAGGTCTGCTCCTTCTGCAGATCTTCTCTTCCTGCCAAATCTCCTCCTGCCATACATCATTCCTCCGCCATTTTTCATCCTCCTGCCGAGCCTCCTCTTCGTCTCAGAACCAGGCCTCCTGTTGGCAGAAATCTGCCTTTTCCAATACTTCGTAATTTTCCACCTGAAGAATTTAGATTTGTTCGACTTAGTCCCAACAAAAATCCTAACTAGATATTCGAACTTCGAAGATATACTTTTCCTCCCAATAAACCAATTCTATTGAGAAACAAGAGGCTATTCCTTAATCCCGTGCCAACCATAGAGCAAACTGTATTATCAAACCCCAGTGTAATTGTGATGTTTTTGCAATATTTGAAAAATGTACGAAACAAACGATTTTTCGCGGAAAAACCTATCTAACCACTTGAAGTATTACCAAGTGTCTTTAAAATGATAAATTGTTTATATTATGTTGAACTCTATAATATTAAATGAATGTGTTATTATTTCTATAAACTGGAACGATATTTTAAATTTATGTATTGCAAAACAAATTACAGATTTGATTCTTCATTATTATTTTCTCTAAATGAAAAACATACTCAAACTCCTCAATATTACTAATCTTTTTTTAGAGCAATGTTAAATATCCGGGCTTACCCGTTAAATATTAGTTTATTCTAGTTAATTTTAAATTATTAATAAGAATTTCCATCTGAAATGGCGAAAGTAAGACAGTTGTTACGCTCGAACGGTCGGGACTGGGCACGAGGGATCTCCCACCATGCGCGAGTCCCTTCTTTTTTATAGATGCTGAACCGCCAGGGGTCTTGATATCGAATTTTTATTTATTTATTCCATACTTAAATTGAAACATTTTGCAGGTTTGAATGTACTAATTTTTTTTATATTTGATGATCTAAAACAATTGTTTGATTTGAAAAACAGTCAATACTCTATTTTTGCTTCACATTTGTTACTTTTGAAAGGTTTTTAAATTCTACAATTTGCAAAATATTTTTATCGTCGATTGTTAAGTGTAATTTATTTCGTCATGACTTGAAAATAGCGTGCAAAAAAGAAAACAAAAGATAAAATGATGGATCCTGATTCAGACAACATTATAAATGGATTACAAATTGATTACATCGCATTACGAGTGGATTACTTTTGATTAAAAGTTGATTATGATTCATTAAATTACTAGTGCAATACTGTGGATTGCAGGTGGATTACTTTGGATTACAAGTGAACTACCGCTGATTGCAATTAAATTACTTTAAACTATAAGTATATTACTGGGTATTTCTGCAATTAGTCCAGGATATAAGTGCATTGCTTCCGATTTCAAGTGGATTACTTCAAATTAAAAGTGGATTAATCCAAATTACAAGTAGATTTGTTTATGTTACGAGTAGATTACCGCTAATAACAACTAGACTACTACAGATTACAAGTGGATTACTGTGGATTACAATTAGACTACTGTAGATAGCAAGTCGATTACTATGCATTACAAGTGGATTACAAGTACATAACTTCGAAATGCAAGTAAATAACTGTTGATTACAAGTGGATTATTCCAAATTACTAGTTGATTATTATAGATAACAGTGGGATTACACGTGGAATAATATTGTACAACAAGTGAATTATAAGTGGATTATGAGTTGAATAATTAATATTTCTGTAGTTACGATGGATTGTCTGAATTACTCAAAATCATCTACATGCTATGAATTACAAGAGAAGAACAAGTCGAGTATGAGTGGATTTGAAACGAATTAATTTAAATTATAAGTGCATTTATCCAAATTACAAGTAGATGATCGCTAATTATAATTAGATTACTTCCGATTACAAGTGGATTACTGTAGATTACAAGGGAATACCTGGGATTGCAAGTGGAATACTTTGGATTACAAATGGAATACTTTGGATTACACGGGTATTACTGTGGATTACAAATGGATTATTTAAATTAAAAGTATATTAATTCATATTACAAGTGGATTATTGCTAATTACAAGTATATTATTTTAAATTGAAATTGGACTACTGTAGATTACAAGTTTATTATTATGGCTCACAAGGGGATTTCTGTGAATTACAAGTGGAGAACAAGTGGATTATGAGTGGATTTGAAAAGGATTACTTAGAATTACAAGTTCAATAATCCACATTACAAGTAGATTACTTTATTTTACAAGTGGGTCACTGTAGATTACAAAGGAATACTTTGAATAACAAGTGGATTATTGCTAATAAAAAGTATATGTCTTTGGATTACAAGTGGATTCCTGTGGATTGCAAGTAAATTTAATAAAATGATAAGTAGATTACTTCAGATTACAAGGGGATCATCCCTAATTACAAATAGATGTATATAGCTTACAAGTATATTACTGTGAATTACAAGTGGAATGCTGAGCATTACAAGATGATTACTGTGGATTACAAATTAGTTAATTTAATTTACAAGTGTTGTACAAGGGGATTGCTGTGATTTACAAGAGGAGAACAAGTGTATCATGAATTGATTAGAAGCGAGTTACTTCCAACTTTCTTAACCAAATATTAAATATTTAAATTTTCACTTAAAAATTGAAAAAAACTAATTTGTAACAAAATAGTTGAATTATTAACAAAACAGATTCATTTTTAACTAAACAGTCGTATTTTTAGTAAAAAAACATCTATTTTTTCCAGTAGACATTGATTTTCAATTAAATACCTACCTTTTTAAAAAGTGTTAACTTTTCAAAAAAAAAATTTATGAAAAAAAAGAATTTTCAAGAAAATAATTTAATTTTTAATCAA
Organism: Belonocnema kinseyi; assembly: GCF_010883055.1. Taxonomy (NCBI): domain Eukaryota; kingdom Metazoa; phylum Arthropoda; class Insecta; order Hymenoptera; family Cynipidae; genus Belonocnema; species Belonocnema kinseyi. Next base: position 131,157,915 of record NC_046658.1, on the reverse strand, counting down.
AGAAATGAATTTCCAAAAAAATAGTCAAATTTCCAACTAAAAATATCAGTTTTTATCTAAAAATGTAATAATTAGATTTTAAGTTATAAAAATGTTTAAAAAAAAGTAAGTTACTTTTGCAAATAAAAACATGAATTTAAAAATTAAAATGATGAATTATCAAACAAAAAGTAAATTTTTAACAAAGTGGTTAAAGTTTAAATAAAAAAAAACAGTTAAATTTAATTAAAAAGACAAAATTTCAATTAGAAATGGAATTATCAACCAAAGAATTGAATTATTAAAGAAAAATTTAAAAGTTGCTGCTTCAACCAAAAAAATTGTTTTTAACCAAATAGTTAAATTTTTAACTTAAAAAAAAGGTTTCAACAAAAATTAAGTAGTGAAGTTTTCAGATAAAAAATTAATTTTCAACTAAAAAAAGAATTTTCAACAAAATATTTCAGTTTCCTACCAAAGATATGAATTTTTAATTAAATAGTCACATTTATAAGAGAAAAAAAAAAACGGTTTTAAAAATAAAAATGGAATAGTTAAATTTTAAGTTAAAAAACGATTGTTTAACCAAAAAAAATCTTGTAACTAAATTGTTGTATTTTCAAACGAAAAGATGGATTTGAAAACGAACAATTAAATCAATGTAATTAATTTAAATAACAACTACATATATTACTTCATATTACAAGTGGATTACCGCTAACTACTAATATATTATTTCAGATTATTATAGCTTACAAAGGGATTACTGTGAATTGCAAGTGGAGAACAAGTGGATTATGAGTGGATTTGAAGGGGATTAGTTCAAATTAAAAGTGGATTAATCCATATTAGAAATAAATTACTTTGTATTACAAGTGGATTATCCCTAATTACAATTATATTACTTCCGATTTTAAGTGGATTACTGTAGATTACAAGAAAACACTTTGGATTACAAGTAGATTATTGTCAATCCAAAGTGGATTACTTCAGCCCAAAAGTACATGACTGTGAATTATAAGTGGAATACTGTGGATTGCAATGGGGTTACAGTGGATTAAAATGGATGAATCCGATTCACAATAAATTACTTCATGGTATTACCACCGATTACAGGATAATTATAACTTACGAGGGGATTACCGTGGATTAAAAGTGGATTATCGGTGGATCGGTGTCCGATGAAAATAGGATTTAAAGTGGATTAATGTGGATTGTGAGTGAGTTTCATCTGAATACAAGTGGATTACTTCCAATTTCTGGTATATGTTTAGAATGAAAGTAGATGACCGCAAATAATATGTGGATTACCACCGATAGCTAGTGGAATAATCCAAATAACTGGTATTAGTTAGGATTAAAAGTCAACTGCTGCAAATTACAAGTAGATTAATTTAGCTTACAGATAAATTACTGTGGATTACAATTTAAATATTGTGAATTACAAGTTGACTATTTTATATTACAAGTGGATTACCGCTAATCACAGTAGATTCCATCGGATTACAAGTGGATTATAGTTGAGTACAAGTCGATTATTATCGATTACAAGTTGGTTATTATAAATTACAAGGTGATTACTGTGGACTACAAGTGGATTATTCGTGGATTATGAGTCGACTAATCAAGTGAATTTGAAGTGGATTACTGTGGATTATGACTGAATTTCAACTGAATACAAGTGGATTACTCCCCATTTCTGGCATAAGTCCAGAATAAAATTGGATTACCACCGATACCAAGTGGATTAATCCATGCTAATTGAACCAGTCAGGATTACAAGCGGATTACTGCTAATTACACTGAATTACTTGGTCCAAATTGAATTAATGCTGTTTGATTTTTAAAGATAATAAACCATTTTTATTTCAAACGCAAATATTTGTGTTTAATGCTATAATAAAAAATCACTTCCAGAACAATGAGTAACAAACTTGATTTTTCTTGTTCTTAAAGAGGAATAAAAATTCGTTCTCAGGTTCGACGAACTTTATGCTACATGTCCAGACCACCCTGTTTGGTTTGCATGCAGATTTATAGTCCAATCGAAGCCAATGTCAAGGCTTATAAGCCGAACCCTTTCTTCGACGAAACAGTTCATTTCCTTTTGCTTAGGAGAAACCAGTACGAACTGAATAATGGGAAAAAGTGACTGGACTCCAAAGCAAAAGTTCTGTAGTATTGTTTTATGAGTAGCCTTTTTACCACTTATTAGCTATTTTTTAATTGAAAAATTGAAAAATGGGTTTTTGACTTTGAAATGACAATTTGGTCCACTTACAGATTGTACATTTTTTAAGGAAATAAATAAGTTGAAAATTTATGTGTTTCATGGAGATTATGTCTTTTTTTTGTTAAAAACTAATTTCTGGTTTACAAATTCATCCTTGCGGTCCAAAATTGATCTATTTTTGTAAAAAATTGAAATGTATTTTAGAAAAATTTGTTTTCTATTTTTGGTTGAGAATCAATTTTTTCAAATTAAAATTGAACGATATTGTTATTAGTGGAAAAAATTGTCAGTTTTAGTTGAAAATTTAACAATTAGCTTGGATTTTTTTGTATTCTTTGTAGATTCGTCTTTTTTATAAATAAAACTAATTTCCTTGGTTTCAATTTAAGATTCATCATATTAGTTGAAAATTTATTTTTGTACTCGACAATTCAATTCCTTGGTTTAAAATTCATGTATTTTGTAAAAATTTGTTCATTTTGGTAGATAATTAATATTTCTATTCGAAATGTAATTATTCTATTTCCGGTTGAAAATCCATTTTTTGTAGACGAAAATTGATGTATTTTGGTAAAAAGTGGTATTTTTCGGTAGAAAATTAATCGCCTTGTTTAAAATTTAACTAATTAGTTGAAATTTGTATTACTTTGTTACAAACTTATTTTATTAGTTAAGATTCGTCATCTTCGTCATCTTATAATTAAAAAATGTGTTTTTTTTTTAAATTACATTTTTCAAACTACAAATTTGACTTCATTTTTTTGTTGAAAATGGATCATTTTTCGTTAAAAATTCAAAAATTTAATTAAAAATTTATGTTTGTAAAAATGTATCTTTCCTAGCTGAAAAATCATGTATTTTTTTAATTTCTTCTTATTGAGGAGAAAATTATTCTCTGGTTTAAAAATTCATTCTTTTGGTTGAAAATTGAACTATTTTGGTGAAAAATTAAACTATTTTGTTGAAAATTCGTTTTTTTTTAAATCAATTTTTCAAACTAAACATTTAGCTAATACATTTTTCGTTTAACAATCATTTTTATTTTCCAAAAAATTATTTACACGGTATTTTGTTAAAAATTCGTTTTTTATGGTAAAAAACAAATCATACTTCCAGAAAATTAATCTTTTTAGTAAAAAATTCAACAATTTTTTTGAAAACTTGTACTTTTTTGATTGAAAATCAACTTTTCTTTCAAAAGAAAATTTAAAGATATCGTTATTAGTTAAAAATTTAACAATCTGGTAGAAATTTGTCTAATTGTTTGGAAATTCGTCTTTTTTTATATAAAACTAATCTGCTTGATTTTAGTTAAAGATTCATCATTTTAGTTAAATATATATTTTTGCAGTTGAGAATTCAAACCCTTGGTTTAAAATCCATGTATTTTGTAAAAAAATTTCTTTTTGTTAATCATTCATTTTTTTATTGAAAAATAAACCATTTTTTGTGATTAATTTTTTTAATTGAAGATCTAACTATTCTATTAATTGTTAAAATAAATCATTTTTAGAAAAAATTAAAAAAATTGCTTAAAAATTAATGTATCTTGTAAAAATGTATCTTTTCTAGCTGAAAATTAATGTATTTAGTTCAATTTTATTTTTTTTTTGTTAAAAAATAAATCTCTGGCTTGAGAATTCATTTTTTTTTCTTTGAAAATTCAACTATTTTAGTGAAAAATTTTCATGTCTTGTTAAAAATTCGATTTCTTTCGTTAAAACTTAATTTTTGTAATAAAAATTTAATTATTACATTTTTTGTTCAACATTAATTTATGTTTGATTAAAAATCATTTTACACTGTATTTTGTTACAAATTCGTCTTTTAAGGTAAAAAACCAATTATTTTTGTAGTAAGTAATCTTTTTGGTTATAAATTTTTATATTTTCTTGAAAATTTGTTCTTTTTTGGTTGAATTTTTTTGTTGTACTTAAAATTAACGATATCGTTATTAGTTCAAAATTTTTGTATTTTTTGTAAATTCCTGTTTTTTATATTAAACTAATCTCCTTGATTTCAGTTAAAGATTTATCATTTTAATTGAAAATTTGTTTTTGTAGTCGAGAATTTAAATCCTTGATTTAAAATTCATGCATTTTATAAAAATGTGTTCTTTTTAGCTAAAAATTAATCAATTTTATTAGTTAAAATGGGTAATCTTGTTAGGAAACTTAACAAATTTAATAAAAATCTGTTTTTGTTTAAAAAAAATTTTCAAACATAAAATTTGATTATTCTATTTTCCGTTGAAAATTGGTTTGTTGTCATTTTTCTGTTTTCAAGTGGACAAAATTGTGTGTTTCGAAAATTAAGTTTTTACCTGAAAATGTAACTATTTTATTTATAGTGAAAATTTTTCTTTCTTTGCTGGAAATTTATGTATTTTATTAAAATGTCTTCTTTTTTGGTAGAAAATTAATCCCTGGCTTTAAAAAAACATCTTTTTGTTGAAAATTTATGCATTTCGTTAAAAGTTCGTCCTTTTTGGTTAAAAATTTAACTATTTTGTTAAAAATTTGTTTTTCAATTTGTTATGTTTTTTAAAAAATTGAAAATACAAATATTCTATTTTTCGTTAAATTTTTATTTGTTATATTTTATTGAAAAATTTTCCTTTCAGGTGGTAAGATTATTTTTTTAATTCAAAATGTAACTGCTCTATTTCTGGCTGAAAATTATTTTTTGTATTGTCTTGTTGAAAATTATTTTTAAATTTAACTATTGCATTATTGGTTGAAAATTGATGGTTCTCAATTGAATGGTCAACAATTTATTTGAAGATTAATTTATTTTGTTGCAAATTAGTATTTTTGGGTGAAAAATTCATTGTCTTGTTTGAAAATTTAATTATGTAGTTGAAAATTGAGCTTTTTTGTTACACATTTATTTTATTGTCAATTTTGGAATTGACACTATTTTCTATTTTTTTCTTTTTTTTCATAGGTGTTTTTTGTAGTTGAAAATGCAACTGTCTGCCTGAAAATTTTTCTTTTAGAGTTGACGATTCTGCTTCTTGGTTAAAAATTCATTTATTTGTTAAAAATTTGTCTTTTTGAGTAAAAAATTCATTTTTTAAATTCAAAATGTAACTATTCTATTTCTGGTAAAAAAATATTTTTTCTAGTTGAAAGTTATTATATTTTGTTCAAATGCCGTATTTTCGAGTAAGACATTCAAACATTTTTTTTAATTTATGTATTTTTCTGTAAATTGGTTTGTTTTGGTAGAAAATGAATCATCTCGATGAAAACTAATTCTTTTAACTGAAAATTTATCTATTGCATTATTGGTTGAAAAATGATAGTTTTTAGTTAAAAATGACACAATTTGTTTAAAAATTTTACTACTCTTGGTTGAAAATTAAACTATTTTAGTGATAAATGTAACTATTCTTGTTGAAAACTGTTTTTTTTTTGTTAAAATTATTTGCTTAAACTATAAATTTAAATATTAAATTATTCGTTGAGATTTTTTTATAAAATATTTTAGAGTATAGAAAATTCAACAATTTAGCTAAAAAGTTTTTTTTTCAAAGACGATTCTTCATTTTTGTTGAAAATTCATGTATTTTCCTAAAAACACGTCTTCATGCATTATTTTAGACAAGAATTCATCTTCTTTTTTTAAAACGTAATTCTTTGAAAAATTGGTGTTTTTTATTTAAAATTAATGTTTAATTAGAAATTTAACTATTCCATTTAATAATTCGTCATTTTAGTGACCTTAATATTATTAAACATTAAAAACATAAAAACATTAAATAATAAACATTATTATTGCAACTCTCCTTTTCAGAGTGAATTATCTTGTTCGTTTTTAGTATATTTTAATAAAAGCTTTTAAAAAAAACTTTTTAGAAACCAATTCTCTATAAAAAATTATTTTTAATCTTAAAAAATTTTTGATCTGTTCTCTCCGAAGAATTTTTTTTTCTTTTTCAGCTCAAATTGTATCAAAATTTTTTCTTTAAAATTCAAATATTGTTGCTGACAAGATAGCTGAAATCTTTTTTCGATGAAAATTATTTTTTTTTTTGAAAATATGTGTTTTTTATTTAAGAATTCATCTTTTATAGTAGAAGTATTGCGACTCACTTAGATAAAAATGCAACTATTTTGTTGTAAATCCAACTGTTTCCTAGAAAATTTACTCTTTATGTAAAAGTCGGATTTTTGTTTGGTTGAAAATATAACAATCTTGATAAAAAGTCATACTTTTTGGTTAAAAATTTGACTATTTATCCGAACATCAATTTTTTTACATTTAAATTTAAATGAAACAACTTTTAATTGAAAACAAAAAATAAACAAAGTTTTGTTTTAATAGAAAGTTCGTCTGCTTTAAGAGTAATTTCATCTTTCTTGGATAAAAATTTAACTGTTTGGTTGAAAATTTTGTTTTGCTAAGAATTTAAATATTTCGTAGAAAATGTATTTTTTTATTAAAAATGTATAGTTTAGTGTTGGAAAATGAACGGAAATATTTTCTGGATAAAAATGCAACTATTTGGTAGAAAATTCAACTATTTTGTTAAAAAATCATCCTCTTTGGTGAAAAAAATTCGTCTTTTTGATTTTGAGATTGAATTCCTTTTGTAGAAACTTATTTTTGGTTCAGAATTCATATTTTGATCTTGAAAAATTAACTGGAATCTTTTTCAGATGAAAATTCAACAATTTTGTCAGAAAATTAGTTTGTTCTTGTTTTAAATAAAAATTTATCTGTTTTAAGAGAAATTAAATTTTTTCAAAAAATTTAACTATTTGGTAGTAGAGAATTAAAGAATTCTTTTAAAAAGTCATCCTTTTTGGTTAAAAAATCGTCTTTTTTGATTTAAAATTTAATTTTTTTCGTGGAAACTTATTTCTTGTTCGAAAATTGATATTTTGATTGTGAAAAGTCAACTGATTTTTGATTTAAAAATTTATCTTCTTTAGTAGAATTTAAAAAAATTAAAAACGCCACTTTTTGTTCAGAAATTTTAATTAAACAACTTGTTATTAAAAATTCAATTTTGTAGAGAAAATTCGTCATCTGGCTTTAAACTTCAACAATTTAGATACATTTTGATTCATTTCCATCTTTTATATGCTATCTTTTAGAGTCAAAAGACACTTTTTTGTTTAAAATAAATAAATAAATAAAATTTTTTTTAACATAAATATAAATTACGTACAGTAAGATGGGGGGGGGGGGGGGAATTATTATGTTACGGCTTGTTACAGTGACTGTAGCCCGTCATACACTCTTAGCCGACGCGTTGCGTTTTACAGGCGCAAAAAGACTTAATTAGGATGTCGGAAACAAAAAATTTTTGCACCGATAGAGGCCCGAATAATGCATTTGTTTATTAAAAATTTGATTTTAAATGAATATAAAATTTATCAACCAATTATGAATTTTTCTGAAATGATCATGATGTTCCCAATTAAAAAGACTGTTATCGAAAAAAAAACGAATTTTTCCGTCCACAGATGCCCGACTAATGCATTTGTTTTTAAAAATCATAAAATTTATCAAGTTATCATGAATGTTGCCTAATTTATTATGAAGATCCTATTTAAAAGTTTGACATCGAAACAAAAAAGAATTTTTCCGTCGACAGATGCTCCAATAATGCATTTATTTATTAAATTTGTTTAAAAAATCACAAAATTGATCAACAAATGATAAATTTTCCTGAATTTTTCATAAAGTTCCTAGTTAAAAAAGTTTACATAGAAAAAAAAAGAATTTTTCTGCCGACGAATGCCTGAATAATGCATTTGTTTATTAAATTTGTTAAAAAAATAATAAGATTGATTAACGAATTATGAACTTTGCAAAAATGATCATAAAGTTCCTAACCAAAAAAATTGACATCGAAAAAAAAACGAATATTTCTGACGAAAAATGCTTGGTTACTAAATTTGCTCATTAAATTTGTTTATAATATAAAAAATTATAATCATAAGAGAAATTTTGTTTATATAATATTGTTTCCATTAAAATTGATTAAAATATAACTAGAAAAAACGTGTATTTATGGAAAATGGTAGCGAACATTTTTTTCCACTTTGCGGCCCTCCTTTAGGTACGAAACCAGAAACTTTATATATCTAAATATATTTAAAAAAAATAAATTTATATAATTGAGAATGTTGAAAATACTAAGAAATAGTTGAATCAAAAAATGTAATTTTTGATTTTCCATTATTTTTTTATGCTGTTTAAATTTGAATTTTTTATTTTGTAAGGAAATTCCAAAAGTTGTAATGATAATCTTCTAAAGCATTCAAAAAGCAACTTTTTTCTTCTATTTAATTATTTTCATATTATTCCTTATTTGGCTTAAAATGTTCATTTTCGTGTGTTTTTTCGAATTTTGTAAATGCTATAATTCTGTTAAATTTGGCTTTCATAAAAAAAAGTCATTCGGATAAATTATTTGTCTTTTCGAATACTTTGAATATCCATACAGAAAATTTTTGTATTAAAAAAAAAGTGGTATCAAAATATTTAAAATGTGCTCACGTATTGAATTTTAATAAAAAATGGCTGGCTAACGAACTCGTCCTTCATTTCAAGATAGTAAAAGCATTTACTAAAGGAAAATCTAATCAATCAATTCTTTCGAAAGTTATCGTGCTAACATAAAAACCATCCACGGATGAACAGACAGTCAGACTGACAGATAGACACATTAGTAAAAACCTGTTTTTCGGATTCTGGGGGTCTCAAAACTTAGACCGAACCTGGAGGTGGGGGTCGAATTTCTCACAAATTTAATACCTTCTCTGATAAGAATTTAAAAAACCAATAACAAGAACATTTTTCGAAAAAACGCTATGCTCCCTCTAGGAAAATTGCCTTAAGATTATGTAATTAAAATATTAGATTAAAAAATTCATCTTTCTAGACTATTATGCCTATCGCGAAAACTTAAGACATTTGAAGCCCCTTAAGGCCATGTTAAGAGTGGGTCACGTAACCAGATTCCTACATTACCGACGCTTTTCTTATTTCCTAACTTGTTTTCACACGAAACACCACATTGAGTTGAAAACTTGGGGTAATAAATAAGAAGGACTAAGAAAGGTTGGTCTGGTTTTAAATTTTCATAATAATAAAAAAAATGTTATTCATAAAAAAAAAAGTTTTTTTCATAATTATACAAATTTAGGACCAAAGCCATCTTTCTTAATGGTTCTTTTTTTATTATCTCCAATTTTCAACTCGATCTGGGGCTTCGTGTGAAAATAAGTTAGGAAATAAAAAAAAGTGTCGGTAAGGTAGGAAACTGGTCACGTGACCCAACCATCACATGGCCTTAATAGAGAAAAGAGTGTGAAGTCTCTACATTTAGTTGTAAAATAAAATTGCAAATTTAGTTTTTTTCCTTGTTTTTCAAAAATTTGTTATTCATATTTATATTTTCAATGTGTGATGTCCTGTTCTGCGTTCTAACACCCCCCCCCCCCCCCCCCCCCCCCCCCCCCCCAACCAGGCAGTGTAACGTAGTTTTTGAATGGCCCCTAAAGAATTTTACTGATCAGTGAGAAAATGTATTAAGCACTGTGCAAAAATTACGGAAGACGTTTTAAATTTCGGTTAGAAAAATACATGGTCCTTGAAAATACGATTTGCATTGAATGGAAACTGAACAATGTTCTGTAAAAGGATATGAATGGATATGTCGCCATTCTCACCTTGGGTGCTTCGATATTTAAATATTCTGCACTTGATTCAAAGAAGATGATGCAATTCAGTATGAATATCGATCAGGAGAAAAAGAGAAATTTGCTTACATTATTTATTATTTTTTAGTTCAAATTTCCGTTTTGGCGGAAAATAAATCATGTTAAAAAATTCATCTTTCTGGTTGAAAAGTAATGTATTTTGTTAACAATTCATCTTTTTGTTTGAAAATTGAACTATTTTGGTGAATTTTTTTTTTTAGTTGAAAAGTCACATTTCTAACTAAATATAAATTGAAATATTCCATTTTTGATTGTAGATTTATCGTTATTATTTGAAAATTCTACTATTTTCTGAACAATTTTTCGTTTAGTTGAAGATTGATTTACTTTTCTTAACATTCGTTTTTAAATTAATTGCTGTGGTTCAACATTTTAATATTTCAGTTTGGGTTAAAAATGGATCCTTTTCGTCAAAAATTAATTTCTTTGAATTGAAAATTGATCTCCTTTGTTAAAAATTGTTTTCTTTTCATGATTTCGTTTTTTTTTTAATAAGAGAGTTAAATCTTCAACTAAAAAGTCGAAAATTTTACTAAATAATTGATGTATTTTGTTACAAACTTAGTGTTTGTGGTAGAAAATTAATCTTATTGGTTAAAACTGTAACTATTAAAATTAAACTATTTGGTGAATAATTCATATATTTAAATAAAAATTCGTTATTTTTTAGGAAAAATAATTCTCACTTGAAAAAGTATCTTTTTGGTTGAACCTTCAACTAATTTGTTTAGAATTCAATTATTTGGTTGGAAATTGATGTATTTTGTTAAAAATTTATATATTCATGTAAATAATTAATGTTCTCGTTTGAAAATTAATTTTTTTTGCTGAATATTGATATTTTTTTTAGTAAAAAACGAATGTATTTTGTTAAAAATTGGACTTTTTTTATCAGAAATTTAATGTTTTCGTTTCAGAATTAATTTTGTTTCGTTGAACACTAATTTTTTTTAGTTTGAAAATTGATGTAATTTGTTAATAATTTGTATTTGTTTTTGGAAAGAAAAGTAATATTCAAACAAATTTATCTTTTTGGTTAAAACTTTAAATATTTTTCAAAAAAATTCAGCTATTTTGTTAAAAATTCATCTTTATTATTAAAAATTAATTTTCCGGCATGAAAATCCATTTTTTTTTAGCTGAATTTTGATTTTTCTTAGGGAAAAATGAATGGATTTTATTAAAAATTCGACTTCTCTAGTAGAAATGTAATCTTCTTGAAAACTCATTTTTTTATGAATACTGATATTTTTTGGTTGAAAATTCATATATTTTGTTGACAATTTCTTTCTAGAAAATTAATCTTCGTGGTTCAAAATTCAGGTTTATTTTTGAAATTTCGTTTTTTTTTTATTAGAAAATTAATCTTATTGTTTTAAAATTAATTTTTTTGGCTGAATATTGATCTGTTTCAGTTAAATATTCCTAATTTTTTTAAATGTTCATGTTTTTTAGTTGATGATTATTTTATTATTATATTTTCAATATTGATCTATTTTGTTCATAATTTGTATTTGTTTTTTGTTAGAAAATTAATATTCTGACTAGTTTATCTTTTTGGTCAAAACTTAAACTATTTGATCAAAAATTCAACTATTTGATTGAAAAATCATGCATTTGGTTAAAAATTCGTCTTCTTTTATAAAAAATTAATCTTCTCATTTGAAAATTTATTTTCTTGGCTGAATATTGATCTTTTTTATTTAAACATTGATATTTTATGTTGAACATTTTTTTCTTATGTAGAAAATTAATCTTCTGGGTTGAAAATTTGTCTTTTCTATTAGGAAATTATTATTTTTGGCTAAGAATTTATTTCGCAAATAACTTTTTTTTTGTTAAAAAATTAATTTTCTGTCTATAGAAACGTTTTTTTGCTGAATATTCATCTTTTTCAGTTGAATATTCATCAATGTTATTGAAAATTCATCTTTTTTAGTAGATAATAACTTTTTTTAAAAATTGATTATATTTTGTTAATAATTTGTATTTGTTTTTCAATGAAAAATTGATATTCTGACAAATTTATATTTTTGGTTAAAACTTTAAATATTTTATGAAAAATTCCAATATCTGGTTTAAAATTCATGCATTTTGTTTAAAATTCATCTTCTTCAGTAGAAAATTAATCTTTTCGCTTCGAAATTTGTTTTGTCTTTTTTATTGAATTTTGACAAATTAATTTTTTTGGTTCAAACTTGAACTATTTTATGAAAAATTTAACTATTTAGCTGAAAATTCATGCATTTGGTTAAAATTTCGTCTTCTTTATTGAAAATTTTTTTCTTAGGTTGAAAATTAATCTTCTTGCTTTAAAGTTCGTATTTTCTAGTCGAAAAATATTCTTTTTGTTTGAGAAAATTTATGTATTCCGTTACAATTTTTTGTTGAGAAAATTAATTTTCTGTCTTTCAAACTCATTTTTTGGCTGAATATTTATCTTTTTCAGCTGAATATTCATATGTTTTATTGGAAATTCATTTTTTTTACTATATAACAATTTTTTTTGTTCAATATTGATGTATTTTGTTAATCATTTGTGTTTTTTTCTTTAGTAGAAAATTAATCTCCTGGAAAAACTATCTATTTGGTTAAAACTTGAACAAAATAATACAAAAAAATACAAAAAAATAATCTTTTTGAACATTCCTTTTTTGTTGATGCTGGAATTTGATCTTTTTCAGTTGCATATTCAATTTATAATTTTTAAGGGGTTGTTTCACCCTCGACCTGATGAATATTTTTCTTTAAATTGGATCCATTTCCAATTCCCAGTCTGGTCTCATGTTAGTCAGCCTAAAAATTACCGTAGTCATTTCCTTTTCGTTCCTTAAATTTAAAATGATGTTCGTGCAGACTGTTAATTTGAAGAAGAGAAAATCAAGTATTCTCCATTGTACATTGACTATGATGGATGGGGAGACATCTGGCCGAATAGAAAAGTAAAAATCGATTTGATCGTTTGTTGATGCCGGCAATAATCTCAAAAAAGAAGGAACCTAATTCGAATTGTATAGCTAAAGAATTTTCAGGAAAGTCGGTTGTCGATTGTACCTGCACAAGTACCGTTCCTTTAATCAAAACACAAACAATTCATTATTTATTCCGATATTTATTTTTCAACATTGGTCATGGATAATTTTTTTGACTTAAGGAAGAGTTCACAATGAAAAATACCACCAAACTCTCCTTTTCAATCCAGTGTCGGGGGAATGCATAATATTGCGCAATATTCTCGACTGAGTACTTGCGCACTGCGGCCCTTACGAAGAGGGATTCCATTTTTCGTTTCAAATTGATATTTTTGGTTGAAGATTGATTCATTTGGTTAAAAATTTAACCACATATTTGTTCGTAAATTGTTCTTTTTTAGTTGAAAATTATTCTTTTAATAGAAATTTTAATTATTGCATTTTTAGTTAAAAATTTATCTTTTTTATTTGAAAATTCAACTATTTGGGACAAACTCAAGTGATTCTGGTTCAAAGTTTATTTCTTTAGCTGAAAATTCCTTTCAGATAAAAATTGAACTATTTGGTTTAAAACTAATCTTTCTTGGATGAAAATTATTGTTGAAACTAAAAATTTAATTAATACATTTTTGGTTAAAAATCGATCTTTTCAAGTTGAAAAAAGAACTATTTTCTTAAAAATCATAATCTTAGTTGAAAATTCATTTGTTCAGTTGCAAATTGAATTATTTCTTTAAAAAATTATCTTTTTAGTGAAAAATTCAACTACAGGTAGAAAATTTAACATTTTAATTGAAAATTCATTTTTCAGTTTAAAAATTGATTCATTTTGCTTGGCGTATTAAAATTGATCTCATGTGTTGAAAAATTATTATTCTTAGTTGAAAATTCATCTTTTTTCATAAAAAATTCAATTATTTTATGAATACTCATTTTTGTTTGAAAATTAATGATTTCAACCAGAACTCTAAATATTCCATTTTTGGTTGAAAAATTCAAAATTGATCTTTCTGTTTCAAGGTTCATTGTTTTTGGTTGAAAAATTCATAATTCTAGGTGAAAATTGATGTATTTTGAAGTGCCTACTTGATTCTTATCAACTTAGTTTAAAACTCATTTATTTAGTTTAAAAATGGTTCTTTGATCTAAAAATTGAAGTATTCCATTATTTTGTGAAATTTTATCTTTTTTAGTTGGATTCATAATTTTAGTTCAAAAATTTAAATATTTAAATGAAATTTTTTTTTTGCGGACAAAAGTTGATCTTTTTTGGTAGAAAATTCATATTTTTTAGTTGAGAGTTAAATAAATTATTTAATACAAAATTTAACTATTCTATTTTTGTATCAAAATAATCTCTTTTATGTAAAAATTAAAGCATTTGATTAAAAATTCATCGTGTTATTTGAAATTTATTTCCTGTGTTAACAATGAATTTTTTAAAATGAAAATTGAACTATTTGGAATTAAAATTGTTTTCCTGTTGGTGGAAAAAATTATTCTTTTCTGGTAGAAAAATATTTTTCGTAGAAAATTCATTTCCCTGGTCCCGATTTGATATTTTCGGTTAAAATTAATTATTTCAACTGAAATTTCAAACATACCATTTTAGGTTTAAAATTTATTTCTTTTATTGAAAATTGAGGTATTTGATTGAAAATTAATCATTTCAGTTGAAAATTCATCTCTTTGGTTTGAAATTAAGGTTTGAAATTAAAAATTCGTTATGATTAAAAATAAATTGTTTATACTAAACATTCAACTATTCAATTTTAGGTTTAAAATTGATCTATTTTATACAAAAATTGAAGTATTTGGTTTAAAATTCATTTCTTTGGTTCAAAACTAAGTTTTTGAATTCAAATTAATTCATTACATTTTTTAGGTAAAAATCTATTCCTTTCAGTTAAAGATTGATAATTTTAGTTGAAAATTGAACTATTATAATGGAAATTGTTTTTTTTGGGGTAGACGAAAATTAAATTTTTTGGATGAAAATTCATCTTTTTTGGTTGAGAATCATTTTCGCAACTAAAAATTATTCTTTTTGTTTAAAAATGAATTATTTCGAACTGAAAGTTTAACTATTCCATTTTAGGTTTCAAATTGATTCTTTTGATCAAAAATTGAAGTATTTTATTGCAAATTTATAATGTTAGTTTAAAATTCCTTTCTTTGGTTAAAAATTCAGTTTTTGAACCGAAAATTTAAC
Organism: Belonocnema kinseyi; assembly: GCF_010883055.1. Lineage (NCBI taxonomy): Eukaryota > Metazoa > Arthropoda > Insecta > Hymenoptera > Cynipidae > Belonocnema > Belonocnema kinseyi. Next base: position 131,142,777 of record NC_046658.1, on the reverse strand, counting down.
TTCCATTTTTTTTCTGAAAATGTAGTCTTATAGTTAAAGATTTATCATTCCATTTTAGGTTTAAAATTGACCTCCTATATTAAAAAATCAATTTAAATTTCTAGTTGAGAAGTCAATTATTTGGTAGAAAATTAATCTTTTTGGCGAAAAATTCAACATTTGCAATTTGATTAAAATTTTATCACTTTTGTTTCAAAGTTCAACTGTTTGTTAAAAAACTCATCTCTACGGTTCAAAATTAACTTCTGTGGTTTAAAATTTGTTTGTTAAAAATTTATTGTTTTAATTGACAATTTACGTATTTCATTTTTTGTATGGAAATTTTCGTTTAGTTGAAGATTTATTATTTTAGTTGAAAATTAAACTATTTAGATGATATACTTTGTTTTTGTTGGTGGACAAAAATTCTTCCTTGTTTGTATAATATTAAAATCTTTGGTTGGAAATTCATCTTTTTGGTACAAAATTCATTTCTGTAGTTTAAAATTAATTTTTTGGCTAAAAAGTAATTATCTTCATTGAAAATGTAAATATTTGGATGAAAATGATTTTTTTGGTGGACAAAATTTAATCTTCTTTAGTAGAAAATTAATATCCTTGGTTGAAAATTCATCTTTTCTAGTTGAGAATTCAATTATTTGGTAGAAAAATCATATTTTTGGTAGAAAATTCATTTCGCGGGTTTAAAGTTGATCTTTTTGGTACAAAGTTAATTATTAATGATAATTAATTATAATTATTAATCACATTTTTTGGTGAAAATTTATTCTTTCTAGTTTAAGATTCATAAATTTAAATCTTCAAAATTATTTATTTTAACTGAACCTTCGAATGATCCAATTTGATTTTAAATTAATTTCTTTTGTTTCAAAAAATTACATTTTTGTGTGGAAATTTATTCTTTTTAGATAATATTCATCATTTAGTTGAAAAAATAACTAATCTGATGAACTTTTTTTTGTGGACAAAAATTAAACTTTTTTGGTAGAAAAGTAATTATTTTAATTTAAAATATTTGTAACACACCATTAAGGCTATATGACAAGTGGGTCACGTGACCAGATTCCTACTTTGCTGACCCTTTTTTTTATTTCCTAACTTATTTCCACACAAAGCGTCGCATTAAGTTCAAAATCTAAGATAATAAATCAGAAGTACTAAAGAGATAGTGCTAGTCCTTAATTTTAATAATGATGAAAAAAGAACACAAAAATTATTTACAAAAAAACTTTTTTTATGATTATAAAAATTTAGGACCAGGCCCACCTTTCTTAATGATTCTTATTTACTACTACAAATTTTCAACTTGAAATGGCGTTTCGTCTGAAAATGAGTTAGGAAATTTAAAAATATATCGGTAAGGTAGGAATCTGTTCATGTCACCCACTCATCACATGGCCTCAAGACAAACCCTTTTCGTGGTAAGTTTTTTTTGTAAATTTTTTCTTCTTTGAAATTTAATACCTCTAGCTAAAACTTTTACCGTTCCAGTTTTGGTTAATTCACCAATTTGGTTAAAACTTAAATAATTTTACTTAAACAGATAGAATTTCTGATAGTAATTCAGAAACAGAGTTTCGAAATTTAGTCTTGCGATGAATTTTTATTAAAATTTTTTAATTCCATAATTATCACACGCCGCACAAATAAACATCTGATTTCTCAAAATACAAGTATGACATCATACTATAATTCGTGCCTACCTAATCTATTTTAATGTCTCTGAAAGCAAATATTTTTTTATTCAATAGCCAAGATGTTTCCGCAACATTTTATTACGGCAAACGCGTACGTGCCGTAAAAATAATCAAAATCAGCTACCGTTGCGTAACTGACTTACCAAGAATACAAAAGACGTCATCGTCTCCATGGGTTTAGTTTACTAACATCAATGATCTCAGCTTCGTTTTTATGACACGTATGAATGCTAGGCTTGACCCTGAAAATTGTAAGTCGAGTGTGCTTTGCCAGCCGAATAGAATAAAAGTTAAAAGGTGTCGAGAAATTGGTATGAGAGACCGAAAAGAGCAGATGGCTCGCCAGGAAGTCCAGGTGCTATTGGCACGCGTTGGCTGCTGCAAAAATGGATTAGAAGGCAATCCCGGGGGCCCATAGTTAAAAGATGAATGGTCCATTAGCTACACTTTACACACGAAAATAAAGCCTATTTTTTGCCTGAATTCATGTGAAATGATACTAGAATTAGAGGGCTCAACAGGAATTTAGATATTCCAAGGTCACAGATGAACCCTATTTCTGATTTCATATTCTGAGCATGAGAGTATGCTCAAGAATATGCTTATTCTTCATGTGCTTTCTGAATTTAATGAGAATTTCTAAGCAATTTGAATAAGGGTTTCAAAATGTTATTTCTATTATCTTTCTTAACAATAGTTACGATATTTAAATTTTGCGGGAAAACGTATTGCTTCAAGTTGGAAAGGGCGCCTAATTTAAATGGTAAAATAAGTTAAAGTAATAGAAAACATATTAGTTGGCATTAAGGCCATGTAACGAGTGGGTCACGTGATCAGATTCCTATTCTATTATTTTTTTTTAGTAGGAAATTTATTATTTTAGTTGAAAATTCACTTTAACTATTCCATTTTGTATGGGAGATTGAACTTTTTTAGTGGAAATGTAATCTTTTTTGTTCAACAATCTTCTGTCTTGTAGAACATTTAACTGTTCTATTTTTTGTTAAGAATTCATTTATTTGGTTGAAAAAAGTATTTAGTTCAAAATTCGTTTTTTTTATATAGAAAATTCGTCTTTTGTTGAAAATTAATTTTTGGTTGAAAATTCAGCTATTGTTGAAAATGAAATTTTTCGTTGCAAATTTAATTATTTTATTAGACAAATATTTTTTTTGTAAAAATTGTTTTTTTCTAGGTAAAAAATTTTTTTTTTCTGAAAATTTAACTATTCCATTTTCAGTTTAAAATTGTAACTGCATATTTCGCTGAAAATTATTATTATTATTTTTTTTAAATAAAATGTTTTTAATTCAAAATTTAACGATACTCTTTCTGGTAATAACCTATATTTTTATTTGAAAATTTTACTATTTGATTAAAAATTAATTTAACTGTCGTGTTAAACATTTTGTTTCTCAGGTTGAACGTTAGTTTACGTAACTAACAATTTAATTATTTCATTGTACGTTAAAAATTTACTTTTGTTAGTTGCAAATTCGTTCTTATGTTTAAAAACATAATTACGTATTTGGTTAAAAATTAATTTTTTTGTAATAATTTGTTTTCAGTTGATAATTTAACTATACCTATTCGTGTAATAAACCATCACTTTAGTTAAATATTTAACTTTTAAATTAATAAAAATATATCTCTGTTACTTAAAAATGCAGTGACATGCTTAAAAAAGCGACTAAATATTGAGTTGAAAACTCCTTTCTTCTAATACAATTTTTTTTAACTGAAAATTTAACTATACCCTTTTTGGTAAAAATCCATTTTTTATTTGAAAATTTAACTATTTGTTAGAAAATTAATCTTGCTGGTTAATGATTCATCTTTCTAGTTAAAATTTTAACTGTTTTGTTAAAAATTCTCTTTTTTCGACTGAAAATTAATTTAAGTAAATGAAAATTTAACCATTCCATTTTTGGTAGAAAATCTATCTTTATTAGTTAAACATTAATTTATATGCTTAAACAAATTTGATCAAACAAATGATTTGAAAACATATTTGGTTGAAAATATGTTTTTTGTTGTCGTTGTTAAAAATACTTTTTTTTAATTGAAAATTTAACTATTTAGTTGAAAATTAATCTTCTCAGTTAAAATTTCATTGTTCTGATTCAAAATGCGACTGCTTTAGTGAAAATTTTTTTCTTTTCCAGTTGAAATTTAGTTTTATTTAACTGAAACTTCAATTATTTTAATTTTCCTCCTGGTTAAAAATCCAACTGTTTTGTTGATCATTCTTTTTTCCCAGTTAAAAACGAGTTTATGTAAATGAAAATTGAACTATTCAATTTTGTGTTTAAATATTTTTTTACTGGAAAATTTATTACTTTGGTTTAAAAGTGAACTATTTGGCTGAAAATTTTTTTCTTTTTTGTTGATCACTAGATCTTTGAAATCCTTTAAAATACCCTCGAAAATACCTTCAAATTATGGAAATCGATTGAAAAATCTCGGAGTTTTAAAATAACCTTTACTATTTCAAATTCTTCGAAATCTTTTGATATCCTAAGAAATCTTTTGATATCCTAAGAAATCTTTGATATCATTTAAAATAACTTCAGATTATTGAAATTGATTTGAAAATATTGGAGTATTAAAATACCGTTAAAATTTTTCAAATTCTTCGGGATCTTTTTATGTCCCTTGAAATCTTTAAAACCTCTTTACAATTCCTCGATATATTTAAAAATACCACAAAAACTGTGAAATTCTCTCCGAAATTCCAGGACCTCTTCAAAAAATACCTTAAAAATTTTGAATCCCTTGAAAAACTATTTAATTTATTAAAATATAATAAAAAATAGTGGAGTTTTAAAATATCCTCAAATATTTCAAATCTCTTTTAAATTTTCCCGGAATCTTTGAAATCGTTTGAAAAATCTGAGGCTTTTGGAATGCCCTTAAATTTGTAAACATCTTTTAAATATTTTAATATTCCTTAGAATCTTTGAGTTCTCCTTAGAATTATTCGAAATCTTAAAAAAGATCATACAATCTTTGAAATCCTTTAAAATTCCTTTAATTGATTGAAATCCCTTGAAAAATTTTTGAGTTTTAAAATACCCTGAAATATTTCAAATTCTTCGAAATTTTTTCGTATTCTTTGAAATATTTAAAATCTCTTAAAAATTCCTTAATTTATTTGAAAATAACTAAAAATCTTTGAAATTATTTGTATTTGATTTTTGTATAATGTATCATCAAAATACAATGCAAACTCTCACTTTGATTATAGATGTATTATAACTTGAACCAGGCGATGAGCCACTCCTCTGTGTCCCAAACTGAAAAATTGACACAGAGGATCCTCATCCGACATAGGTTCAGTTTCGTTGGCAATGACCGGATCAGTGTTCCAATTTATCCGTGCTTTAACTCTTCCGTAGATATTCTCATGATCAATTCCAGTCAAGAATGGACAAAAATTTCGTACACGCATTACTCCACAGAGGTGCTGGCGATTCCGATCTAATAATCCCTCGACACAGCCTTCACTTAAAGGGGCCCCTAATGGTGGATTTGATCTAATTTCGATATAACGAACATTATAAAGGTGAATTGTAGAAGGATAAAATGCCAGCGCCCGATGCGGCCATCCTACTTCTGCAAAAAGAAAGTATAAGTAGGAAAAGAAGTCGTCAATCAAATTTCCACTTTCACAAAAAATGGTGACACTCAAACTCCAAAGACACGAGCTCCGACGATAATAATGATTCACAGGTACGAGAGTTTCGACTCCAAAGGATCGAGAAGAATTGTTTCCCCTCTACGCACGACCTATTTAAGAGACTGGCGCGCGCAAGTCCACGCGGCCGTGAATTCGACGTGCGCGTGCGCTTAGTAGGACTGTGTGCGATCTCACGTAGAGTTCTGAGCCGGTTATATTATTTTGAGAACGGCAACGAGAATGAGAATATTACCGAGAATATAACCGAGAAATAAATTCTCTGAGAATTTATGAGAATTTCAGAATTTATTTTAATTAATAGAAAATTGCATTTTTTCGTTAACTTTTCGGTTAAAAATTCAACTCTTTTTTGAAAGTTTGTTTTTTTTTTATTTTACAGTTTACCTGCTTTAGAAGAAATTAATTTTTTTTTAATAAAATGCAACTGTTTGGTTAAAAATTATAAGGTATTACACTATATTTTTGAAAACGTAACTCTTTCGTAGAAAATTTACTTTTTGTTTAAAATTTATATCTTAGTGTTAAAAAATGAACTGACATATTTTCTGGCTGAAGGTCACACTTAAAAAAAATGGGTTTTTATTACAAATTCATCTGTTTAGTACAAAATTGATTTTTTGGATTGAAAATTCAATTTTTTCGTAGAAATTCTATTTTTGTTACAAAAATTCAATTTTTAATATTACTGAGTTAACTGGAATCTTCTTCTGATAAAAATTCAACTTTTTTTGTAATAAAAAATTCCTTTGCTTCAAGATAAATTTTATATTTTTTGTTACAATGCAACTATTTGCTAGAGAATTCAATAATTTTGTTAAAAAGTCATCCTTTCTGACTAAAAATACGTCTTTTTGGATTGCAAATCCAATTTTTTTTGGTAGAAAATTATTTCTTGTTAAAAATTTCATAGTTTGATCGTGAAAACTCTACTAAAATCTTTTTCAACAAAAAATTCAACTATTTTTTTGAAAGTTAAAAAGCATTGTGAAATTTTGTTTATTAAAGCCTTATCTCTAGTTGAAAATTTAACTGTTTAGTGGAAAATACTTCTTTTTTTGTTTAGAATTCATTTTTTAACAGAAAATGGAACTTTTCCATGTTTTCAGATCGATATTTTTGAGTTAAAAATCAATGTTTTTTTTTTAATTATTTTTTAGTTTGAAATTTCCCGTTTTTGCGTAAAAGTGCATCAGCTTCGTGGAAAATTTATTTTTTGATGAATAGTCATTTTTTTGGTTTGAAAATTGAATTTTTGTAAAAAAAATTTGTCATCTGGATTGAAGGTTCAATGATTTAGGTAAACTTTTATTTATTTTTTGAGTGAAAAATCTTTATTTGTTGGAAATTCGTATTTTTGGTTTTAAAATTCTTCTCTTTTGTTGTATAAATTTAATTCTTTTTTTATTAAAATATAAACTATGACACTTTATCGTTGGCAATTTATCTTTTTAGGTTGAATATTCAACTACATGTTAAAAATTCCAGTATTTTGTTATAGAGTTATCTTTTAAAGCAGACAAACTTTTTTTAAAAAATAAATTAATACATTTGAAAATTTTAATTTATATAGGAAACACTGTAATTCCTCAATATTTCTGAGCAAGAAAATAATTTATATTCAACTGTTGATATAACGTGAACAATGAAAATACTGATAAAAATCATCAGTTCCCTTAAATTTCTCTTTCTCTTTCACGCTCGTATCTTTGGAGTTCCCGATTCCCAAGCACATTTTCAGTGTCTTGAATTAAACATAATTAGGTGATTTCATATGAGTATACCTACTTCTTCAAAGAAAATATATCATAGGATAAAAAAGAAAAACAGAAGTTGCTTATTACTCTATCCGACAAATATTTGTTTAAAAATTTTTTCCAAGGTTTCGAAAACTCACTGTGTTCATCATAATGAAAACAGTGATAATTATTCCCCTGATTATTATCAGGGGAAATCATTGATAACAATTTACATACTGGAATAGGTGTAGAAATTTAAACAAACTTATTAAATTTATAATGAAATAGGAATTAAACAATAGTAATAAAAAATTAGGAATTAAAAACGAAATTCCATGATATCATTTTTGGAGTCAATTAATAAAATAAAAATTATAATAGAATGATTTTTTTGTTTAAAAATAGGAAAATTATTTTCCATTTAAGTTTTTATGTAGAAGTTCTGCAAAAATTCTTTATATTTATAATAGTTAGAAGTAATAATATAATTATTTAATAGGTTAAGTTTCAAAAGTTAATAATTATAGTTATACCGTGTTTAAATTTACAAAAAGATTGTTTATCGTGTAGAATTGTTTTAATGAACGTAAAAATTGAATGAAAATAAATTTAGCTTATAATGTTTAAAAATGAAAAATTAATTATTATGAGCGCAGAATGTGATTGCACCTTGCTTCCATAAGAATGACTTCAAAAGAGACTGTCAACAACATCGAATAACCCATCTTACATTGATTAGAAAGAAAGGGCAGAAATTTCAAAACAGATTTTACTATATAATAACTGATGACGTGCTGAAGTTATTATTAAGTAATCTAAATAGTTTTGTAATTTTTTTCAAATTTATGTAACTAAATAGTTAAATATTCAATTTTTTGGTTGAAATTGATCCTTTTTAGTTAAAAAAGTATGTATTTTTTTTGGAAATTCACCTATTTCACTGGAAAACGTATAGTCTTTACTGAAACATCGTGTTTTTGTTTAAAATTCAACTGGTTTGGTAAACAATTAATTTCTTTGTTTGAAAATTTCATTATTTAATTGGAAACTCCTTTTTTTGGTTAAACATTAATTTTTTAACTAAAATTAGATATATTTCATTTTTGTTGAAAATTTGTATTCCTTAGTTGAAAATTCATGTATTCTGTTGAAAAGTAGTCTTTTTCGCTAGAAAATTTAAATACTTTATTAAAAATTAAATCATTTTGTTAAAAAATATACTTTCTGCTTGAGAATTCCCACTTTTTTAAAGTAATTTTTTTGGTTAAAGATTCTTTATTTTTGTTAAAAATTCATCTTTTTAATTGAAAATTGAACTATTTTTGTAAAAAATTAACTTTTTTGTTGAAAATTCTTTTTTTGGTTGAAAAACAATTGATTGAAGTACAAATTTAACTATTTAATTCTTGATCGTGAATTTATCTTTGTTATCGGAAAATTGCACTGTTTGGTTTAAAATTCAACCAGTTTGGTAGAAAATTAATTTCTTTGTTTGAAAAATTTACTATTTTCTTGAAAACTCTTTTCTCTTGTTAAACATTAGTTTTCTAACAGAATGTATTTTGTTGAAGTATCATCTTTTTGTTAGAGAAATAATCTTCCTGCTTGGAAATTCATCTTTTTAGTGGAAAATGAACTATTTTCGTCAAAAATTTAACCATTTTGTGGATTTTTTCAAAAATAATTTTTGTCAATTTAAAATGTAGCCATAACGATTTTTATTTGAAATTTAAAAATTTCAGTTACAAATTGAACTATTTATTCAAAAAATCATATATTTTGTTGAAACTTAGTCGTTTTTGAGAGAAAATTAATTTTCTTGATTGAAAATTAAATCATGCTGGTATAGAAGATACTTTCTGCTTGAGGATTCACATTTTTTTAAAGTAATTTTTTGGGTTAAAGATTCTTTATTTTTGTTGAAAATCCATCTTTTTAATTGAAAATTGAAATATTTTCGTCAAAAATTTAACTATTTTGTTGATTTTTTTAAATATATATGTTTGGATAAAAATTCATGTTTTTTGTTTAAAATTTAACTAGCTTAGTAGAAAATTAATTTCTTTGTTTGAAAATATAATTATTTTCTTGAAAAAAAAAGAAAAATTCTTGTCTTTTTTGGTAGAAAATTAATCTTTTGCTCGAGAATTAAAATTTTTCGTTAAAAATAAGTTTTTAAAGTGAAAATTGAACGTTCTATTTTTGATTGAAAATTCCTTCTTCTTGGTAAAAACTTAATCTTATTGGTTGAAACATAATTTCTAAATTTAAAATTTGAGTCTTTCGAATTTTAATCAATTCAACTGTTTTTTTAATTTTAAATGAACAATTATCATTTTTTAGAATACTAATATTAAAAAAAGTGAATGGTATTATTATTTTCTGTTTCATGTGTGAATTATAATCTTTTATGTATTGAGTTAAATGTTTTGATAGATAGTTCAATCTTATCTTTAGAAATAATTAAAAAATTATCATCGACATGCCTAAAGTATGTATTCAACCACATAGTAGAATATTAAAAAAATTTTATCAAGAAGTTAAATTTTCTATAAAAAATATGAATTTCCAACAAACACATGAATTTTTAACAACAAAAATGGTCAAACAACTATTTTTTAATTAGTAGCCATTCAAAAATAAATTCTAAAAATATGTAATAATTGATATTTTACCCTAAAAAATATTTTGATTTTAAATAAAAAAAAACAGTTGAATTTAAACAAAATGGACGAAATTCAAACAAAAAAATATAATCCTAAAACAAAACAGATTAATTTTCGCCAAAGTGTATTCATCTTTAACATAAAAGGCTTTTTACAAAACAGTTGTATTTTTAACAAATACATAAATTTTCGAACCAAAAAGATGAATTTTCAACACTTAAGAATATTTTTTTACTAAAAAGATGAATTCTCAACGCAATACATCCATTTTAACCAAATAATTGAATTTTAAAACAAGGTAATCTTCTAATCAAATAGTAGAATTTTCAACCAGTAACATTATTTTTCTAATAAAATAGCAAGTTTCCAACAATATACATGAATGTTTAGTGTCAAAGAAATTACAAGCAAAATTAGTTAAGTTTTTAGTTAAGAAAATTCACTTTCAATGAAAACAAACAATTTCAACTACAAAAGATTAAAATTTTCTGTCTAGAAAATTAAATTTTCTAGTTAAATTTTCATGAAAGAAAATAATTTATTTTTATTGAAAAGATCACTTTTCAACCAAATAGTTAAATTTTGAAGCAATAAAGATGAATTCATAATATAAAAAGAATAGTTCAATTTTCGCTTTAAAAAATTATTTATACCGAAAAATTTTAATTTTAAAGAAACAGATTAATTTTCTATAAAAAAAGACGAATTTTGAATAAAATACATGAATTTCAAACTAAACAGGGAAATTTTCCACTACCAAAGATAAATTCACAATCAAGAATGAAATAGTTAAATTTTTACTTCGGTAAAATTTGTTTTCAACCAAAGACAGAATTTTCAACAAAAAAGTTAAATTTTTGATGAAAATACTTCAATTTTCAATTAAAAAGATGAATTTTTAACAGAAACATAGAGTCTTCAATCACAAAAATTACTTTAAAAAAATATGAATTCTAAAGCCGAAAGTATATTTTTTAACAAAATGATTTAATTTTTAATCAAGAAAATTAATTTTCTACCGAAAAAGGCTAACTTACAACAAAATATATGACTTTTCAACTAAATAGTTGAATTTGTAACTGAAAATTTTAAATTTCAAACAAAAATTGTAATAGTAACATCTTGAATTAACAAAATCAATCAAATATTTAAATTTTTGACGAAAATAGTTCCATTTTCAACTAAAAAGATGAATTTCCAAACAGGAAGATTACGTCTCTAACCAAAAAGACGAAATTTCAACAAAATACAGGAATTTTTAACTAAGAAAGACAAATTTGTAATTAAAATGAAATACATCAAATTTCAGTAAAAAATTCATGTTTAACCAAAAAAATAGTTTTCAAGAAAATAATCATGTTTTTAAACAAATAAATTAATTCTCTACCAAACTGGTTGAATTTTAAACAAAAAAACATGATTTTTTACTAAAGACTATACATTTTCTACGCAAATAGGTGAATTTCCAAAAAAGTAAATGAACTTGCAGCTAAAAAGGATCAATTTTTAACAAAAAATAGAATTTTTAAATATTTAGGTGAGAAAATTAAGAACAAATAGTTTAAAACTACTTAGATTACCTACAAGAATTGTTCCGAATGATTCTGGAATACTTGGATTGCCTAAAATGGTTTTTATCAAAAAAGAACTAGAAAATTGCCTTAATAAATTAATTGATTTAGACCATCTTAATAAATCATACAATTCTATTTTAGAATTTTTTCTGTAAAATTATCAGAATAATACTTTTAATTAATTTTCTTCCCTTTTCATTAAAATTACTGTTATGTTCGTTAACTAAAATTATTTTGCTTGTTTCTACTTTCAACATAACTTAAGCAGGTCATTTTTTTATAATTATAATCAAATCTGTTTTGAAATTATCACCCTTTTTTCTAAATCATGGTAGGATAGGTCATTCGGACTTCCTAGTGGGCACAAAATTTGACGACGTCTTTACGACATCGTTACGACATCTTTACGACAACCTTACGACATCTTATGTCAATGTCGTTAAGTCATCTTTACGATATCGTAAATATGTCGTAACGATGTAGTAAAGACGTCGCCAAATTTTGTGCCCAATGGGTTTCCTGACAGTTACTTTTGGAGTCATTCTTATGGGACTTAATGAAAAATACTTTTTCTCCTTTTTAATTCATTCCAATATAATTTTAATAATTAACTCCAAAAATGATATCATGGAATTTCGTTTTTAATTAGTAAATTTCTATTACTTTTGTTAACTTCTTATCTCATTATAAGTTTAATAATTTTGTTTTATTTTTATATCTCTTATAGAATGTAAATTGTTACCAATGAGTTCCCCTGATGATGAAATCAGTGAGTTTTCGAAAATTTTGAAAAATTTTTTAATATAAACTTGTCCGACATAGTTGTAAGCAAAAATGTAAAAAATTTCGGGAATTTGTCCCACTTTTTAATGGAAAAACCCCCACATTTTTCTCTGGGAAAATTTTCCTAAAAGTCCTTAGAATTCACTATAAAAAACTAGGAAAAATTTCCTAGGATTTACATAAAGTAGATAATACCTACAATTTTTGCGGAAAATTGTACACATTTTTTGGGGAGACATTTTCCAAAATAATTCATATCTCTTTACACAAAGCTTCAGGCAATATTCCAAAACTGTTGGGGAATTTCTCCTATTTAAAGTTCGGGAAAATTTACTAAACTTCGGGGAAAATTTCCCAAAATGTGTGGATATTAGCGTCAACGTAATTTTGGGGAAAAATCCCTAATAAAATTTGTATAGTGAACTTCTGTTGTTCTTTTTTTATACCCTTTTTTAATTTTCTCGAACTTTGGAGAATATTTATATATTATAGGAGCTCAGCGTATTATATTTACCAAAAAAATCCAGATAAATCGCAAATGTAAGAATCAGAATGAAGCTGGCGTTCTTCATTTCGTCAAAACAGATTTAGTACACTTGAGCTAAGTATAAGTTAAAAAAAATCATGTTTATATATATATATACTAGCGTCTTTTATACTACTTGTTTTGATTATATGATACGATGGAAAGATTTCTAAAGATTTATATTTATGTTGAGTAACTGAAATGATAATATTACTTGAATTCATGTCTTGACGGAGGTTTTTTTTTTGCGGGTTAAATATTTGTTCGGTAGACATTTTTTGACGTCATATAGTATATATTAGCGTAATTACGATGATTTCATAATGATGAAAATACTTTATATATTAGGCTGGAGAATTTTAAATTTTTAACGTGTGAAATCAAATAATTTAGGATTCACTTTTTCAATTAAAATTATAAGCTTTGAAAGATTTTGTTTGAAATTGGTGAGAAAATTTTCATTAGTGATACTGAGACGAAAATGATTTTATCATTGACAGCGATCCATAGGTCATAGGTTTTAAAAACTAGATGTTTTTTAAAAGTTAGATTGCTTATGAAATAAATAAAGACAAATTTAAATGGTGTCGGATTATTTTTTATTTTTTTCCATAATCACACTAATGTTTCTATTTTCGCGAATTGCTTGCTAGTTTATCGATTTTTTCAGTTTGACATTAATCCTTTTTTCAAACTTCTTCACGAATTAATTATAATAATATAGTCCCTGGCTTCAAAATCGATATTTTAAAAGTTCAGGGAATTGTAAAGATTTGAAAGATTAAAAAAGTTTTGAATAATTGTATAAGATATTATTTCATGGGATCTCTAAGTGTTTTAAAAGTTTTATAATTTTACAGAATCTTTAAGGACTTTATGGATTTAATAAATGTTAACAGATTGCATAGGTTTGAAGGATTTAAGGATATTTTACAAATTCAAAGTCATCAAAGGATTTCAAAGAATTTAAGGAATTGTAGGGAATTTAAAAAAATTTTCAAAAAAGCTCTAAAAAGTAAATAAACTATAATAAAATTTTCCGACTATTCTGGGAGTTTCTATTGTTTTGATAGGATTTTATGGAAACTTAGAGGACTTTCTAAGATTAAATACTTCCAGAAGAAAGTTTTAAAAGATATTACATTTTTCTATTATTCAGTATTTAAAAAAATAATGAGGAATTTAATTAAAATCTAAAAAAATGTTTAGTGCTATCGAAAAGGCCACTTAATGAAGAAATTTAGGTGCATTTATTTGTTGAACGGGTATTTTTTTCATTTTTTTAGAAAAAATATATTCAATTATTTGAAATATCACAATTTTCATATAAAATGATGTAACACATCCTTAAATCAAAAAAGAGTGTTCCTAAGCCGGGACAGTAAAATTTTTTGTCAAAAACAGAGGGTAAAGAGGGTTTAATGGCGTTTTCATGCATTTGGTCAGATACCAAATTTTTTTCATTTTTTCTATTTTCTAAAGCAGATGTCCTAAGTTGGCACTTCCTGGTCCTGAGTCAGCGCTTAATTTTTTCCGCTCAAATGCAAGAAAAAGGGCAGGTTTTGTAAGTTTTAGGAGGAAATGGATCAATTGAAATCATTTGCAATGAAAAAACATGTAGTCAATTAGAAAAAAATAGGAAATAAAAGGATACCTGTCAGAGACAAGAAACATGCAGTCAATGACACAACCGAAATAAAAAAAACAACGAGAAACCAGTGAAATGGAATCGAAACACAAAAAAATAAAATAACAACAAAAGTAATAAAAAAAGGTTTAAATGTTTACGACTTTAGCAGACTTTATCAGGCCAAATCACACAGAACACAGAAACCAACACAAAATTTTCAAATAGGAACTATGAATTTAATATTAAAAACTAAAAAATTAGAAATTGAGTTTTTTTTTCAAACAAAAAGCCTCGAATCGTTAACATTTTAGTGTGCTAAATTTTAAGCTTAGGCGTTACAAGTTTAATTGTTGTAGGTGAAATAAATTTAATTAGTCAGGTACAGTGCTGAATTTTGACTTTTAAATAAAAATTAAACAAGTATTAATTTGAAACGACTCTAAATTGAAATAATTTGTTTTCGAAAGTAAAAAGTGTTCAGTTTAAAAATTTTTTTGGATATTCCTAACATAAAATTGCTCAAACTGATACAATTTTCAACATTTACATTTATTCTACAATTTAACGCTACAAAACTGGTAGTGTGAGTTTTTATATTTAACCAAAAAAATTTTAACTTTTCAATGTGTAAAAAATCAGATTTTTTCACTTTAATGGCATTTAATTAAAAATTGTTTAATATTATAATTTAATCTGAAATTTCTTCACTTTGGAAGATTTGAAATTGAAAAATCTCCTCTTAATGGACACAACTTAAGAATTTCCATTTACATATTTTTCATTAATGAATTAATAAATTTTCCATTACAAGTCTTTAAAATTGAAAATTTTTCAATTGCAAATGGTTAAATTTAAAGAATTTCCAATTAAAACTCCTAAAAACTGTAACATTATTAATAAAATTACACATATTTAAAATCGAAGAGTTTTTAATTTTTAAAATTACCATTAAAAAACTATGCAAGTTTTAGGTTTGACTGTTAAAAATTGTGCCATTTATATCATTTTGATTTTAAATTTCTTTACATAGGATAATTCAAAATTTAAAACTCTAGACTCTTAAGGAAATTTAATAATTTGTATTTATCCACCTTGAAAATTAAATAAATTAAAACTTTAGATCATGAAAAACATATTTTTATATTCTTTATTCACGTATTAATTCGGCTATTTTGAATTTAAAAATTCTATTACAATATTTGAGTTGAGCAACCTTAAAAACGCTAGAAACCTAATTTTTATGGAAATTGGATTATTAATGCAGATTATAAAAAAAGACGAATGAGCGTTTCAAAAATTTATCAGTTACTGTTCAAAAGAATTTATGCTATTTTAACAGATTTCAGGGGTAATATAATAATGTAATAATAATATATAATAATTTAAAAAAAATATATATATGATTTAATATTATATATAATAATTTTCTTGGATTAAAGAAAATATCATCAGACGAATTTTAATAAAGCATCAATTAATTTCGTATGTTTATCTCAAAAAATTATATCTTCAGAAATAATTTTCGCATTGCGAAACATTATATTAAAAATAAATTTATTATTTCAAGTTTATTTAAAAGCAGTTTTAAATTAAAAAGTAAGCAGAAACTCAATTATTTTCCGTTCCACAACTAATTTTATTTATTGCAAGTAGCGTTTGTGTTACAAAAATTGACAGGTTTGGACAGTAAAAAATATACCATTATAAATAATGATTTTAAGGTGGATTAGTCTGTCAATAAAGTACCGTACAGGTAAAAAACGTGAGTTTATTATTATTTTCTACATAAACTTATTTACAATGTACGCTTTTTCTAATAACAAAACTGTGTTATCGGATGGCAAAAAATTGTTGCACGAACTTTTCCGGGCCTAAAAATCCCTTATTTTGTCTAAATTTAGAAATGTCGAAGGTTCTTCATTTCTTGAAGTATTTTCAATTATCTTAAATTATTAATAAAGTTAAATGTTCAGCAGATGATATAAAAAATCAGGGACTTTTAAAACCTGATTCATAATCCGAAACCATAATTGGAAACGAGAATGAAGCCTTATTTTTTTATTACAAAAAAAGTGTTTTCCAATGACACTGAGTCATATTTAATCAAATTAATTTTAATACAGAGTAAAGAAAAAATAATGAGCATATAGAATATTATTGAAGAAAAACGCCTATTAAAACTTTGTAATAAATAAATTATTCCTAAAAACAGAAGCGTATAATATTCCATGTGAATGACATTTTCACATATTGGTTTGTCATTCATATAAACACATATAACTGGGTATAGAAAAAATATTTTTTTTCATACTCACGAACATTTTAATGAGGCTCAACACAGCCATATCTGAAAGTCATATGAATAATAAATCTTGGAGATATGAAAAACTATGAAATATAAAATAAACAACCTTCGTCATTCAACTCTCTTCTACATGATAGATACAGCTGTGCAATTCGATTCTGGTTAGTCTAAGCGGATATATTTGCAGAATGCATCAATTTCTCGAACTCTTGAAAAATTAGTTTGCAATTCTGTAACGCTGGATTTGCCTTGACGCGATGGAGATCATAATTCTATTCATCACCTGCATGAGTTTCATTGTTTCAAACAGTAGGTCTTATGTAATATTATATAATATATAATATTAAAATTCGGGCAGCGTCAATTATTTCGGAATTTTCCCTTAGATTAGACAGTATGATTTTCTTCCAAATTCGCATTCAGGAAACAAGAATTCTATGAGAAATTATATGTATTTACTGATTTATGCAGCAAGATCATCATTTTTAAATCGTTAGAACAATATGGCAGGAATAGAAAACGTGGCAGAAATACGAGACGCGGCTAATAGAAAAGTTTGATAAGAGAACGTGACAGTCTAACGATAAGAAGGCCATTTTGTGAAACTTGTAAACACGAGAAGGCTACGTGAAAATGGAAAGATTATAATTATTTACAAATTTGATCCATTTTACATTATTGTTCATGATGGTGACAAATAATCCCTTCAAGGTCTGCTAGAAGTTAATTAATTAATTAGTAACCGAAAACACTAAAGAATTCATCAATACTTTCTATAATTCACTTTAACAAATTACTTGTTATATTCTTTCAATGTACACAAAATTCATAGCTCTCTTTTTCCTAAATAATTAGGTGGAATGCAAAGGGGAATCAGATTGCATTAAAGCAACAACAGGAGAAGCAGCAACAGCAGAAGAAGAAGCAGCAACAAGAACAGAACCCACAGGAGCAACAAAAGCAGAAGCAGTAGCAAATGGAACAGAAGCCACAGGAGCAGCAGCAAAAGGAACAGAAGCCACAAAAGAAATAGCAACAGCAGAAGAAGAAGAAGAAGAAGCAACAAGAACAGAAGCCACAGGAGCAACAAAAGCAGAAGCAGCAGCAAATGGAACAGAAGCCACAGGAGCAGCAGCAAAAGGAACAGAAGCCACAAGAGAATCAGCAACAGCAGAAGAAGAAGCAACAAGAACAGAAGCCATAGGAGCAGCAGCAAAAGGAACAGAAGCCACAGGAGCAGCAGCAAAGGAACATAAGCCACAGGAGCAGCAGCAGGCTCCCACCAATAGTCTATCTTACTATAAATCATTGAAGCTCTATTTTTATTATTATTCAAGACAGGTTAATTGTTAATTGTCAGCATATTTTAAATTAGAATTTCACGACAAATATCGCGACCCTCTCTTATGTAACAGTGAGATTCTATAGTTTTCTAAAATTGGACAGAATAGCCATCGGGATTGAGTTTGGAGGGTTACAGTTTGATCTTTGTTTAGACCTGGATGCTCAGTAGGTAGCCGCAGCCTACTGATTATTCAAGTCCATACAAAGATTCAACTGAAACTTGTCAACCTCTCGATCTCGCTGCATATTCTGCCCGATTTTATAAAACTATAGAATCTCACTGTTTCATAAAAGAGGACCGCCGTATTTTTCGTGTAAATCTATCAAAAATTATGTCGACGAAGCAAGTGCCAATAATGCTAATGTTATAATTTATGTACTATTTTGCTTTTCAACAGAGATACGACGTAAATCACATTTGGATAAGTAATTTGTGTAAATGTTGTCAACATAAGAAATGGTCTAATTCAATTTGTTGGATAAAAATATTATTGACTGTAAATGAATCTTACTTAATTTTATTTCAATCCCCTCATTCTCACGCAGTTATTCCACGAACTCATTTCTATTGAAGGTTTTGTCAATTTTAAATAACATAAATATTTTTGCATTTTTTTTTTTAATTTGTAAATTTAGTCTTGCTTTCGAAAATCATTCTTAAATTTAGCAAAAAATAGCCACTGTGAATGAATTATTTTACTTTGAAATCTCAGGTGGAAAAACTTTATGTGGTTTTCAAGTAGTGGACGAAATTAGATATAATATCTCTTATTTTTTACACTGTCTGCATTTCTTGAACACTTAAAAAAATAAAAATATTTTTAATTAGCTTTTAATTCAGGGAGGTTTTATTCTTTCTTTTTTTAATTATAAATCAAACATTTTGGTATATTAAGTCCTAAGTTATGAAGTACATTCTATTTCGTATTGGGAAGTAATTCTTTTCTTAGCTGGCAATAAAATGATAAATTTTTAACTGGAATACTTTAATTTTTAACCGAAAAGGGAATTTTTTAAATAAGAAAATTTAATTAAAAAAAAACATAAGTTTCTACCAAATATTGATTTTTTGACAAAATACCAGTTTTTTCAAGGGATTGGTTAAATTTTTAATGAAAGAAGATCAATTTCAATCCAAATTGTTAGACTTCGAACTGTAAAGGATTAATTCTCAACCATAAATAGGCAATTAAATTTTCATTTGAAAAAAATTATTTTTCAACTAAACTGATGAATCTTCAACTGGAATACTTGAATTTTATGCAAAAAAAATTAATTACCAATCATAAAGATTAATTTTCTATAAAACTGGTTTACTTTAAAAATGCAAAATATCAATCCTCAACCAAACAGTTGAATTTTATCCTAAAAAAAAATTATTTTCAAGGAAAGATAGAATGGATGAATTTTATTTAAAAATTAATATTCTTACTCAAAAGAAACAACATATTTTTAACAAAATATTAAAATTTTCTACCGGAATAGTTAAGTTTTTACTTAAAAAACATGATGCTCAATATAGTAGTTGCATTTTCGACTAGAGAGGAATTTTTAATTAAAATGATAAATTTTCAACCAACACAATGTTATCGAGAGTTTTACTTTCAACCAATTAAAAAAAACACGATAACTACATATTTTCTAAAATTCCCTGTTCCAAAAGAGGATAATTTATTAGGAGTAAACGAATAAAACGTGATGAATTCAATTGTTCATAAACTTAATAAAATAATGGTTTTTGAATGTTTAAAATATCATCAATTCGAGTATCAAACTTAACTAAGCGAAAAAAATGTCACCAAGCAAAAACTTTCGAAATTTTCTTTTTTATAATAAAAAATAATAAAAATTCAACGATAAATTATTATTTAATTAGGGTGAAGTGAGATGGTCTGAAAAATCTGTGACTGTGGCGAAAGTATAAATCATTTTTCTAAGTTGAAAAAAAAATTAAAATAAAGAAAACTTGACTTTTACTGCGATCAGAAGTAAATTCCCGGTTTTTAAATTAAATTCCCGGTTATTTCAAAATTATTTCATAAACTCATTTTTATTTAAGATTGTTTAATTGAATGCTCAGAAAGTAGAACCGAACAAGCGTTCAAGAAGTAGCCAAGAGTGGGGATGATGCGCAGAAATGTCTCTATATCGTAGCGTTTTCTGCGCCTCATCCCCACTCCTGGCTACTGCTCGAGCGCTCGTTCGGTTTTGGTTTCCGTGATTTTAATTTTTAAGATTTAAGATCAATATTTGGAACTTGGAAACCCTCTGAAAAACTATTATAAATGAGTTTGGGCGTGATTTTATGTAAAACTGTGCCAAATTTGTTTTAATTTCTATTCATGGAAGAGCATATTTAAAATTCAAAATACGATCATATTTTCGAAGAATAAAAAATTCTGGCAAAATATATAAAAAGCACTTTGATTTTTTTATTTGCTCCTTTATTTTCAGGCTACTCTTAAAAGGCACAATACTGGTTGAAAAAGTACTTTAAAATGTTTTTTTATTCAAAAAATTTATTAGTGTGAGGTCAATGTCCCAGTAATCATGACGTTCCCATTCATCATGAAATTTCGTTATAAATTAAATATATTATTGAAAAAATATTTTGAAAGTAATATTTCGTAATAGAATTCTTTTATTTTTCGCACATTTTAATGTAAAATATCTTGATGTCAAATTTTTAAAATATATCAACTTCAAATATTATTATTTTTTAAAGTAATGTTTTGAAAATCTCATTGTTTTTTTGAATTTGCATTAGTGACCCGATATCTAAAAAAATGAGTATTCTAAATTTTTGGAGCTGGGGAATTCGAATTTGATAACAGAATTTCGAAATTTAAGTTGGTTAATCCATTATGACAAATCGAAAATTTGAAAATCATATCAATATTATGAAATTGAGCAGCTTATTAAGAATCTCAAAATATGTATTTGAAAGATTTACAATTGCAATTGATTCAATTCTTAAATAAATTCTATTTTTGATAAATCAATTATTTTTATTATTTTGAAAATTTTCTGTTTATTTGTTGAAACAATTTTTTTTTATTTTGTAGGATTTAAAGAGTTGTATGAAAACTGTAAACTATTTGAAAGATTTTCCAAATCTTAGAAGTCTTGAATAGATTTTGAAAGAATATGAATTTTGAGAATATTAAAAAAAAATAATCTTAAGGTTCCCGAGAAAATTTCAAATACCGTTTTATATTTAAAACGAATTTTAAGAGAAAATTGGAAAATATTTTTAAAATATTTAAATCAGTTCTAAAATGGTAAAAAAGAAATAAGGAAACTTTCAAGAAAAACTTCTCAATTCAGCAAGATTAAAAATTTCAGTAAAAAATCGATTAAGTTGAATGGAAGGTAAGGAGCAAGGTTAAATGATATTTATACATTAAAAAAATTGAAAAGTAATTAAAAATGTTTAAAGCTTTCAAAAATTAAAACAAAATGTAGAGTTTTGAAGATTTCAAAAAAAATCTGGAAGATTCGTAAGGATTCTTAAAGGGCTCAGGATAATTAAAAAAATTTCATAAGATTATTGAGTAAATTATTTATGATTTTTAATTATAATAAATTTTACGTAAAAGAATATCTGTAAGGATCTTTAATGATTTCGAAAAATTGACAGAACTATTAAAAAACAGTTTGGAAAATTTCAAGAAATTTAAAGAATTTTTCAGCATTACAAAAATAAGAGGAATTGGAATAATTAAAAATTTAACTGTTGAAAAATCTCCTATTTGATTACAAATAATCTTTTTTGTTTAACCTTCCTATTTTTGTATTAAAAATGCAACTATTTTGTAGACAACTCGTATTTTTTGGCAGAATTTAACTGTCTTTTGTTCTGTATCAAAATCAATCTTGGTTGGAATATAAACTATTATCTGTTTCATTAAGGATTCATCATTCTGGGTAAAAATTCATCTCCTTGCTTAAAAATTTAACCATTGTGTTAAAAATGAGTTTTTTTGGGTTAAAAATTAATTTTGTAACTCTGAATTTAACTATTATACTTTTGGTTGAAAATTGATATTTTTTAATTTAAAATGCAACTTTTTAATTCAACATTAACTTTTGTAAACAAAATTATAGCTTGACATTTTCTACACCACTTTCAATGATTTAAGTAATTAAATATTTATCCTATGTTAATAATAATTTTCAAGATGAGGAAGCAAGCATTTGTTTTATAATAATTATTTTTCTATATGTAATGACAATCTTTTGATATAAAATATTTACGATATTTTGTAAAACTATTTGAAATGTTTTGAAATATTTTTCAATTCTTTCTGAAAATTAATGTTTAAAAATAGAATATCTTTTAAAATTTGGACAGAAATTTAAAATTTATTTTGTGATTTTCTTGGAAACTTTTAAAATTCTAAAAAAGCTTCTTTTTAGCAATCTTTAAAAATCTGTATTTTGTTTGACACTTATTGAAACCTTTTACAGTTTTTAAATGTTTGTAAATCTTTTCAAAACTTCGAAACACTTGTCAACTTATTGGAATTTTTCCAATTTTATAAAATGCTACTAAATTCAAATCATTGCCTTAAAATATTCTAGAATATTTTAGAATTTAGATTTTTTAAATATTCTCTTCAAATTATTTTTTTTAACTCGAATAAGATTCATAGGATTCTTGACTTTTTTTTAATTCTCTTGAAACCTTTCGAAATTCTTGCAAAGATTCAATTTTCGCTTAAAATTAATTTTGAAAAATACAAAATTATTTGAAAATATCACAGGAATCTCTAGATTTCTTTTTGATTTCCTTGAATTCTTACGCAATTCTTCAAAAGCTTTTTTTTTAGAAATTTTGAAAAATCTGCATTTTGTTTTAAGCTTGCTGAAATCTTTTAAAACTTAAAATTATTCATAAGTGTTATCAAAACTTCTATACCTTCAAATTATCATTTGGAATAATTTCTTTTTCTTTTTTTAAGAAT
The DNA here is from genome assembly GCF_010883055.1 of Belonocnema kinseyi. Classification (NCBI taxonomy): domain Eukaryota; kingdom Metazoa; phylum Arthropoda; class Insecta; order Hymenoptera; family Cynipidae; genus Belonocnema; species Belonocnema kinseyi. The sequence continues at coordinate 131,119,849 of NC_046658.1, read as the reverse complement.
TTTGTAAAATTAGAAAAAAACTGCCCTAAACTCTTTTAGAATGTTTTTCGATGATTTTAGAATTCTTTCTTTAATATTCTGTTTATTTAAAAAAACCTTTAATTATTGTCCTTGAAATCTTAAGATAATTTTGTTTATTCTCATTAAACCTTTCAAATTTCCTGAGAAATGTTTTTTTCGATAACTGTTCTAATGCTTGGAAGTAATTTTCTTTTGAAATTCATTTTTCAAAATCAAAATTCATAAAAAAATTTCCCAGGAATCTTAATATTTTTTATCCTCTTGAAACATTTCAAATTTTAAATTGTTTATTATTTTTGCCAAATCATTTAAACTTTTTAAATATCTTTTTAAAATATTTGAATTATTTCAATTTATTTTTTAAAGCTACAAAAATAGAAAAATTTCCTTAAAATTCTCCAAAAATAGAAAATACAAATGTAGGAACCGAAAAAAATGAGGCAACCCCCATTATTAATGTCTTGAGGAAAAGCGTAAATATTGTTACGAATGCGGGACAGAAGGGAAATTTAAAAGTGATTGCCCTAAATGCCAAGCAAAGGGAAACGAACAGGGGAGAAAGACTAGGGCCCCTGATTCTTTCCGTAACAAATACTGGAGCCCAATTATCAGAGGATAAGACAAGTCGCTCTCAGGATTCGACCATTACTGTTTTTGCTCCGTCGATTTGAAAAACAGTCAATAATGAGATTGCCCGAAAGGAGCAATATATTCAAAGAACGGAGACCTCTCTCTTGGATAGGATATGGGTGGGCAGTTCTAAAAATAAAGAACCAGTACAGATATTCCGAGTCAAAGATCCAGTTAGATTTCATCCTAGGTGCAGAAATTTTGACCCCTTTGCTGTATTTCAGGGGGGAGGGGGGTACCGTTGCTAGTACTAGCACGTTTATAAGATATAGCGTTGTTCGAGGAAGTACTATAGGAGAGTCATAGCATGAGCTCTGGGGACTTTAGGGTAGTTCAGGATGGACTAAGAGCGATTCAGACGGGTAACAGGGCAACTGAACAGATACTGGAAGTTGCCGGAGAGATACCGTCATATGGGGAGATTGAGTCCGAAGAAAAGGCCATGAGGTTGTTCGCCAAAATTAAAGTTGGTACGCGATTTATTGATGCACTAATCGATGGTGGGTCGTCGCGTTTATTTTCAGTTGAACCTTTGCGAGGGATTTGAGAGCAGAAAATAAACTTAAAATGGTGTATTCTTAAGCACGTATGATGAAAGACGCTGATGGGGCTACTTCTCAGATTCTAGGGCGAGTAATCCTACCGATAGAATTGAATGGTATGAAGCATGAAGTACCTTTTCGCGTAACAGACGCGTTATCACCACATTGTATTTTGGGTTGGGATTTTATGCGAAATTTTGGTCTGATTAAAAATGGGTATAGAAAAGCGTGGTATTTAGTTAAGCCTATTGGTGAAGAACGATCGTTCATTATCGGGATGGTTATTTAATTCCTATTAGCGAAGATTTGGTCAGAGGAGAGGAGACCTGCTGTGGTTTGGTAGAATTATCGGAGGTCGAAAGTTAACGACTGCAGGAGTTTCTGGCAAAACTTATTCCACCCGATGGTCCTCAATATGGTAGAACCCACCTCATTGGACATGAAACTGATGTTCAGGGACATTCCCCAATTAATGAGAGACACTATCGGGATTCTCCGGTTTTATTAGGTGCAATGTATGACAAGGTGGATAAATTATTAGCGGAAGATTTTATAGAACCATCTAACTCGGAATGGTCTATCCCAGTCGTGATGATAAAGAAACCTGGCGGTGCAGATCGTATGTGCATTAACTATCGGAAGGTCAATGAAATTTTAAAGGGCGACGCGTATCCAATTCCGTTTATGAAGATATTTTGGATAAATTATGGTAGGCCCATTACATTTCGACCATTGACTTTAGAATAGCATATAACCCGGGCTAACCATTAGTCCTGAGAATAGTGTGTTTAGCCGATCAGAGGTGAAGTGTTTAGGATATCAAGTCAGCGAACAGGCTTTGCAACCTGATGCGGAACGGGTATCACCCGTTCTGAATTACGTTGCAATGCGCAATATTCGGCAGCTTAGGAAATTCTTAGATATAGCTAGGTGGCAAAGGCGATTTATAAAAGATTTTACCGCGCTTGCTGAACCCCTCTCATGATTGTTGCGGAAAAATAACCGTTGGAATTGGGCGAAGAACAAGAAACGGCGTTTGAAGCGATTAAAAAGGCACTCTTGTCGGCTCCAATTTCGGCATGTTCGAATTTTGAACTCCCCTTTGTATTACAAACTGACACAAGCAGTTTGAGCTTAGGCGTGGTCTTGACACAAGTGATTGAGGCGGAGGAACGAGTGATTGCTTTCGCAGCCGTACGTCATTGGCAGTAATTTGTTCTATCCAAAAATTTCGTCATTTCCTGGAAGGTTCTAAATTAATGGTTATCACGGACGTTGCTCGTTGGAACTATTAGAGTACCCCACGCACTCTCAAGAATGTATGAGAATGATGAAGTCGCCGCGGTGTGTAGAGCGGAAGTAATTGACAATCCGTGGTATTCCTGTCGAGTTAGGGATGTAAAAAATTTTCCAAGAAGGTATCTTGCTTGGAAGGTTTTAAAGAAAAATTATATGCATTTAGACCAAACCACAAAAATTTCACAGCAGGCTCGCCCTGGTTTGATGTGAAAGAGGGTAGTTGATCAACCATGAGCATTGGTGTTTATAAACTGCATGGGGCTTTACACTCGTAGTAGAGCAGATAATTGTTATGTCATTATCTTCCACGACTATTTGAGTAAGTGGATTAAGCGTAAAGTCCCACGAACAGCGAATATCAAGAATGTTGAAGCGGCTTTGGAAGATCTAGTTATTTATAGGGAGGATAAACCCGAGGTGATTCACACCGATAATGGGACGAAATTTATCAATAAAATTATGATTGAGTTGACTAGATTTTATGGCATTCGTCACTCTAACAACCTAGTAAATTACCCTGAAGCGAACCCAATCGAAAGAATGAATCGCGTATTAAAGGCGATGATTCGGTCATTTGGAGATTCGCATAAGCAAGATGGGAAATTCACCTCCATGAATTTAGATTCGCCCACAATACTGCAAAAAATACCACTACTAAGGTAAGTTCGGCCTTTTTCAACTGCGGGCAGGAATTGCGGCTGGAAATAAGCTTCGGAAGAGAAGAAGAGATCCCCGATGATATTTCAGAGCCCGATAGAGAGAAATGGATAGGACGTCCGGAGCGCCTAAAAGAATTACGAGACCTCGTGACGCTTCATTTAGAGGAGGCTCATGAAAAACAAACTCGTTATCACAACCAATCACGTCGTGCTTTTGAATACCAGAAAGGAGATCGGGGTTTGAAGCGTTGGACAGTATTATCCTCAAAGGAGAAGAAAATATCGGCTAAACTGAATAAGCGTTATCATGATCTTTTGCGCCCCATGAGAATAAGCTCACCCTTGGTCTAAGAATTGGTAAATGATAATGGGAGGGCACTTAGCGCTTTTCACATCGAGGATCTTAAGCCACAATTCTCTAATATTAACTTTAATTTTATTTCTTGTATTTGATATGATTAGTTTTGTTCATCTACTGCATGGAAACTGGCTTGTTTTCCATGGGTTTAAAAAACCCCGTCATTAATCTGCGGGATGTCCAGTATGCGTGAGAATCCCTGCAGAGGGGAAATCAAGCTTTAGAGGTTTGATTCCCGCATTCCAAATTCTGTATTTAGTGCCAATCAAATATGATCGCCATGGATTCGTCGCAGTATCACTATCACTATTTTTTGGGCATAGGAGTCCCAAAATCTCTCTTGAGCGACCTACGTACTAACGAGTTAAGCTATCTCGTTGTCTTTGATCGTTCGGGGCTCATATGAGGAAGTTGTTTTACTATTTCGGGTCTTGTGTTTTCGCCACAGAGTGGTTTATTATTTTAAATTCAATTTCTTTGGATTCCCACTTCGTCCTACGAGAGAGTCCGCCCAGTAACGCGAGACAAAAGGATTTGCCACGTCGGTGCATTTTTGTAGTTTGTTGTCCTATCTTGTCTTTTAAGTGTACAGTGCTGGACTTGTCCAAAATCCTCATATATTACATCCACTACGAATACATGTGAGAATAGTATGGCAATAACTGTAAATAATCGCATAATGACACCGACTGCCTTGTTCATGAAGTTAGGTTTACAGATATTTATACAGATATAGAAAACAATATTCACAAGATTGATTTGTCAGAATACCCAGTAGACAGTATTTTTGGAATGCCAAAAGTCAACAAAAAAATCCTTCGCCTTCTTAATGATGAATGCAATGGCAATGATCTTGAATCGAACACCAGGAGGCCCACGGCATGCTGCAGTGATTCGATCCAACTGACGTCGTTACTCATCGTAATAATGAAGATGGAGCTTTGATTTCGGCTTCTTAGTGGGCAAAAAAATTAAGGATGTCCTAGAGACTTCCTTGGGACATCCCTAAGACGTCTTTTATATCGTGTCTATTGGAAATCTCAGGGATGCTCTTAAAACGTCTAATGTCAGTACAAATGATGTACCGAGAACGTCTTAGTCCTTAAGGCGTCTTTAGGTCATCTTTAGAACATTTGACGTCTTAGAGACGTTGATTGGACTGGCATGGGCTGCCCCAGAAACGTCGCAAGGACGTTCTTGGGATTTTCATAGTTTGTGCCCACTGGCTTCCCGTAGTTACTCAATGATTGATATTATTTCATTGTTGTGACTCATGTTGCCTGCTTCCCGTAAGGCTAGGAGTCGACGAAGATGATCAACTAGTTCGTTGAGGTCATCCTAGTAGACATAGTCAGTCTTTACATTTTTTCTTGATACCACCCAGTGGGCAAAAAATAAAGGATACCCTAGAGGTGTCTTCGGGACAAGCCGAAGACGTATTTTATAACATGTCTTTTGGATATTCTAGAGATGCTCGTGAAGTGTCTAATGACAGTACGAAAGATGTCCCGAGAACTTTTATGTCTTGAAGACGCCTTTAGGTCACCTTAAGAACTTTGGACGTCTTAGTGAAGTTGATTGGGCTGACAAAGGACGTCATAGGAACGCCCCAAGGACGTTTCTGGGTTTTTTTTATTGTTTTTTGCCCATTGCGAATATACTGTGATAAAGAGCCTTCACTAGTTGAGGATCGTCTGTGAGATACGTTGAACATTGTTGCAATAAAGTTGTTGTACTTGATATCTTGGACAGTACGATTAGTTTTAGTTATGCTGTACCGCTTCTTGTGTGCATTTGTAGCTTCTTGATCTTCTTTGGCTCATAAGATCATGAAGGAAGCATCATCACCCTTCTCCAACCTATCCTCCTCTTCATGTTTTTTCGTTACTGGATCTTTTTGCTCAACTTCTTTTTTAATTAAAGGATTAGATATGTCAACCAGTTTCTGCAGTGACATGAATATTGGCTTAAGCGTTTCACTCATTATATTTTAAGTGGCTTCTTTACCCAATTTGAGCATATGATGTTTACATTGAATTGCCTTACTAGCTTTTGCCATTTGACGGAGTACCTTCTTCTCTTTTTGAAACTTTAAATTGTTGACGTATTAATGTTCCCATGCTCATCATACACATGTCTCAAAATCCTTTAATCCTTTTTTGGAAAATATCGAGAGATTAACCTTATCTCGAACCAGATGTTTAAAAATTCGAACGTAAGTTTAACATAAGTAAAAACTGTCAACACGAGCATGTCTAACCATGCAGACAGGTGCTCTAATGTTATCATGTTTCTCACAGGCCACATCATCGAATATAATTACAGAATTTAATTGAGCATCACTTGGTTGTATTACTTCTTCATGCTGACTGAAAGAAAAATATGTAACGCCATTGACATTATTCAACACCTGTTCCAAGAGTTTGTACTTTGGTTGTCTAAGGGATTAGAGTAGACAGATTTCACCAAATTTTATTCCGCTTCGGTGTTGGAATAGAGTAAGTACTATACTTGTTTTGCAATAATTTGATGGTCCAGAAAGATATAAATAGTGCCATTTTATAGCTTTGACAGCAGTTGCATGCTAACCTCCGTTCAGTGTAGAATGATTGTGTACCGTGAAGTAAATTATTTGTCACGCCAACATGAAGGTGAACGATTTAAGTACTAAGCTAGATAAACGACTTTCTAGAGCTAATCCCGGTATTAATCCTTTAGACGCAGCGTGCAAAAAACACGACATTAAATCATCGCGAAATCGTGAAACGTTGCAACGAGAAACGCTGCAAATCGTTCAAAAAGGAAATCTATTTCGGAAAGTTTTAAGAAGAAGAAGGAGAAACCCAGTTTGAAGAAGAAAATAGCTGTGAAAAATAAGCAAATAGCTTTTATAAAGGTTGAGAATGCAGCTAAGAACGCAACGAAACGAAGTAATAATGCACAATGGGACTTCCATTCTGCAATCAGAGGTGCACAGGAAGCTGGGATAAGCGTAGTCGATAAACATCAAGTGCAAAATCAGCGTGTCTTGCCAAATAAGTTCGAAAAATGGTGATGTTTTGCTACTGATTCTAATTTTTGCTCATAGGATGATCAAGTGAATTCTCCAAAACGAGAAGTGCCAAGTTTGTTGAAAATACGATTTTTGGACAGCTGTATTTATTGCACCCTCGAGACCTGAAATCGTTCGCCAAGACTTTGAGAAACGAACTGTGTTCGTGATCGAATTCTTGGCTGTATCTGAAATATTCGATCAAAGAAAATGTCCTGGTGATCTTTTATTTTAATTTTAATTGTTCAGAAACCACACTTCACTTCTATTTTGAATTAATTTTTTTTCTAATCAACAAAACTAGATTCTGAGTGTTTGTTCCGGCTTCTAAAGTGTCAAGGCAAAACACGTGCGAGGAGTTTATGATTGAATAAATAACGTGATGCTGACTAAAATTTGTTCGCTCACTAACGTCCGACCATGACATCCATCTAGGTTAAGATCTATGCTCGATAAGGGAAAATACAAATATCCCAAAATAGTACATAATCAGTAAAACTCAAAATATCCATTAGTCAATATGTCTTCAACATTCTTTGATGATAAATTGTTCCTGCATTTCAAAAAAATTAGAATCCTTCCTCTGTTTATTGCCGCCCTGACTGTCCTGAATTCGATTGGTAAGCGTAGAATAATTAAACATAAGTTTAATATTGAAAGTTATTTTAGGTGTACCAAGAAGCATAAAATTATCCTATGCCCTGTATAATACTGGGAAATTTTAGAAATAAAATTGAAATAAGCAACCTTTTTTGGTTGTAGAATTAAATTTTCAGTGAAAGTTTCATCTTCTATGTTTCAAGTCTTTGTTGTCAAAATATAAGTTTTAAAATTTTTTAACTATTTATATTAAAGATTTATGATTTTTTTGAAAATCAATTTTTTTTAATTGAACTAGTTTATTATAAACTTATTTTTTTGGTTAAGTGTTTATTTCTAGATAAAAAATTGCGCGATCACAGGTATGTGACAAACATTTACGACATCAGTCCCTTGTGCTCAAAGGTATTAGTAAGAAGCAAGGTGAAAAAATAATTCTAAAAATAAATCCTTTTTCCCCATTTTGAGCCGTCACATTTTTTGTTTATCACAAAACATAATTTTTTTGCTGATTTTTCTTTGATTAAAAATTCAACTACTTGGATTATATTACAGTTGAACCACTTTGTTAACTTTGTTTTAAGGCATATCTATTTAGTTAAAAACTTAACTAGTTTTATTTAACTAGTAGTTTTTTTTAATAAAATGAATTTTCCACTTGTATATTCTATTTTTCAGAATGGATATCTTTTAGTTATGCTGTTTCCTAGAAGAAATCAGGCGATACCTTTTTCCGATTTGCAAAAAAACATTCTACAAGATGATGTGAGAATCCGCTTGAAAATTAATTAGCGATTTAAAAATAACAAAATAGTAGCGGTTTTCCTTAAGAATTAAAAGTCGATGTTCTCAAAGAACCCACCTTCAAATTTTTTTCAATTTTTTTATTGGAACTTTTACTTTAATACTCAAGATATCTGCTAATTTTAATGCTTGCTAATTACCTTTTGTAGCCAGGAGAATTGTTTTTTCTCAGAATCGAATTTTCTAGTTTTCCTTGGAAACAACTTCTATTAGCACAAAATGTAAAAAATACGAAGAAAAACGAAAAGGTAGGGTTTTCCGAAAAATATTTTTTCTTTAAATTTTGAAATTTTGTTTTTGTTGAAATTTCAACCTTTTTTATTATTCTAAACACTTTTTAAAAGTTGTTTCTAATAGAAGAAATGCAGCTTCTCAACATCACGCGGGATAAACCATTCTTGATTTGTTCGTATCTTTTTAATTGAAAACTTTCTATTGCAATCTCAATGCTTTAATTTTTCCTTTCACTGAGCTCTCTTTATTGGCTAAAGCCTTGTATTTTTTCGTTCAAAATTTACCTATTAGGTTCAAAATTGCTCTTTGTAGTAGAAAACTCCATTTTTCTATTCAAAGTGTAAATATTTAATTGAAAATTGAAGTATTTGATAGAGTCATCCTTTTTTGTAGCAAATTAATCTGTTTTTTAAAGCAATCTCTATTTGGAGAAAAAATTTCTGCTTTTGGAATTGAAATTCACTTATTTTCCTCATAATTCATCTGTTTTCTAAAAATTTAATTAGTTTCTGAAAATTGTAACTGATTTTGGTTGCAGTTTAATATTTCTAGATTAAATTTAGATTATTTTGTTTAAAATTCATCTTTGAATTTTGAAAATGTAACCATTTTAAGGTGACCTCTAAAAACAAAAACTAATTTTTTCTTATTTTCCAAATACCAATTACTTTCAAGGTCATTGATACTAGTTATTATAAATAGGAAGACCATTAAAATAAAAAATATTTATATTCACTTTTGATCTCCATTTTCAAACTCTTTGCTTAAGTTCTGTGGAATTTACTTAAATTTCCGCTACCTTTTCTTACAAAATTAAGTTCGCAAGGCGGGCTAATGAGTAAAGGTACTCAGTCCGAGCAACCCACTTCATCTCAATCCCAACGTAAACGCAGCTCATCTCAATCCGCACTCACCTCATCTCCTCCAAGCAAACATTTGCGTTGTAAGTAATTATTTTTAAGCAATTCGTTATAGCCCAGTGGACACAAAACTATCAACATCCCAAGAACGCCATTGGGACGGTCCTAGGACGTCCTATGTCGGCACAATAAATCTACTTAGTGGGTACAAAACAAAAATTAAAATCTCGAGAACGTCTTTGGGACGTTCTTATGACGTCCCCTGTCAGCCCAATGAACGTCTCTAAGACGTCAAATGTTCTAAAGGTGACCTAAAGAAGTCTTAATGACATGAACGTTCTCGGGACATCCAGCATCTCTAGAATGTTCAAAAGACACGTTATATCAGACGTCTAAGGGATGGCCTAAAGATGTCTCTAGGAAATCCTTCATTTTTTTCCCCACTGGGTATCTAAGTCGTGCAATGTCTTGAAGATGTCCTAAAGACTTCTTAAAGACATAGGATGTTCACGGGATATCTTTCGTACTAACATTAGAAGTCTTAAAAGCATTCATAGGATTTCTAAAATACATGTTTCGGAAGACGTCTTAGGGATGTCCCGAAAACGTCTCTAGGACATCCTTAATTTTTTTGCCCACTGAGAGAAGTTTATTTAAGTTCCCTAAAAGTCAGTTTCAATTTAGCCTGCCACCTTCCTTTAATTTTTAAGTTTAATTAAATATTGAAAAAATAAGTAAACATTTGATTTAAAAAAAATTTTTTTAAACTCCCAGTCTGATTCTTTTTCATTATCATGTAAAATATCTAATGTTAGCACGTAAGCTGTCCCGTGAACGTCCTATCTCAGTGGGGATGTGTATCTACTGACATTAGACGTCTTAAGAGCATTCTACGATGTGCAAAAGACATGTTCCAAAAGACGTCTTATGGATGTCTTGAAGAAGTCTCCAGGACATCATTTTTTTGCCTACTGGGAATTAGGAACGTCCAGAGGACGTTTTTGGAATGTTCATGGTTTGGTGCCCACTGGGAAATTAAATTAGAATTTTTTTTTAGTGATCTTATTGAATTTCACATCGATTGTATTATTATAATAAATTGTTTGAACAACAATGTATGCGGAAATAGAATAACTCTCATCTCGGTCTAACGAACAAATTAAAACTAATTTGATATAATCAGAAAGAACTGCAACTTTCTGAATCTATTTTAAGAGGAAATTACTAAAAATGACAATAAACTGTTAAAATTTTTTATTTAAACTTGATAATTATAACTATGAAGTAGTATTGCATCTATTAAAAACCACAAAAAATCATAATTGGCACCAAAAACTCGCAAAACTCAATTTACACTTATGAGTTGTTTTTGGACGCTCCAAAACAGACTTAGACGTCCTTCATACAAATTCGAAAAAAGAAATTTTTAAACGACCTAATTCAGACAAATTTCACATCTACTTTAGTAACATTTGGTTAAAATTTAAATATAGAACATTCTAGTACACTCGAACTCCAAAGATACGAGCTGCAAAGATACGAGTGCTCCACATATTGGAGCGTCACGACCCCGAAGAAGCGAGTGGCATTTTTTCTCTCTTTCCCTGCTCTATTGGTGAGTCAGGCGCGCGCAAGTATGAGATTCATTGAATTCGATGTGCGCGCGCGCTTAGTAGGCACGTGTGCATTCTCACGCATTGCCCCCGAAATCTAAACGTCGGAGGAGTGGGAGCCCCTTTCACAGTTGTATCCTTGGAGTTCCCGGTTCCCGAACTTATCGTATCTTTGGGGTCATAGTGTATTTTAAAAAATCTATTATGTTGCAAGCGTACAAAAAATTCAGCATTCTCTTTTTTCCGAATAATCTAGATGGAAATCAAGGGCAAATCGGCCAACCGCGGAGTCCTGAAAGCAACAACGATATCATTCATTCTGGGTCCCGCCGCATTTTTATATTGATTACCGGGACCAGATGGATTCTAAAAGGAACACTATTCCATGATGAGTCACAGGGTAATTGGATGAATTCTTGGTTTAAAATAAATGATGCGCCTGAGGCCGTTGATGTATTTAGTCTAAAAACAGGCTAGCACTTTCGAGCAGATCTTGGTCGTAACTACAAAGCAAAATATAATAATCAAGAAGTATCCCAATGCTACATAAAAGATGGTGCATCTATTTATCATGCAAAACTATATATTAATGGAGATAATATGGAACAGAGTCATCTAGTTCAAATATTTGCTCAAAATCCAGAGGAGGGGTTGCGGCGACATTTTTGGACCGGGATTTTACAACGTTTGCCGATAAAGACCAAACTTCCAAATTGGGTTCAATAGGTGTGATGACTTATTCGGGAAAAAATTAAGGATACCCTAAAGAAGTCTTTGGGATATCCCTGAGACGTCTTTTATAACACGTCTTTCGGAAATCTTAGGCATGCTGTTAAGACGTCTAAGTTCAGTAAAAAATATGTTATGAGAACGTCCTATGTGTCAGAGACGTCTTTAGGTCATCTTTGGTCATCTTTAGGGCATTAGAAGTCCTATAAACGTTGATTGGTCTAAAATAGGACGTCCTTAGAACGTCCAAACGACGTTCTTGGAATTTTCATGCTTTTGTGCCCACTGTGTACCAAAAATGTTAATAATATTATTGTCGAATAAAAACATTGTTGTCTGCTTCAACTTTTAATAAAAAATTGAATTTTCTACCAAAAAGATGAATTTTCAATAGAGAATATTATTGTTATACTGAAAAAGACACATACTTAACAGAAAAACATCAATTTCCTGACGAATTAATTGAATTTTCAAGAATAGAGAAAAATTATTCACAGAAAAAGACGAAATTCTAACAAATTACATACTTTAACAAAAAGTTAATTGTAAAGAAAGCAAATCAACTTTTGGCCAAAAATCGAATTTCAACTTGTTCAACTTGTGATGAAAAATTAAATTTTCAACCAAAAAGATGAATTTTCAACCATAGAGATTAGTTACCTACAAAAAAAGATGAAATTCCAACAAATCCCATACTTTTTGAACCAACTCGTTACATTTTAAACCTGAAAAGGGCAATTATTTATCAGAAATTTAATTGTGAAATTTTTATTAAAAACATAATTTTCAATAAAAAATTATATTTTATGGATTTTCAACCATATTGTTGGATTTTTAAGACAAACAGACAAGCTTTTTTTTAAAAAGTTGAATTTGGACCCAAGAATTTCAATTTTCAACCAAATAATTAAATTTTCCGTTAAAGAAATTAATTAATTTTTCACGAAATAACATCTTCAACAGAATCTTCAACAGAAAATTTATTATAAAGAAAGCAGTTCAACTTGTGGTGAAAAAATTAGGTTTTCAACCGAAGATGATTGATTTTCAACTAAATATTACAACTTTTAAGAAAACTGGCAAACTCATTAAAAAGAAGTTAAATTTTAAAACGAACAGTTAAATTTTGAACCAAGTAATTAAATATATATCTAAAAAACAAATTTTGACAAAAAAAGAACTAATTTTTATAAAGATAGTTTAATTTTCATACAAATATTTAAATGTTTCAACTGAAAAATAAAACGGTTTTCAGCAAGACAGTCAAATTTCCAACCATAATTATTAATTTTCAATCAAGAATAATTTTTTATTGACATAGACATTTATGCGGTATCTCCCAGCAGTAAAAATTCCCCCATTGGCATCTCTCCCTTCTAAAAAATGTTTAATGTCCACTTAAAAATTCCTGAACTAAGGCCAGTCTTCCTGGACTAATTGTCTCCCCAGCGGCATTTCTCTCCCAATGAAATTTTGTAGAAACTTCTAAAAATGGCAAAACTGCGGCAAGTCTCCCAAGCGGCATCTTTCCCCCAACAAATTTTCTAAGTAGTTTTAAAGATGGTAAAAATGTGGAAAGTCTCCCCTGCAGCAACTCTACCCTAAAAAATTGCCTGAGTAGATTTAAAGATGGCAAAGATGCGGCAAGTCTCGCCAGAGGTATTTCTCTCCCAAGACAATTTTTAAAGTATTTCCAAAGATTACAAAATGGCGACAAATCTTCCCAGCGACATCTCGCCCCTAAAAAATTTTCTGAGTAGATTTAAAGATGGCAAAAATGTAAACATAGCAAAAATGCGGCAAGTCTCCCCAGAGGCATCTCTCTCCTAAGACAATTTTTCAAGTACTTACAAAGACAACAAAATTGCAGCAAGTCTCCCTAGCCGAATCTCTTCCCCAACAAATTTTGTAAGTAGTTGCAAAGATGGCAAAATTGCTGCAAGTCTCCCCAGCGGCATATCTCCCACAAGAAAATTTTTTAAGGACTTCTAAAAATGGCAAAAGTGCGGCAAGCCTCTCCAGCGGCATCTCCTCCCCAAGAAAATTTTTTCAACACTCCTGAAAATAGCAAAAGTGTGGCAAGTCTCCCAAGCGGCATCTTTCCCCCAGTAAACTTTTGTAAGAACTTCTAAAGATGGCAAAATTGCGGCAAGTCTTCCCAGCGGCTACTCTACACCAAGAAAATTTTCTAAGGACTTCTAAAAATGGCAAAAGTGCGGCAAGCCTCCCCAGCAGCATCCCCCAAGAAAATTTTGTGAGTAGTTTCAAAGATAGCAAAAATGTAAAAATGGTAAAAATGGCAAAAATGCGGCAAGTCTCCACAGAGGCCTCTCTCTCTCAACCCGGTAATAAGCGCTGAATTCAGAAAAATTAAGAATTTGTATTCCTATTCGTCTCAATCGATTTAGTAAAATTTAACGAAAGCATTTATTTAACTTATTTTTCATTTTAAAATCTTTTTATAACTTATAAATTCGAAAAATATTCAAATTTATATTTACTTCTATTTTTATAATTTATTTTAACGCCTTTAAAAATGCACCAAAGAAATCTATTTAAATGTGTGAATTTAAATAATTCTAACTCTGGAAAAGCAGAGTTGAATTGGTTAGAATTAAAATTTCAGAAATTACATTCCGCATGAAGGAATTAAAACAAATTAGTAGAAATATTTTCTGAACTAAATAGAAGGAATTAAATAAAATCAAAATATGAGCACTTGTAAGGAATAAAAAATATCTCCTTGAGGTGCGTCACCGGTACAATCAGAAGAAATTAAATATATTGAAAACACGTTCTGTTTGGGAGAATAGAAAACTATTTGGCGGTCGCTATGAAAATAGAAGTGAATAAGTTTAGTAGGTAATTCCAAACATGGTAAAACTGCAGCCAGACTTCAAAGATTGCAAAATTGCAGCAAGTCTCTCCAGCGGCATCTCTCCTTCAAGAAAATTGTCTATTCAGTTTCAAAGAATATAAAACTGCGAGAAGTCTTCCCAACGGCATTTATTGTCCAAGAAATTTTTTAAATATTTCCAAAGTTGGAAAAACTGCGGCAAGTCTCCCTAGCGGCATCTCTCTCTCTCAAGAAAATTTTCTAAGTTATTACAAAGATACTGCCATTTTAAAAAACTTAAAAAATTTTCATGGGAGAGAGATACCGCCTGAAGAGAGCTACTGTAGTTCTACCCTTTTTGGAATCACCTAAATATTTTCTTGGGAAGAGATGCCTCTGGGAGGCTTGCCGCAGTTCTGCCATCTTTGAAATACTTAAAAAATGTTCTTAGGGTAGAGATGCCGCCAGGCAAACTTGTTACAGTTTCATAGTCTTTAGAACTAATTAGACAATTTTCTTGAGGGAGCGATGCCACCGAAGAGACTTGCCGCAATTTTGTCATCTTTGGAAATAATAAAAAATTGTCTTGGGAAAGAGATGCCTCTGGGGAGACTTTTCGCATTTTTGCCATCTTTAAAACTGCTCAATAAATTCTTTTGGGAGAGAGACGCCGCTTTCGAGACTTGTCGTACTTTTGCTGTTTTTAGAAGTACTTACAAAATTTTCTTGGAGGAGAGATACCGCTGGGGAGACTTGCCGCAATTGTGTAATCTTTGAAAATACTTAGAAAATTGTCTTGGGAGAGAGATGCCTCTGGGGAGACTTGCTGCACTTTTGCATTTCTAGAAGCCCTTACAAAATTTTCTTGGAGGAGAGATGCCGCTTCGGAGGCTTGCCGCATTTTTGCCATGTTTGGAAGTACTCAACAAATTTTCTTGGGAGAAAGATGCTGCTTGGGAGACTTGCCGCATTTTTTCCATGTTTGGAAGTACTTAATAAGTTTTCCTGGGCGGTAGATGCCACTGGAGAGACTTGCTGCAATTTTGCCATCTTTGAAAGCATTAAAAATTTTTTCTTGGGAAAGAGATGCTGTTGGGGAGGCAATTAGTCCAGGAAGACTTGCCTCTGTTCAGTCATTTTCAATTGGGCATTAAATATTTTTTAGAAGGGAGAGATGCCACTAGGAGAATTTTTACTGTCAATTTCACAGTGAAAAATACCGCGTGAGAGAGAACCCGCTGGGTAGAGATGTCGCAGTTGTGACATGCGGCAGATGAGGCATGTCGCAGGTGTGACTTGCCGCAGAAAGACTTGTTGCATGTGACGTGATATAAACCCAAATTTTTAACATATTGAATAAAGTTCAAACCAAATAATTAAATTTCAGACCCAAAATGTCAATTATTAGCCAAAAATAGAAAAGTTACATTTTCATTTAAAGAAATTAATTTTCAACCATCTTGTTGAATTTTCGAGACACAGAGAGAAAATTATTATAGAAAAGTTAAATTTTGAACCAAGCATTTCAATTTTCAAAATAATAATTAAATATTTAATTTAAGAAAAATAATTTTTAACGAAATACTATTTTTTATTAACGCAGTTCAATTTTGAACTGAAGGGATGAATTTTCAACTAAAATTATGAATCTTGAACTGAAAAGAATAATTTTTTTTACAAGTCTTAAATTTTCAATAAAATTATTAAAGTTTGAACTAATTAATACTACCATTTTAAACCAAAAAATAAACTGAACCTAAACTGAAAACTGTGCGATAAATATAAATTTTATCATTTATAGGCTAAATAATAATTGTTTGAATATATACTGAAGTTCATTTTTAAAACTTTTAACATAACACAAAAGTAGCTTAGGTAAGAAATGAGTTTCACCTCGACCCCCCGCCCCATATAAGACGGTTTAGAAAAATTGTGCCCCCCCCCCTTCACCACGCAACAAAGAATTTGCGTAATGTATATATTGCTCTAAATTTTAAAGTTAAAGAGCATCTAATTTAAAACTGTCAAATTTCGAAGCTTCAGTATTGATTACATCAAACAAACAAACATTAATTTCAATTGCCGTACAAATTTTACGAACGCGGAATAATTCTAAAAATTATGTCCTGCATTACGTGCGGCAAGATCTTGTGTAGTCTTTATTTGTATAAGAATCAATAATTAGTGCCGAGAAGTTACCCAAAGTATCCCAAACGCGTTCTTTGGACTTCTTAGGATGTCTTATGCCAGTGAATTATAATGTCTTAAAGACGTCTTAAATACGTACGATGTTCTTTGGACATTTTTCGTGCTGAAATTAGACGTCTTAACCCAGTGGGCAAAAAACTAAGGATGCCCTAGATACGTCTTTGGGACATCCATAAGACGTTCTTTATCATATGTCTTTTGGAGATCCTAGGGATGCTCTTTGAACATATAATGTCAATAAAAAAGATGTCCTGAGAACATTTTATTTCTTAGAGACGTCTTTAGGTCATCTTTAGGACATTGGACGTCTCAGAGACGTGGATTGGGCTAACATAGAATGTCCTAGGAGCGTCCCAAGAACGTTCTTGAGATTTTCATGGTTTTGTGCTCACTGGGAAGAGCATTTCTAGGATCTCTAAAAGAAATGTTTTAAAACATGTCATAGGGAGTCCCAAAGACGTCTCTAGGACACGCTTAATTTTTTTTTGGCCCTTGGGTATTTACACGCCTTTAAAGATCTTAATTATAAGTATTGTTTTTCTGTGTTTTTATGGTTCCCTTCTATCATTATTACTATTGCGGTTCAATGTAGACCAAAGGTAAAATCTGAGATTGTTTGATAAGAAAAGGTGAAGTTTTTATAGTTTTTTGAAGGTAATTTGCAAAAGAAATTTGGTATGTTGTATTCTTTCTTTCAAGAGAAGCAAACTTATATTATGAAGTATTGATGTATATTTACATGTTCCTAAATGGTTTCTGAATTGTGAATATTTTGGGACGACGTTGTTGTTTCTTCCAAGTTTCGAAAAAGCTAAAGATGTTAGTAGCTTACCATGAGAAGTCCTGAGCTTATTGAAGGTGTTAGGTTTTTTAAGAAGACTCTCTCCGTCGAGATCTTTAATAATAGATTGAATGCTTTCACGATCATACGTTATGATAAAAGGAGATATTTCAGGTTACAATCGTGCGCACAAAACTGCGAATTTTCGCCAACAAAATCATGGTGCTTCCAATTGATGATACAAACAAAAATCTTTTAAAAAACCGCACAAAAACAATAGTCAGTAAAACAAAAATCCGTCTAAAAGACTCGAGACTTGACAGCGAAACAATATTTAAATTAATACCTACGAATCCTATCTTTTTAAGACTTTTAGGAATTCTAAAAATTGACAAAAACAACATTCTACTAAGATCAGTTGTCAGCACAATAAACTTACCAACTTACAATTTAGCACTCTTCCTTGACAATGAATCGAATCATTTCACAGCAAACTCTATCACTCTCGTCCAAAACTCATTTTACTTCATGAAAAAGATACAGTAGATGCACATTCGATCCAAAGGCATCATAGTGAGTTTCGAGTAGTATCTCTCTTTGCGAAAGTACCAATCTCGGGTACATTTGATATTATTAAATCTTTTGAAATCTTCCCTTCCGAGCTCATATCTTTAAAAAAACAGTCTCAATAATAATTATTTCTTTTTTAATAATAAATTCTATGAACAAACTTCAGAAGCAGCAATGGGATCATCAGACTCATTTGTAATAGCCAACATCTTTATGTAACATCTAAAAACCAAAATATTCAGCTAATCCAAACTTAAACTGGAATTTTGGTAACGTTACTTTAATGATACTATTGTCATCTGACGACATGGACTAGATGAACTTAATAGGTTTTCTGATTTCACTAATCGATTACATCCTGATGTCCAGTGCACCATGTAAATTGAACAGAACGGAAAATTGCCTTTATTAAACTTACGAGTGTACAAAAGAATTGATAACAAATTTCGAAATAAAGTTTACCGAAAACCCACCCACACAAACAGAAACCTAGATGTCCCCTCCCGCCACCACCCATCTGAAAAACAGTCGATCATCAACTCCCTATTATAGAGAGCTGTCTCCATAATAGATCAAGATAACTTACACAAGGAATTACAACTCTTTTCAACAAATTCAATATCCATACCATATTTAAACAACAAAACAAAACTAAACCAAACAAAAAATACTTCTAAACAGCCTTAAAGACAAAAAGGCACCTCTCAGTGATCCGGGAGTGTATAAAATCACTTGTTCTTTTGACAAAGTCTATATTGTAAAAACCGGCCGAGCGGCTAGTCAACGCAATCAGCACTAGCTGATCATCAAATCGAAACAGGACATAAAATTTTATTCGACAAAACAAAGTTCATCGCAAAAACACACAATATTTTTATAAGAAAACATAAAAAAGCAATCGAAATATTAAAACACTCTAATAACAATAATAGGGACAACGGATATAATATCAATCCGATATGACTTTCCGCATTCCCGGATTAAAAAAAATATTTGATTGCCCAATCATGTGCGACCAATCTCTATGCTTGGGCGCTCTTGTCAGTCACGGGCATCTCAGCGAGTATAGATACGAATAACATAACCTAAATTTCAGTTTCAGGTTAGCCTTAGAGAAGTGAGCTGAAATGTTTACGAATGATATCCAAATGGGTCTATTATAATTAGAGGGGATTTTAATTGTTGAGTTGGAGATTTAAACCAATGAGAGAAAGAAATTTAATGTAATAATAGGAGCATATTTAACGCTAATTCGAGACTGGACCCTGAACAAGATAAAAGAGTCAAATTGATGGTTGAATCCTTTGAAAAAAATGGTTAGTTCATTTTTGAATGAAGAACTAGGGATGGTTGTCCTGCTCAATATACCTTATAAAGAGGAAAAAGTTATTGGATTTATACATACGGAAGCAGAGTTCGCTTCTATCTTGAATTAATTTTGTTCTAATCCACAAAACTTGTTTCTGAATGTTTGTTCCGGATTCTAAAGTGTCAAGGGGAAACTCGATGCTCACTAAAATTTGTCATCTCACTAAGTATGCTCTACCAATAAGATCCATCTAGGTTAAGATTTTCGCTCGGAAAGCGAAAAATACAAATATCCCAGAATAGTACATATACACAAAACATCCGAATAATCATTAGCAATGGTGTTTTTATCATTTTTCAATAATGATTTATTCCGAACTTTGAAAAAAATGAAAATTTTGTCTGTGTTTTCCATTGCCCTGTTTGTCCTCAATTCGATTGGTGAGTGTAGAATAAATTAATACAAGTATCATCTTTAAAGTTATTTTAGGTGCACAAAATTACCGGATCTTAAACTTCATGTATTGATTTGATAAAAAAGCTTTTAAACCCCTTTGAATAGTTTTTCCGTGATGGGGAAACTAAGAGTTAAATAAAAATAAACAGAATCAGATTAGCGCTGAAGAAATAATCTGCCATTTTCAGAAAACGTCGGCAAGATTCGTAGTTTTACACACTATTAAAATCCGAAACACCTTCTTTTCATTATAATAAATCTGCGTATAAGCAATAAATCTATTATTAAAAAGAAGTTTGTAATTCCTTTCATTCAAAATACATTTTGAAATAATTAATAACAAACTTAATTACCAGAAAAATGTTTTTCCTGGTT
>NC_046658.1:131071301-131099813 GCF_010883055.1 Belonocnema kinseyi | reverse complement strand
AACCGTTTCTAATTTTGAATTGAAATTTAATTTAAGAATCTCTGATTCGAATTTAGAAAATTAGATCTCATTAAATTCAAAGCAATTAAAACTGTATTATTTGTGATTAAAAGAATTCAAAATAAAGTAGTTAAAGAAATTTTAACTTTTGAACTATATCATTTTTAATTCAAAAGATGAAATCTTGCCAACTTAAAATTAAAAATTATTTGTTAGTAAAAATAGGTACACCATTTCTTTTTTGCAAAGCTTAGTGAGTGTTTTTTAGGTTTACAGAATTTTCAGTGATTTCATGAATAACCAATTCCCTTTTGTGTCTGAAAAAAATGTTTACAATTAAAAATTGTAGCCTATGTTAAATTTAA
This sequence comes from Belonocnema kinseyi, assembly GCF_010883055.1. Classification (NCBI taxonomy): domain Eukaryota; kingdom Metazoa; phylum Arthropoda; class Insecta; order Hymenoptera; family Cynipidae; genus Belonocnema; species Belonocnema kinseyi. Next base: position 131,099,448 of record NC_046658.1, on the reverse strand, counting down.
TTTTTCGCTGAATTTTTTTTGAAATTGAAAATTAACTGTTTTGTTGAAGAACCACCCATTTTCTTTAAAAACTTATATTTTCTTTTTTGCAAAATTTAATTTTTTGGCTGCATTTTTTCTCAAATTGAAAATTCAGCTACTTTGATAAATTGAAAGTTGAACCACTTTCACAAGATTTTCTTAACATTTTTATAAATTCCATCTCTTTAGTTGAAGAATAAACTGTTTTGTTAAAAAACCAACCATTTGGTTAAGAATCCAATCATTGTATTTAAAATTCGTTTTTTTTATATTCAATTTTTCGACTTATATACTTCGATGTTAAAAATGGATCAAAAAACATTTAGTACAAAGTTATGCGTATTTGAGTTTTGTGCTTTGTTTTTTTATTCCAATTGCGCTCGTCGTCTACACTTATAATTTTACGGAAAATTAAAAAGGGCCTCAAAATCAACAAAATGGGAGTGGTTTTCCTGAAAAATTATAAGCCGATTTTTTAATTTTTAATACCTTTTAAGGTTGTTGTCAATACTCATTTGAACTTGGACTAACGCGGACTTTAATAATAAAAAAATCTTGTAACTTTGATGCTTGCTAAATAATTTTTGCGGCTAGAAGAATTATTTCCCCTCATAAACGTATTTTCTTTCTTTTCTTGAAATTAATGACCGATACGAAATAATTTTAAAATAAAAATTTGCATGTCAAAACAAATTCGGTAAAAAACTTTTCCTAATATTTTGCATCATATTCTATCATTAACAAAGGGAATTCAAAAACTACGTTTTTTGAAAACAAGAAATTATAGAAATTTGCAGAAATTGTAAAAAAAATTGCTACAAAATAAAAAGGTGAAAGTTTCGCAGAAAATGTTCTTCATTAATTCTTTGCAAATTTTGAAATCATGAAAAAAATATTTTATGAAAAATATCACCTTTCTAATCATTCAAAAATACAAAAAAAAAAAACATTTTTCCAATGCATGCATTTTTTGCTGTTTTTCCAATGCATGCATTTTTTCAAGGTCACTGATACTAATTATTTTAAATAGAAAGATCATTTAAATAAAAATATTTGCAATACTTTTTATGTTTATTTTCAAAGTCTTCGCTTAAATTCTGTAGAATTCACGAACATTTTTTGCTAATTTTATTATCTATAGCTACTGGGGTCCGATTATATCGAAATATGTCGCTCAATCCGACTTCTTGGTCAGTTTGACCCTATCAGGTCAGGATGAAGGTCAGGTAAAGGTGGAAATTAGGAAAACCGTTGGATCAGAGGAAACCTTTACTGTTAAATTTTTTTTGGGTCGCTGAATCCGAGTCCGGGGTCAGTTTGGCCCATCAGATCGATTCGATCCCAAAAAACCTGAGAGTAGATGTTTTCTCCGATTCTACAGTTTTCTTAATTTGACATTCACTTGACCTTGATCATTGCTACTTTTTCTTACAGAATTAAGCTTGCAAGGCGGATTAATGAGTAAAGGTGCTCAGCCCTGGAAACCGAGCTCATCGAACCCCACCTCTTCTAAATCCGAACGCAAACGCAGCGCATCTCCGTCCACTCTCAGCCTAGCTTCTTCAAGCAAAACTTGGCATTGTAAGTTATTATTTTTAAGCAACTCGTTACAGGTAAATTAATAAAAAAAAGTTAATTTATGTTCCCTAAAATTTACTTTAAATTGAGCTTTCCCCTTTATTTTTTAAGTTTAAGTTAATGATGCAAAAAAAATTAAATAATTGATTTAACAAATAAATTTAAAAAAAACTCTCGGTCGTAGTGTTTTCCACTATCCTGTAAACTCTCTCAGCGATAAAAATTAAGTGAGATAAAAAAAAATTTAGTGATCTTATTTAATTTGACGTCGATTGAGTCGAACGCAGTATGTACAGAATATGTAAAGATCCTTCTACTTCTACCGGTTTTTCAAAAACTGAATTTGCTAATTTCCAATTTTATTTTCACGATTTAAATGTACCACATACGGTCTACACATCAGCCTTGATTTTTTTAAACTTCTAAATTAAATCCCTACCTTAGTGACCCACGAAACTTCAATTAATAAGGGTTTAGGGGCGGGGTCGATTAGTTTCAACCAAGAGTCATAGCTGGTTAGTGTTTTAAGCTGATAAGCTTAACCATGTTTGATGGGAGTTCGTATGATCTTATTTTCACATCCCCGGCCCACAGTGGGAAAAAATGACATTTTTGGTTCAAAATAACGTACAGCTCATAAATACTGAGCGATTTTAACAAAAAAAAATTGAACAAAAGCTATTAAAATTTCTAAGAGGGTTGTCGAGCCTCATTTTTTAATTAGGTTTTCAATTTTTTTCAAGTTATATTGCAAGAAATTCAAATGGAAAAAGTATTATATTAGAAAAAAATGTAAGATCATAATTCTTTATATTATAAGCAAATGTAATGAAAAAATGCAGTAATCAGGTATTTTTGGACAGAAAATTCGTTTTTTTTTTCGATGTCCATTTTTATAAATTAAGAACTTTAGGATAATGCCAGCAAAATTCGTAATAAGTTGATAAATTTGATAATTTATTTAAACTTATTTAATCAACAAATGCATTAATGAGGCATTTGTCTACAGAAAAAATTTTTTTCTGTGTCAACTTTTTTAATCAGAGTATTATCAATTTTGCTGTAATCATCATGAAGTTCCCCATTCTAAAGACTGACATAGAAAAAAACGAATTGCTCCGTCGACAGATGCCCAAATAATGCACTTGTTTGTTAAATTTGCTTGTAAAAATTATAAAATTTATTAACTTATCATGAATGTTGCCAAATTTATTATAAAGATTTAAATTAAAAGTCTGACTTCGAAACAAAATAGAATTTTTCTGTAGACGGATGCGCCAATAATGCATTTGTTCATTAAATTCGTTTGAAAAAATTACAAAATTCATCAAAAAATTATAAGTTGTGCTGAAGTTTTCATGAGGTTCCTAATTATAAAAGTTGTCATAGAAAAAAACGAATTTTTCCGACGACAAATACCTGATAATTGCATTTGTTTAAAAAAATAATATAATTGATAAAAAAATTATGAATTTTGCTGAAGTTATCATGAGCTGCCTGATTAAAAAAGTTTACATAGAAAAAAACGAGTTTTTCTGTAGACAAATACCTGATTAATGCATTTGTTGATTAAATTTGTTTATATAAATTATCAAATTCATCAACTTATTATTATTCTTGCTGAAATTTTCATGAAGTTTCCAACTGGAAAGACTGGCATGGAAAAAACCGAATTTTTCTGCCGAGAAATGCCCGAATCATGCATTTGTTTATTAAATTTGATTATAAAATCATTAGAAAAATCAAAAAATTATGAATGTTTCTAAAATTATCACAAATGTTCTGAGTAAAAAAATGTACATCGAAGAAACGAATAGTTCTGTCGAAAAATGCCTTATTACTGCACTTGTACATTAACTTTGTTTATAATATAAACAATTATAATCATAGGATAAATCTTTTTTATATAATATTGTTTACATTCAAATTTCTTGCAATATAACTTGAAAAACTAATGTAATTCTATGCAACTAAAGCGATTTCAACCATTTTTTTGTCATTGACGAGCACCGGGAACGTCAAAAAGAACGAATGTCCATTTTTCTCGTCATATTTGTTTATTTATAAAAAAGTTAACAACCTAATTCAAAAAATAGGCTCGATAACTCCCTTAGAAATCTTATAAGCTTTTTTTAAAAATTTTTTTCTCCAAATCGGTGAATATTTGTGGGCTGTACGTTATTTTGAACCAAAAAAGTAATTTTTTCCACTGTGCGGTCCACCTTTAGGTACGAAACCAAAAACATATGTATAAACATATTTACATAATTGAGAGCCCTTGAAATACTGTGAAATGGACGATTGAAAATTACGTGATTTTTGATTTTCCATTATTTTTTTATGCTGTCAAGATTGGAATTTTTGATTTAAAAAAAAAATTTTAAGTTGTTATGATAATCTTGTAGAACAGTGTTTTTTGGAATTTTGTAAATGCTATAGCTTTGGTAAATTTTGCTTTTATAAAAAAAATCATTAGGATAAATTGTTTGTCTTTTTGAATGCTATGAATATCCGTAGAGAAAATTTTTGAATGAAAAAAAGGGGTCTCAAAAATATTCAAAATGTGCTCCATTTTTGAATTTTTATCCAAAATGGCTGTCTAACGAACTTGACCTTCATTTTAAGATACTAAACGAATTTACCAAAGGAAAATTCGACTCCTACCGAGCGAATCTGAAGCTCTACTTTTACTCCCTCGGGAGTAAATAATACTTTTCACTTCATAGGGAGCGAAAAGTGACGTCAGAGGTAAATTACCTAGAATGTCCGAAAATTTAGAGAAGTTTTTATGTTAAATTTTGGGTAATATCTTAAATTGCCATAAAGCACTAGACAATTTTATAAATTTCCGAAAATTTATAAAAATGTTTAATAGTGAATTTTGGATAATTCAAGGTAATTAAAAATATTTGACTGTAAAATTACCATTAAGGACCAAATTTTTGATAAATTTCTAAAAAATAATAGACATTTATAAATTGAATTTTGGTTAATTTATCGTAAGTTACCATAAATTAACAGAGATATTACCATGATTTAACAAAAAATTTAATAATTTTCCGGAAATTTATAAAAATGTTTAAAATTGATTTTTGTATAATTTCATGTAATTTGACATATTTGCCTGTAAAAGTATTATAAACGACCAAGATTCCAAAAATTTCTAGAATAATAGACATTTTTAAATTGAATTATGGGTAATTTATCTTAAGTTACCATAAATTACCTGTAACATTACCATTAATTACCGAAAAAATAAATAAATTTCTGGAAATTTATAATAATTTGTTCAAAAAATGCATAATTCTCTTTTTCCCGAATAAACTAGATGAAATGCAAGGGGAAAGCAGCCAAGCGTTTCCTCTGGTTCCTGAAGGCGACAACCACCATATGTCAAGAGAAGATTTTCCTCATTCTGGAATGGGCGTAATTTATATAATGATTCCAAAGGCCACATATATTTTAAAAGGACAACTCATCTATGATATTCACAACGGTAAATGGATGCGTGCCTGCACAGTAAAAAAAAGTTTTCAAATCAAAAAAAATTTTTATTCTAAGAAATGGTTGTACTGGATTTGTCCAATCATTTAATTCTTCAATCTAAGGAAATCTTTAAATTGTATGGAAAAAAAGAAATGATTTAAGCGAATAATTAATTCGGCTCGTGATAAAAATTATCTGCAGTCGGATGATTTTAGTTTTAAATTGTTTGCAGCGTTTTTATCCAGATAAAAATTTTATAAAAAATTTGTTAGATGAATAATATCTCGGGGATTCACTGTGTGGTTAAATAATTTTTCTGGATAAAAAAGAAAATATCTTCTGAGCCCCGGTGACGTAAATGGTAAAGGCTCCACTCGTGAAAAGTGGCTACAATTATACAAATGGAATAATTTTTATTCGCCTCGCAGTGAAAATGATCTGCAGTCGGATAATTGTAGTAGAAAGTCCACAGCGTCATTTATTTTTAATTAATATTTATCCGATTAAGGCTATTACAAATATACATTTGGACTGAAAAGAAAATTATTTTACATTTAAAACATTTTCTCATTGATTTGATTATGATGATTGTTAGAATACAATAATTGTTTATTAAACTGAATGAATGAGTCATTATTTCGTTGAAATAATTATAACAACTTGTAGCGCGTTAAATTTTTTTTTTAATCAAACGAATATCTATGTACCTCAAAAGAATCTGCCTTTCAAAGAACGGATTTCATTGAACTCAAGAAAGAATTCTTTAGGCACCAAAAAAATATTTAATGAACCTAGGTTCCTACCTTATAGGAAATAATTTCTTTGACTCAATACGTTTTACTTTTGATGCTTAAAAATGCTTACTTGTATCAAAGACCTATCACCAAAGAAATCATTTCCTTGAATGGATGCGTAAATCTTTTGCATCTTAACAATATTAAGTTAATTGAAGTAAGCAATTCCTAGCTACAAAGTGAAAAAACGAAACACACTTCCTTAAATCCAGTGATTTTTTTCAGAGGGGCCAAAAACAGGTAATAAGGCAGAGTACGCTGAAGTAATAAGTCCAGAAACAGACAAGGAATTCATAGCAGATCTCTTTCACTCCACTGAAGTTCAATTTGACAATAAAGAAGAAATATCCATCTGCTACATAATAGATGGTGAATCTATTTATTATGCAGGACTACATCTTGATAGAAATAAGATGGGAGATTACTACGGTTTTCCTGTAATCACAATATTTGCGAAAAATCCAGTACATCAGAATCGACCCCATATTTGGCTTGGGATTTTACAACGTTTGCCTGCAAGCAAATCTATTCCTAAATGGGCACAATAAGTATGATTAACCATACAATAATACAGAAAGATACTACGAATAATATTAATATGATTATTGTCAAATAAAAACATTATCGTCTGCAAATGTATTTCACTTCATTTTATTCCAATCTCCTCAATGTCACGCATTTATTTTACGAAATCATTTCTATTAAGAAATAGGGGAAAAATGGAATTTCCCGTGCAGAGAGTTAGGAGTGGGCCTGGTCGGGGCCAGATCTGGCAGAGTATGGCCCCGATCGGGAATCCCTGGCAGGGTCAGACTCGAAATGCAACACCAAATCCGATCGCGGCCAGACTAGGGGGTATCCATAATGAGAAGATCTGGCTTTTAATAGAACATTAATCTTCTTGGTCGAAAATTGCAACCTGCTTCTTTTTAACTGGATAATTTTGTATCCAGTCCACTCTAAGAAAGTCAATAGTTCTTACTTTGTTAAGCCCCTTTGACAAATAATACTAACTGCAATGGTGCAACAAGGTTTTAATTCATTAGGTTTGTTCTGAAAAGATATCCAAACTTTTTTTTTTATAAAATTTTGCTACACAAGGATGGGATGAAAATTTTCCAGCCTGGGCAGGAAAATTTTATTTTTCGTTTTTTCCACTATATTTTTCAACATAATCTCCCGAAATAACAGAGCTATAATGCAGTGATGTCATTTTTATAGACGGATTCGTCAAGTCCTTCAAAATGCTCATTCGCAGCATTGATGACTTCCTCGCTGCTCCTAAATTTGTTACTTGCGAGCCATTGTTTAAGGTTAGGGAAAAGAAGATAGTCGCTGGGGGCCAAATCTAGTGAATATGGTGGATGAAGAAACAATTCCAACTTCAATTCGTTGATTTTATCCATCACAACCAAACATTTTTCCGGGACAATGTTTGATCGACTGTTAGAAATCGCGGCACTCCCCAGCACAGTGCTTCTCCATGCTCAAATATTCATTTCGGGAGTTGCGACCTCAACTGGGCGGGGTGTCCTGAACGTGATTTGTCAAAAGTGCTCGTGCGACCTTTCTTTAATTCAGAAACCTACTGCTTAACCGTCAAATATCATGGAGAAGAGTCCTTCAGTGTGAAATCCATCTCTTCTTTAATTTGAAGTGGTGTTAGACCTTTTAAATAGAAGTATTTAATGACCGAACGATTCTCTGATCGTTCTATTTTTGCACAAACAATCGAGGTGTATTGTTCAGGAGGCTATCAAATGTATACTAATAGAGATCAATCGACTGGCACAATGGCTGGCGCTATCTATAGGTCAGGCCGGAAACTTTTTACCCTATCGTCGTACAGTACCTTCCCACTTATCGTGAAAGGTTGGGAGTAGAATTCGTGTAAAGGGATTTGCTCTGCTACATCAAGAGTCCATCTCCCCTTGCGCTTTATCCTCGTATCTGATAGGTTGAAAGTTGAGTGAACGGTTAACAAAAACCATTCAGATCTTATTGTACAAGTTTTACGTAAGAAATCTTCAAAGACTACGTGTTTTCTTACAAGAGTTCATTATTGAAATTGTAATGCTTGAGAAATCTGGATGGAGGTATTTAAGTTTTGTAATTTACTCCAAATACGAGGGTGGTGTGAAAAAAATCCGGCCCGACCTAAAGATGGCGCCAGCAGGTTTATAATATTCGACGGTTAGACAGTGGGTTGAGGTCACAACTCCCGAAATGATCGAAAAAATTCATAAAATGGTGATAGAGTGAACTTTTCACCCCAACCTCGTATAATAGTGCGTAGCTGTATTTTTTTCTGATTGTTTTCGTTGTACACAAGTCTATTTTACTCTAAGATTTTTTTCGAAGAAAAAATGTTCTATAGTTCTACTGTTTTTACTTTTGAAAATAATTAAATAATCGTCAAATACAGTATTTTTATACAAAGTTTTTTCTTTAAAAAGAAATTTTCAAGGGTTTCAGCCATAAAAGATTTCAACTTGAAAACTAGAAATAGCAGAGTTTTACCAAATGTTTTTTCTAGGAAAGTAAGCTATTATTTACTAAATGTACCCATTTTTCAAAAATTACCAGAAGTTATATTATTTTAAAAATGCAGTCGTGAAATACATTTTTAAAACATATTTTGGTGAATTAAAATGTTTCTTCAGTAAAAAAGTTTTTAAAAATTAATTTATCAGAAATATTTTATTTTATTTAAAAAATAAAAAACGCATGTTTTCAGAGATCTGATTTTTGGCACGAGAAGTTCCTTAATTAAAATTTAACACAAGTAATTGATCAGCTCGGAGAAGAAATATTAAAAGTAGTTTTTAATGACATTTATTTTGTTTGTGAAAATAGGCATATTATGAGCTAAATTTTAATTATCAAAACATGCTCGCATATTTAACCTTACCTATAAATGTTACTGATCTTAGGGTCTTGTTATTTCGCAAAATCAATTGCAGTCTCTCCTTTTTAAATGCGACAAATTATATTATATATTCTTCTTCCAAAAGAAGTTTTTTCTTTTTCGGTTAAAAATTGCTAGCCATTTATGAAAGAATTATAAGTACTTTGACTTGAAAAAAGAATTAAGTATTAACATCTCAAGTACGTTACATTGAATGTACATTTTTTTCAATTATGTTCAAGCGCGTGCATATTGTTTAATGCGTACGCGCATTAAACAACATGTGAATATTAACACGCGTCACCGAGAACTTCAATAGGATTTCTTTTTGAATTTTGTTATTCTAAAAAATTAAATAAAATAAAGAAGATTATTTTTTACAAAGATAGTGTTTCGACTATGAAATAAATTTTGAACAAACTTGTTAAATTTGAAACCCAAAAAAAATTATTCACCAAGAATGGAGTAGACTAATTTTCAACCAAATATTAAAAATCTTAAGATAAACAAACGAACTTCCGACAAAGAAGTTGAATTTGCATTCAAACAGTTACATTTTTAACAAATTCGATAAATTTTCACTTAATAAAAAATTTTCAAACCAAAAAAAAGAAGATTTTTTATCAAGTTAGTTCAATTATGGACTAAAGAGATGAATTTTTCACTAAAATTGTGAATCTGCAACAAATTAATTCATTTTAAAGGAAGCAGTTTAACTTTCAATCAAAGAGTTGTATTTTCAACCTAAAAATATTAATTTTCTAAAAAATATTTTATTTTTCAACCGACGAAGGAAACGATTTTCACAAAAAGCAGTTAAACTTTCAACCAAACAGAATATTTTACCAAATTTTCATTTAAAAAGATAAATTTTCAACACGAAATATCAATTTTCTATTTCAAAAGATTTATTTTCAACAAAAAAGTAAAGGTTTAACCAATTAGTTAAATTTTCTACCAATGGGATTAGTTTCCTACCAAGAACTACGAGTTTTCAACAAATGACATAAATTAACAAAAACTCAATTTGTTTATTTTCAAAGTTCTATTTTATGACCTGAAGAAAAAATACCGATTCTATAAAAAATAAATGAAAACAAATTTGTAGACCCTTCTTAAGTGAACAACTTTTGTTAATTTATTTTTATATTACCTTGTGCCAATTTTCCAAACAATTTTTCATTAATGTTTTTTTACGATTAAAACATGAATTTGCCCTATCAGTAAATTATTAACAACATCCTTGTAGCTCTTTTTTATTAGAGTAAGTTTTATCTATTAATTTTTTTGAAATAGTTTGTGTCCTTTATCCAAAAATTATTTTTTTTTATTAATTTTTTATTTATTAAATTATTTATAAATTTGATCTTTCTTTCACTTTGGTATAATGAGCAACTACCGAAAATTATTATAACCAAGCAACTAATTTTGATCGGCGTAGTTCAATTTTCAAGCAAATGGATCAATTGTTCAACAAAAATATAAATATTCGATAAAAAATTAAATTGGAAAAGAAGCAGTTCAACTTTTGATAAATAAAATTAATTTACAACCTAAAAAGATTATTTTTTTTTACTAAAAAAGGTGAATTTTCAACAAAAAACATAAATTGGAAGAGATTTTAAACTATTTTAATTTTTTTTCAATTCACAATTAATTTTTATTAGTTTTTTTCGGAATTGTTTTAATTCTTTGAAATTCTTTTACATTATTAAGGTTCACTGAAATTCGTCTGCATTCACTAACGTGTACTTAATTCAATGGATTTTTAGTTTCTTTTATAGTCCTTATTTAATGGATCCTGAGGATCAATTAATAAAACGATAACAGAATTTAAAATATTTAAAACGATTTTTTTAGTTCCTTGGCATTTTTAAGATCTTTAAACAAATTTCAAAAGATTCAAAGGATCTCAAAGATTTTAAGTTATTTTAAAAGAATAAAAAGAAATTTTTAATTAGTTCTAGTAATTTATTTTCGAAAAATATCAAAGATTTTGAAATATTTTAGGGAACTTTGAAAGATTTCTAGAACTTTTTTTATTTATTCCAATAATTTATTGGAATTTCAAAGACTTTTAATTAAATTAGGTTATTTTAAGAGATTCCAATGCATTTTCAAGAGATTTATTAAAATAACTGTTCCAATTTTAATTTTACGAAATTTTACAACGAAAGCAAATCCATTGTTCATATTTTAATGATTCATAATATTGGAAAATTGAGAAATACAATAAAAAAGACTCCTGTACTTGAAACAAATTATTGCAGAAAATTTATTTACCCTTTATCATAATTTTATTTATTATAGCATTATTTTGAAAATGGCATTGAACGAGATGCGCAAATAAATTTTATAAATTTTCCTTTCCGTAGTAACAAACTGTGAATTTGTTAATAGCATCCCAGCCGACAAAGTTACAATTAACATTCCCTACTATTTATAATTTTTCCGTAAGGTTTTTTTTATTATTTGACAATTTAATTGCATAAAGATAGATACATCTTTCTTTTAATTTTACCCCCAAACTTCTACCCCTTTCTTGCATAATGTAAGTTTACATTAGCGTAAAGACTGAGGGACTTTAGGGTCCAGCTGACCCTGGCTGGGGTAACAATCTCGTTGGCTGTCTGCCGCTTTGGGCATAGGTATGCTTCATGCGACATTGATTGCCTCAGAGATGCCGTCCCCCCTTCTTCTCACTTTTTGAAACCCAGAAAATGTGCCTTGATCAGGTGAGCCAAGGTTTCCCCATCAGTCTCTGAGTATCCCCCGCCGGGAGATTTCAGAATGACGAGAATAGCATCCGGAATTTGACAATGCAACTTATCCAGACTAGACACCGCTGCTCCTTTATCGATGTCAGTGCAAAAGTTGGCCCAGCTTTTATGCTTTTCCTTACGTATTGCATTTCTATATTCATTCTTTATTGTCGTGAAAGAGGTCCATTGTTCCTCCGTTTTGCCAGTACTGGCATGTCTAAACCTCTCTCTGGTTTCTCTGTGAAGCTCTTCGACCTTCCCATTCCATCAGTGTGCCTCCCCAGCCTTAAGACTCTTGAAGGTCGACAGTTACTTTCATAAGTAGATTTGATGGCTTCCATGAAAATCTCATCCGCTATCTCCAAGGTACGTCTCTAATTGACCTGGGCACCTCTGAGAGTGCACGTCTTAGTTCCATGAAAAACTGATCCCAGTCCGTTCTTCTTTAATTTTCTGCCCCATTTATGGCCCGTTCGTCCAGTGGATTCTAACTGGAACTCTATCTATGAGTGGTCTGAGAGATTTGGTTCAATTGAAAGCGATACCAAATACTTCCTCCCTGACCAATTCTGTTCTGGATCTTCCTGCACACTGGCATGCTTTACCTGCCTCTGGTTGGTCACTTTAAAGTTGACTAGTCCAAAGTGGTAGAAGGTCCTGTTGTTGAGGACAGGAAAATCCATCGTCTGAGACTCAGGAATATGCACAACCAGGAGCTGTTTGTTTCCTCCTCCCGTTTTGGCCCCTTCCTGAGGCCAAATTAATGATTTAAAAAATTAATGATTCGCCAGGACGCTTTCTTAAGTGAGGGGTTAAAGCCTTCTACCCGCCGCGCCGGTGGACGACAGACGGGTCTTCCAATTCACCCGGGAACCATGCCGTAGCCCTTGCCATCTTCTGGAGCAACTCAACTCCACCCACCTAAACAGATGTACCCTTCCAAGGTCTTGTCTTGACTACAGCCTTGTGTAGCCAAGCTTTAGCCACTGGGTCGGCTGCCACAAATGCAAAGACCCACCCCTAAAGAAGAAGGTCCTGAATCTTGTCAATGCATCTGTCACTGCCTTATTTCACAATATTTTTCTACAAAAAATTACTAATTATTTCTTAAATAATACTATGTAACATGAAAAACATTTTCTACGATTAAGACAATTACGCTCTCCATAAGAACATTATCTCGGACAAATTGGTAGCTCGTTTTTGGGATAACAACTTTTATCTATTATTTTTTTAGATAGTTTGTGTCGTTTGACCACAAAATTATTTTATTTTTATTTTTTACGATTAAAACAAAGACTATGCGACCCATTGGTCCTATCGTTCATTTCAATGCATAAAATTATTTATAATAAAGCGGACATTACCTCGATCTTAAATTAATTTTTTTCTAATCAACAAAACTTGTTTCAGAGTGTTTATAATCCGACTTCTGAACTTTAAAGGAGGAAAACAAGCGAGAAATTTATGATTAAATAGATAACGTAAGGCTCACTGAAATTTTTCATCTCAATAAGTAAACCCCGGGTATAAGATCCGTCTAGGTAATGATTTACGCTCAGAAAGGGGAAAACACTAATACTCCAAAACAGTATATATACAAGAAACATCAAAATAGTTATTAGTCAAGATCTTTTCAACATTCTTTTATGATATTCCTGTATTTAAAAAAAAATCAGAATCCTGTCTTTGTTTTTCACCACACTAATTGTACTGACTTCGATTAGTAAGTGCAGAATAATTTAATACAATTATTATCTTTAAACTTATTTTACGTGTACCAAAAAGCACAAAATTACTTGATTTATGTATTTGGAAAAGATCCCGTTGGTAATTACGGCATTTACTCACCCCCTCTCCCCCTTCCGAGTCCTGGCTCTTTTCCTGATTATACAGAAATTGCGCCGATTTTAAAAACCTTCTGAATCATAGTAACACCCGTGAGGAAACTATGGGTTAAATAATAAAATAAATCTGATAAAATCTTTCTATTCAAAAATAAATTTTCATATTATTAATTAAAACATTAGTTATCAGAAAAATGTTTTTCCTGGTTTGGAAAGAATGTAGCATGGATTATACTACTCACACACATTATTTGTTCAATATCAAAGATGATTTGAAACATGCGAAAAAAAAACTTTATACAAGGTTTATTGGAAAATCAGGAAACAGAAATAAGAATGTATTTTTTGTGTCAAGTCCAAAAATTTAATTCTGTAATTTTGAAAATATATTTCAATTCTTGACATGATAATTGCGCTCGTAGTATTTTTTTTTAATTTGACCGTCCATATGTGAATTGAGAACAATGAGTCAACTAAAGATATGAATTGTTAGTTAAAATCGGTGCAGTATTTTTTTCTGCCAAGAAATGTTCAGGAACCTAAAAAGAAACCATTTTTATTATTTTAATTTTGTGCTTTGTTTTTTAAAAAGCTCAATTTTTTCTTTAAGCCTCTATACATTTTTTCCTAATTGATATATTTATTATCTTTTTGATTCTAAAACCGTTAATCGTTTTCTTTCGTAATCCGATGTAAAGTTAGGAAGGGTTAAAAATTAATAAAATAGCACCGGTTTTGCTGAAAAATTGAAAGTCAATTCTTTCAACAAAAAAAAACACTTTTAAATTTTTAAAAAATGTTTTATTCTCACTTTGATAATAAAGGTATATTTAAAGTTCAATGCTTGCTAAATAAATTATGTGACCAGAAGAATCCTTTTTTGTCACAAACAGATTTTCTACTTTTCATTGTAAAATGTTTAGAAAGAAAATGTTCTTTTCTGAAAACTAATTTAGCCAGCATAATGCTGATAAAGTTTCTTTCTTTTATTAGCAGAAAATGTATAAAAAATAAATTCAAAATTAAAAACAAATGAGAAAAGAGATTTGAATGTGGTCTGTTAGAGTTAATCGAGTTTTATTTTCTTTAGGAAAAATTGAAAACAAATGGTTTCTTTAAAATTTGTTTTCAAATCGTAAAAATACATATAGTCTAATTTCCTCGAAAAACAGCATATTCTGCCTCTGAGAGATTCAGAGATTTTAATTTTAGAAGATCTTTTTGAGTACACAGACAATTTTCATAGACTTTCTCTTTCCCTTATTCAACTCATTTTCCCTTTTTTCTATTTTTTTCCTGTTTTCAAGAAATTTCACCTCATTCTCCATTTTTTCAGTTTTAATATTTGATGCGAAGTGAGATAGTACAAATAATGTAGAAAATCCAACAATTTTTTAAATTTCATTCTTTTTGTTGGAAAAGTGTACTAACACATTGATTGCGCTGACATCGGACATCCTGGGAACATGCCAAAGACGTTTTTGGAACGTTCATGGTTTATTTTTGACTGGAATATGTCTTTGAGACATCTTTAGGACATTGGAGGTCTTAAATTTGATTTTTTAATAAAAAAGGTAAACTCTTTTTAACGAATTTCAATTTTCAAACAAACAGTTTAATTTTTAACTAAATAATAAAATCTTTAATTAAAAATACAAATTTTTAATAATAATAGAACTAGATTTTTAAAAAGATAGTTTAATATTCTGCCTACAAAGATTAATTTTCAAACAGAACATAAAAATTAATTTTTATCGAAAAAACCGTTTTTTATCGACGTAGAACAATTTTTAACTAAAGAGATGAATTTTTTACTAAAATAATGAACCATTGACAGAAAATTTATTGTAAAGAATGTAGTTCAGCTTTCGATGAAAAATTGAATATTCAACCAAAAATATGAATTTTCAATAGAGAATATTATTGTTCTACTGAAAAAGACAGATTATCAACAAACAAACAAAACATTGTTTGACCAATTAAATACATTTTCAACCATAGAGATTAGGTACCTATAAAAAATTACATATAATGGATTTTTAACCATATTGTTGGATTTTTAAAACAAGCAGATACAATTTTTTAAACAAAGTTTTGTTTTAACCCAAGAATTCCAATTTTCAACTAAATAATTTAAATTTCCGTCAAAGAAATTAATTTTTTACAAAATAACCATTTTCATTGACATAGATCAATTTTTAACTGAAGAGATGAATTTTTAACTAAAATTATAAATATTCAACAGAAAATTAATTCTAAAGAAAGCAATTCAACTTGTGGTAAGAAAATTAAACTTTCAACCTAAAATGATTGATTTTTAACTAAATATTTCAATTTTTAGGAAAACCGGCGAACTCTTTACAAAGAAGTTAAATTTAAAAAAAAAAAGTTAAATTTTTAATTATTTAATTAAACCGATACCTAAGAAAGAATTTTGAAAAAATGAATAAATTTTTACAAAGATAGTTTAATTTTCAACATAAAAAGATTGATTTTTATAAAAGTATTTAAATTTTCAACCGAAAAAGGCATCTGATTTCAACAAAACAGTCAAATTTCTAACCATAATTAATAATGTTCAACCAAGAATAATTTTTTATTGACAAAGACGTATTCTCAACAAAAAACAGAAATTTTTAACTAATTAGTTAAATTTTCTACCGAGATTTATTTTCTACCAAAGACTACGAATTTTCAAGAAATTAAATAGATTTGAAACCAGCTAATTAAATTTGAAACTTAAAATGTCAGTTAATACCCAAAAATAGAAAAGTTACATTTTCATTTAAAGGAATTAATTTTCAACTATCTTGTTGAATTTTCGAGACAAAGAGAGGAAATTATTATAGAAAAGTTAAATTTTGAACTAAGCATTTTAATTTTCAAAATTACAATCAAATATTTAATTTAAGAAAAAGAATTTTTAACGAAAAAACTACTTTTTATCAACGCAGTTCAATTTTCAATTAAAGGGATGAATTTTCAAGTAAATTATGAATCTTGAACAGAAAAGAATAATTTTTTTTACAAGTCTTAAATTTTCAACAAAATGATTAAATTTTGAACTAATTAATACAACCATTTTAAACCAAAAAAGATAAACTGAACATAAACTGAGAACTGTGCGTTAAATATAAATTTTATCATTTATAGACTAAATGATAATTGTTTAAATATATGCTGAAGTTCATTTTTTTACTTTTAACACAACGCAAAAGAATTTTAGGTAAGAAACGAGTTTGACCTCAATCCGCCCCCCCGCCCCTCTATAAGACGGTATAGAAAAATTGTGCCCCCCCCCCCTCAACCCGAAAAAAAGAATATGCGTAATGTATATATTGCTCTAAATTTTTACATTCTCATCATTTATGATTGAGAAATTAATAGAATTGTCGGAAATTTGACATCACACTTTTTCAACGGATCTCTACGTTTCGAGACCCCCTGAATCCCAAAATCAGGTGTTCACGATGGCTTCTGTCTGTCTGTCCGTCCGTCCGTCCGTCCGTCCGTAAACACGATAACTCTCGAAAAAATAAACGAATCAAATCCCCCATTGGCACACTTTTTCTAGGTACTAAAAGAAAGGACGAGTTCGTTAACCAGCCATTTTTAATAAAAATTCAAAAAGTGAGCGCATTTTGAAAATTTTCGAGACCACTTTTTTCTGGATTTAAAAATTCTATATACGGATATTTATAGTATTGAAAAGAACAAACAATTTATCCTTATAACTTTTTTCGATGAAAAGAAAATTCTTAGAGTTATAGCGTTTTAAAAATTTTTTTAATCAATCAAAAATCAAAATTTGAAGCCGAAAAACGCACGATATGAAAAAAAGTCAAGGAAAGAAAAACATTTCTTTTTGAAATCCCTACAAGATTATTATAACCAATTTTTGAATTTTCTTCAAAAATCGAAAATTCAAATTTTGATTGAACAAAAAATAATTGAAAATAAAAAATTACATTTTGTGGACAAACTATGTAGGATACAAAAAAAGATGAATCAACAAAAATAGTTATCCTAAAAAAGATCTACAATTTTCTTAAGAATCACTTCTTGATAGGAAGCGTACTTTTTGTTTTATTCGTGAAAAATAACGTTGAAACAAGTAAAATAAAAAAAATGTGTGGAAAAACGACGAAAGTTAGGAGAAAAAAAGCCAACAAAACCTGTTTACAAATGTCTGTCGGAAATCGAGCGCGCAGCGCGAGTGTTACGATCTGAATGTGCACCTCAAAGCCTACAGAGCTTTGAGAAACTTAATCTTTGACTATGCTTAATTAAGTAGACAGTTCAGAATATAAAGACCCATATAAATACTGCCATCTAAAAGAGATCTTTTTGATAAAGTTTTTTTCAAGCATTCCAAATGCAAAGAATAAATATCCGAGCGCGAAGCGCGAGATTCAATTGTCGCGCGCCCTAGGTGCGCTCAAATAAGCGAGCGAAGCGAGTCGCGCGCGTAGCACACGACGAGAATGTGCCCGCGAAGCGGGTACATTTTGAAGTTAAAGAGTATTTAATTTAAAACTGTCGAATTTTATAAGCTTCAGTATTGATTACATCAAATAAACAAAAATTAATTTCAATGACAGTACAAATTTTACGAACGCGGAAAAATTCTAAAAATTATGTGCATGTAGTTTTTCGTGAATATTTTATGACTTTCGAAAACCTTTCAAAGTTTTCAAATATTTTTAATCGCTTTAAATCTTGCAGCATTCCATAATATCTTTTAAAATGACTCGAATCATTTCTAAAGTTGCTTTCAAACCATGCAGATCATTTTTTTGTCAATATTGGAAATCTTTTTAATTGTTTTAAAATTTCACAAAATATTTAAACATTAAAATTTGAACGCATTTTTATTATT
This sequence comes from Belonocnema kinseyi, assembly GCF_010883055.1. Classification (NCBI taxonomy): domain Eukaryota; kingdom Metazoa; phylum Arthropoda; class Insecta; order Hymenoptera; family Cynipidae; genus Belonocnema; species Belonocnema kinseyi. The sequence goes on along the minus strand of NC_046658.1, from coordinate 131,081,173 downwards.
ACTGGGTATTTTAACAGATTTCGTAGAATTTTTAAGTTTTTAAAATAATGGTGAAGGCATTTCCAAGGATTTTAATGATTTTGGGAACTAAGAAATGTAATCTTGTTTCTACAATTTCCTAGAATTTCGGCAAATATGGCAAGATCTTGTATATTCTTTATTTGTATAAAAATCATTGATTAGTACAAATGAGTTACTCGAAGCATCCCAAACACGTTATTCGGGCGTTCCTTGCACGTCCTATGCTTAGGTGTTTAGGACGTCCTCTGCTACAAGGAAGACCGTCGCAGAACATACCATCGTCACCCGTTCTACTACAGCCACTTCCGGAAGTGGTCGACAACATCCGGTGGTGCCCAACTCTTGCAATACAGAAAACTCTTCTTCAGAACACGCACCGACTTAACTTCTTCAGTCGCCCGACATGGATGGCTCAATGGAATCTACTTCATTGCCACGAGTACCTCTACAGCATCGTTTCCGTGCACGCAGTGCATCGCTCACGTACAGACGTTACTACAGCACGGGGCCAAACTGGTCGAAAAGCGAGGGACTAGTACAGGAGAAATCTACTTTCGACTATCGGCTGGCCTGTCACACACAACCAGAATCATCCTCGACTACCATGCGACCCGCCACTGGTTTGGTACCCCATTACTTCACGCCTCCCGCGGCTCCTATAGGCCTAACGACTACGAACGACTGGGCCGCCCTGATTCGGGCCGTCCGAGCACCAACACTCGAGCTGCCCACCTTCTCTGGGCATGAACACGAGGACCCTGACTCTTTTCTACGTGAATGCGAACACTATTTCGTGAAGATGTCCATCGAGTCTTCTCAACGGACCCGCCTCGCCGGAAAGGCCCTGAAAGATTCAGCTGCTAAGTGGTGTACAAATCCCTCTTGCTTACCTGGATCAAATTGAAGGAGATCCTTCGTCAGAAATATTCGAGCGACACCACACTAATGCGTCTAAATGCGCAGCTCTACTCGCGGAAACAGAGTGAAAAGGAACCAGTAGCCGTATTTCTCAAACAAAAGTACATGCTGGCTCTGCGACTTCAGCCCACCGCTGCAGAAGAAGACATCGTCCGAATTCTTTTAGAATCCCTGCGTCCATCAATACACAGGGTCATTCGTGCCTCCTTCCCGAAGAATTTCGGGGACCTGATAGATCGCGCTGCAGAAGCAATTATTATTAGCAATAATTGTCCAGAAAATCACTACCACCGGGATTGTCCGGTTTTCCAATCTCAAAGACGGGAATCTGGTCAGGAAAACTGGCGTAGCTCGGTTACCAGGGAGGCCGTCGAGCAACCTACCAACTATGGGCCCCGGTAATAAATGTTACCAGCGCCTCTTTTGAGCGACGTTCAGTTACGATCACTGGGACCCAGTCCACCTTACGCTAGACTTGCGGACCGAGGATCAATGCTTAACCTTATCGGGTTAATACACTTAGCACCTGAAGCCGGAGGACAAGAATACCCTGGAAATTTCCTTGCCAGTCACGACCTCTCCAGTGAATTGGTATTCGGAATACCTTGGTTCGAACAACACCAAGTTATTTACAAGCATTGTTTAGAATGCATCTACCTCGGAGCTTATGACCGAAGTCGATTGTACATAATTTCCGAGATCAGACAACCAGTCGTTAACCCCGGCGTACCAGAATTGGAACACAATTTTCCTTCGGAACTACAAGGCCGATTTCATAGTATAGCAGAAAGGCATACCCCAACTCGACGATCCTGACATCAACGCAGACATCACACGTTGGAACAAGGTTCAGGATAAGTCACGACGCACAACGGAAGAAAACCGATTCTTACAAAATCATCGCCTGGACCAGAACGGGTTCTGGCGTCTCGCCAATGACCTGACCAGCTGTCTGCTCCCTGTTCCAAAACCTCTACGACAAAGGATTATTTGGGAGTACCACGACGCCTGGGATGCTATCGCCGTGGGACCTTATTCACGTAGCAACAAAGGACATCGCCTTATTTTAGTAGTCACGGACGTGTTCTCACGATGGACAGAAGCCTTTCCGGTGCGCTGTTCAAAGGCCACCAACATCACGAGGCTTTTGGAGGAAGAAGTTTTCTCTCACTAGGGATACCTCCATCGAATTCTGAGTGATAACGGAACGCAATTCACTGGACTTGTATGGGCCGAAGCCAGTCGAAGATGGGACTGTGAGTTTTGGACCACTCCCGTCTATTACCCACGGGCGAACCCCACTGAGAGAACAAATCTGGAGATAAAGAAAGGATTTCGAATACGGTTAAGCCCACAGACTCAACGCACGTGGGACAGATATCTACCTGAACTTTTATTCGGCCTTCGTCGGCGTCGAAACGCAGCCACGGGCAACACGCCTAGTTACCTACTCATGGGTAAGACCATTCCTGTACCTGGGTCGTGAGCCAGAGTTGGAATCTTTGCCAGCCGGTACTCGCTAGACTTCCAAAAGGTAGACCTCTTGACTATCGACTGAATGGGTTTGAACTCTCGACAGAGGGCACTCCGTCACCGACTCCAGAGCATTGCCCTTCTTAGTCAAGGAAGACCGAACCGGGACCATCACCACCAGGAGGTAATAGTAAACGAAAGGAATCATCACCAGGAGGTGAACAACAGACAAAACCGTTACCAGGGGGTGACTACTACCAAGGACCTTTACCCTCTCGAGGCCACCAAGTAATTTAACGAGGATCAACTTCCTGTCACCGAGGAGGAACGTAACAAGCTGTTAAGTTTTGTAAGTAGACTCTCTCTATAGAGATCTTTAATAATAAACTTAATGCTTTCACGTGAAACAAAAATCCGTCTAAAAGACTCGAAACTTGTCAGCGAAACAATATTTAAAATAACACCTATGAATCCTATTTTTTCAAAACTTTAAGGAATCCTAAAAATTGACAAAAACAATATTCTAGTAAGCTCAATCGTCAGCGAAATAAACTCACCAACTTACAAGCTAGCACTCTTTTTGACAATGAATTGAATCACTTCACAGGAAACTATCACTCTCGTCCAAAACTCATTTTACTTCATGAAAAAGATACAGTAGATGCACATTCAATCCAAAGACATCATAGTGAGTTTCGAAGTAGTATCTCTCTTTGTGAAAGTACCAATCTCTGATACATTTGATATTATCAAATGTTTTGAAATCTTCCCCTCCGAGCTCATATCTTTAAAAAAAACTGTCTCAATAATACTTACTTCTCTTTTAATAATCAATTCTTTGAACAAACCTTAGGAGCAGCAATGGGTGGTCTTCAGGCTCACTTGTAATAGCCAACATCTTTATGAAATATCTAAAAACCAAAATATTCAACTAATCCAAATTTAAACTAAAATTTTGGTTTTGTTACTTTAACGATACTATTTTCATCTGATGACATGGGCTAGATGAACTCAATAGGTTTCTTGATTGCACCAATCGATTACATCCTGCTATCCAATGCACCATGGAAATTGAACAAAACGGAAAATTGCCTTTATTGAACGTACTAGTGTACAAAAGATCTGATAACAAATTTAGAAATCAAGTTTACCGAAAACCCACCCATACAAACAGAAACCTAGATGTCCCCACCCGCCACCACCTATCTGAAAAACAGTCGATCATCAACTCCCTATTATAGAGAGCTGTCTCCATAAAAGATCAAGATAACATACAGAAGAAATTACAAAAATTTAAACGATTTCTAATATAAATGGATTGAAAAAAGAAATAGACTGATGCAGCAATAAGAAAATACACCCAAAATAATAAGTCAACACAACCTACTGGAGAAAGAGAAAGAAAAACGACCACCATCCTACCCTACATCCAATGTGTCACAGAACAAATAGGAAGAATTCTCAAAAAATTCAATATCCATACCAAATTTAATAACAAAACAAAACTAAACCAAACAAAACAAACTTCTAAACAACCTTAAAGACAAAGAGGCACCTCTCAGTGATCCGGGATTATATAAAAATCCCTTGTTCTTTTGGCAAAGTCTACACAATCGAAATCGCAATCGAAATATTAAAACACTCTAATAACATCAATAGGGACAGCGAATATCAATCCGATTTGGCTTTCCGCATTCTTGGATTAAAAAAAAGATTTGATTGCCCAATCAGGTGCGACCAATCTCTATGGTTGGGCGCTGTGATCCGTCACAGGCGTCTCAAAGAGTATAGATACAAACCACATAACCTTAATTTCAGTTTCAGGTTACCCTTAGACAAGTGAGCTGCAATGTTTACGAATTATATTCAAATTGGTATATTCTAATTAGAGGGGACTTTAATTTTTAAGTTGGAGATTTGAACCAATTAGAGAAAGAAATTTAATTTAATAATAGAAGCATATTTAACGCTAATTCGAGACTGGACCCTGAACAAGATAAAAGAGTCAAGTTGATGGTTGAATCCTTTGAAAAAAATGGTTAGTTTATTTTTGAGTGAAAAACTAGGAATGATTGTTCTGCTCAATATACCTTATGCAGAGAAAAAAGTTTTTGGATTTATACATACGGAAGCAGAGTTCACTTCTATCTTGAATTAATTTTTTTCTAATTCACAAAACGTGTTTCTGAATGTTTGTTCCGGATTCTAAAGTGTCAAGGGGAAACTCGACGCTTACTGAAATTTGTCATCTCACTAAGTACACTTTACCAATAAGATCCATCTAGGTTAAGATTTTCGCTCGGAAAGGGGAAAATACAAATATCCCACAATAGTACATATACACGAAACATCGCAATATTCATTACTTATGATGTATTCATCATTTTTCAATAACACATTTTTCCGAAAATTTAAAAATATGAGAATCCTTTCTGGGGTTTCCATCGCCTTTTTTTCTTCAATTCGATTGATGAGTGCAGAATAAATTAATACAAGTATTATCTTTAAAGTTATTTTAGGTGTCCCAGAAAGCACAAAATTACCGGATCTTAAACTTCATGTAATGATTTGATAAAAAAGCTTTCAAACCCCTTCGAATAGTTTTTCCGTGATGGGGAAACTAAGAGTTAAATAAAAATAAACAGAATCAGATTAGCCCTAAAGAAATAATCTGCCATTTTCAGGAAACGTCGGCAAGATTCGTAGTTTTACACACTATTAAAACCCGAAACACCATCTTTTCATTATAATAAATCTGAGTAGAAGAATGAAATCTATTATTACAAAGAAGCTTGTAATTTCTTCCACTCAAAAGTACATTTTTAAATAATTAATCAGAACCTTAATTACCAGAAAAATGTTGTTTTTATTTGGAAAGAATGTGGCCTCCATTGTGCTACTTACAGATTAGTTGTTCTATATATACGATGATACGAAACATACTAAGAACAAAACTTATTCCATGTTTAGTATGCGATCAGGAAAGAGAAATGCGAATGTTATTAGGATCATAAGGTTTAAGTGTTTTGTCAAAAATTATTTTATTTAATACAGAATTCAAAATAAAGTAGTGAAGGAAATGCTAACTTTCTAACTATTATCATTTTTAATGCAAAACTCGAAATCTTGCCAACTCAAAATTAAAAATTATTTGTTAGTAAAAATAGGTACAGCATTTCTTTTTTGCAAAGCTTACTGAGTTTTTTTTGGGTTTACAGAATTTTCAGTGATTTCACGAATAACCAATTCCCTTTTGTGTCTGCAAAAAATGTTTTCAATTAAAAATATTGAGGTGATTATAAGTAGTAATGTAAAAAATAAGTCTAAAAATAATAATTTTTTTCTCATTTTCAGCAGTGACTTGTAAATACGCTATGTTGGTCAAGATAACGTAGTGTATTTCCAAGTCCAAAATATATATTTTTGTTGAATATTTATCATGGTTTGAAATTCATCTTGTTTTGCTCAACCATTTTGTTTAAAAAATCCTTGTTTCTTTATTGCAAAATTTAATTTTTTTGCTGCATTTTTTCTTAATTTGAAAATTCAGCTACTTTGATGAAATGAAACTTGAACCATTTTCTCAAGATTTTCTGAAGATTTTTTTAAATTCCATCTCTTTAGTTAAAAAATAAACTGTTTCGTTAAAAAACCAACCATTTGGTTAAGAATCCAATCATTGTGTTTAAAACTCTTTTTTTTAATATTAGATTTTTTGACTTATATACTCCGATGTTAAAAATGGATCAAAAAACATTTATTACAAAGTTATGCGTATTTGAATTTTCTATTTTGTTTTTCAAAAAAAAAAATTTTTATTTTATTTGATTTCGTCGTCTTCTTTTATAATTTTACAGAAAATTAAAAAGGGGCTTAGAATAAACAAAATGGAAGCGGTTTTCCTGGAAAATTATAAGCCGATTTTCTCATTTTTAATACCTTTTTCAAGTCGTTGTCAATATATATTTGAACTCGGACTTGAGTAATTAAATATCTTGTAACTTTGATGCATGCTAAATAACTTTTGTGGCTAAGAGAATTATTTTTGCTCATAAATGAATTTTCTTTCTTTTCTTGAAATTAATGACAGATACGAAATAATTTTGTAATAAAAGTTTGCACGTCGAAACAAACATTTTTGAATACTACATTACATTTTTAATACATTATTACATTTTTGAATACTTTGTAAAATTTTAAAAAACTTTGCTGCAAAATAAAAGGAAGGAGTTTTGCAGAAAATGTTCGTCATAATTTTGTGCAAATTTTGAAATCATGAAAAAAAACATTTTCTGAAAAATTCCACCTTGTTTATAATTCAAAATATTTTTGAAAGTCTCTGCCTTTACCGAAGAAAGTCATGTAACCCATTTTTTAAGTTTGAGCAGACTGGAAAAGTCCTGGATTTCTTTAAAGAAACGCTTGACACCCGAATTCAAATATACAAAAAGAAAACATTTTTTTGAGTGTTGTTTTGAAATGTCTTAGAAATTAAGACATTTAAGGGTACCTCTATAATCGAAAACGAATCGATTTTAATTTTCATTGCATGTATTTTTTCAAGGTCATTGATACTAATTATTTTAAATAAAAATACCATTTAAATAAAAAAAAATTGTAACACTTTTTATGTCCATTTTTAAACTCTTCGCTTGAATTTTGTAGAATTCACGGACATTTTTTGCTAATTTCATTATCTATAGCTACTGGGGTCCGATTATATCGAAATATTTCAAAAATACACGATTTACAACACTTGAAATACATGTTTTGCAATGTCGTCATTTCAATACCATGGTTGAGATTTTACCTTCCGCTTGTATTATAGAATTCAGGTAGATGTGTGGTAGAACTCCAAACATTTTGAACAGTGTAGGTTTTAAAGTTTAGGTCATTAAAACCTTTTCTTATGATGAAGTATTAGCGAGGTCGCTCAATCCGACTCTTGGATCAGATTGATCCTATCAGGTCAGGATGAAGGTCAAGTAAAGGTGGAAATTGAGGAAACCGTTAGATCAGAGGAAACTTCTACTGTTAGACTTTTCTGGGGTCGCTGAATCCGAGTCCAGGGTCAGTTTGGCCCATCAGTTTGATTCGATTTCAAGAAACCTGAGAGTAGGGGTTTTCTCCGACTCCACAGTTTTCTTAATTTGACCTTTACTTGACCTTGATCATTGTTACTTTTTCTTACAGAATTGAGCTTGCAAGGCAGGTTAATGAGTAAAGGTACTCAGTCCGGGCAACCGAGCTCATCGAACCCCACCTCATCTAGGCCCGAACGAAAACGCAGCGCATCTCCGTCCACACTCAGCCCAACTCCTTCAAGCAAAACTTTGCGTCGTAAGTTATTATTTTAAGCAACTCGATACAGCTACGTTAATCAAAAAAGTTGATTTATGTTCCCTAAAATTTACTTAAAATTGAGCTTTCCCCTTTATTTTTGAAGTTTAAGTAAATAATGCAAAAAAAAAAAATTGATTTAACAAATAAATGTTTAAAAACTCTCGGTCGAAGTGTTTTTCACTATCATGTAAACTGTCTCAGAGATAAAAATTGAGTTAGACAAAAAAATTTAGTGATCTTATTTAATTTTACGTCGATTCAGTTAAGATTGCTAAGAGGGTTGTCGAGCCTCATTTTTTTAATTACCTTTTGAATTTTTCAAGATATGTTGCAAGAAATTTGAATGGAAACAATATTATTTTAAAAAAAAAATTCAAGATCATTATTCTTTATATTAAAAGCAAATTGAATGAAAAAATGCAGTAATCAGGCATTTTTCGACAGAAAATTCGTTTTTTTTCGATGTACATTTTTATAAATTAGGAACTTTATGACATTTCCAGCAAAATTCAAAATTTGTTAAATAATATTATATAATTGAATAAAATTATGATATTATAATATTATATATATTAGAATTTTAGCAACATTCATAATAAGTTGATAAATTTGAGAATTTCTTTAAACATATTTAATCAACAAATGCATTAATCAGGTATTTGTCTACAGAAAAAAATTTTTGTTCTATGTCAAGTTTTTTAATTAGAGTATTGAAAAAAAAATTTTCATCCACAGATGACCGAACGATGCATCTGTTTATTGATTTTTTTTTAATTAAAAATTTATCAAACAATCATGAATTTTGCTGAAATCATCATGAAGTTCCCCATTCAAAAGACTGACATTAAAAAAACTAATTGTTTCGTCAACAGATGTCCGAATAATGCATTTCTTTTTAAAATTTGTTTGCAAAAATCATAAAATTTATTAACTTATCATAAATGTTGCCGAATTTATTATAAAAATCATAATTAAAAGTCTGACATCGAAACAAAACAGAATTTTCCTGTCGAAAGATGCCCCAATAATGCATTTGACTATTAAATTTGTTTTAAAAAATTAGAAAATTAATCGAAAAATTATCAATTTTGCTAAAGCTTCGATGAAGTTCCTAATTAAAAAAGTTGACATAGAAAAAACCTAAGTTTTCCGTCGACAAATGCCTGATTAATGCATTTGTTTAAAAAAATCATAAAATTGATAAAAAAATCATGAATTTTGCTGAAGTTATCATGAGCTTTCTAATGAAAAAAGTTTACATAGAAAAAACGAGTTTTTCTGTAGACAAATACCTGATTAATGCATTTGTTGATTAAATTTCTTTATAGAAATTATCAAATTTATCAACTTATTATGATTGTTGCTCAAATTGTCATGAAGTTCCCAACTGGAAAGACTGACATGGAAAACCCTGAATTTTTCTGCCGACAAATGCCCGAATCATGCATTCGTTCATTAAATTTAATTATAAAATCATTAGAAATATCAAAAAATTATGAAAGTTGCTAAAATTATCACAAATATCCTAAGTGAAAAAATGTACATCGAAATAAACGAATATTTCTGTGGAAAAATGCCTGATTACTGTTTTTTTGTACATTAACTTTGCTTAGAACATAAACAATTATAATCATAGGAGAAATGTTTTTTTATATTATATTGTTTACATTCAAATTTCTTGCAATATAACTTGAAAAAGCGTATATTTATGACAAAAATCATAGGAAAAGTTTGTTCAACAAATCATTTGTTGATATTTTTTTTTGTAAATTGTCTAATATTGGAATATCTTTAACTAATGTTACTCTATGCAACTAAAGCGATTTCCACCACTTTTTTGGTCATTGAAGAGCACCGCGAATGTCAAATAGAACGAATGGACCTTTTCCTCGTCATATTTGTGTATTTATAGAAAAAAATTGAAAATCTGATTCAAAAATCAGGCTCAATAGCTCCCTTAGAAGTTTTATGAGCACTTTTTTAGAAATTTTTTTTTCGAAATCGGTAAATATTTGTGGGTTGTACGTTATTTTATACCAAAAAAGTTATTTTTCTCACTGTGCGGCCCACCTTTAGGTACGAAACCAAAAAAATTTATATAAATTTATGTAAATTTA
>NC_046658.1:131069767-131071201 GCF_010883055.1 Belonocnema kinseyi | reverse complement strand
CAGAGATGGTAATAAAGCACTCTTAGTGCCGCATTGTGCCTTTGAATGTAGGTCGTTCCCGCGTGAGTTGGACAACTAGATAGTATGTGAGCTTAATGCTCGAGGTGTGCATGGCACGCCCTGCAGCTATCACCGGGAATGTCTTGGCTCAAAATGTGGCGACGGTATGTTAAGGTGGAAATGTCACCGTTTTGGCATGCAAAAATGAAGCCCTCCGTACCAGACTTCAATCCGGGCGATTTAAGGAAAGCAAACGTTAGCTCACAGATATTGACTGATCCTTCACATTTCTGTGGAAGATACCGTGCATCCTCTTATCGAGGAGCTGTTCACGAAAGTCTTTCTCTTGTGCTTTCTTAACCCGGGCTTTCAGGAGTGAGCACTCGAGATAGATAAGATTTGATGCATTTTGCTCACCCCTAATACTGAAGTCAAGTCCGAGTGTTTCAGGAGCCTCCTCCGCTGCTTTGTACAGAAACGATCCTTTGCCCACTTCTTCGTGATTCCTGGCCATTTTAAGAAGATGGTCTCTTCCATTTGCAACTCTATGTGCTGTACCCAGAATAATCCTCTTGTGAAGACATTCAAGACTCAATATTCCGTGACCGCCTTGACGGCGTGAGATGTACAGTCGCGGAACGGAAGACTTAAGATGCATGCTTTTGTTCATGTGCATAACCTTCCTTGTCCCGATATCAAGAGATCTGAGCTCGTTCTTCGTTCATGGAACTACTCCAAATCAATAGAGTAGTACCGGGATGGCAAGCATGTTCGTTGCAGATAATTTGTTCCTCGCCGACAGTTGGGAAGACCAAATCTGTCGGATGAGACGTTTGTATCAGCTTCGGAGAGTATCCTTTATAGATGTCACATCCTAAATGCGGCTCTGTGGCACGCCCAGGTATGCATAAGTCTCTTCAGCGCGAAGGTGTCGTATGGCTCTTCTATCAACGAGCTTAGGATCTTCAGGGATTCCATTAAGTTTTCCTTGCTTCAAATAAACCTTGTCGCATTTGTCTAACCCGAATTCCATTCCAATTTTCTTAGTATATCGTTCGACAATCCCCAGAGCTAGATGCAGTTACTCTCTGTTTTTAGCATAGGTCTTAAGATCGTCCATGTAAAATACATGAGTGACCTTGTACTTTCGATCTGCAGGTTTGCCGCACAAGTACCCGTCGGAATGGCGAAGTGCTAGAGATAGTGGCAATAATGTAAGACAAAAGAGGAGTAGGCTCATGGTGTCGCCCTGAAAGACACCTCTCTGAAAGGTGACCTTGTTAGTTGTCAGACGATTTTTTCCAGATGAGATAGTAAATCTGGTTTTCCAAGGCGTCATCAATCTCTCTATGCACCCAACTATTTGCGGATGAACCTTTAAGATTTCCAAAAGACAGATGATAAGTCTATGGGATGTAGAATCGAAAGCTTTCC
>NC_046658.1:131060439-131069667 GCF_010883055.1 Belonocnema kinseyi | reverse complement strand
CCGCGATTTCGCTGGAAGCGGGTGCAATTTTCCAGATTAGCACCCGCTCCCGGCGAAATCCTGCGGTTGTCCTTATGACAAATTTTTAATTATATATATATACATAATTAATAGCCTTGGAAATACTGTGAAATAGACGAATGAAAAAATGTGATTTTTGATTTTTCATTATTTTTTTTATGCTGCCAAAACTTAAATTTTCGATTTTTCAAGAAAATTTTAAAAGTTGTTATGCTAATTTTGTAGGACTTTCAAAAATAAACATTTTTCTTGTCTGGACTGTGTTCTATACCGTGCGTTATTTGTCTTAAAATTTTCAATTTAGTGTGTTTTTTTTAATTTTGTAAATGCTATAACTCTGGTAAATTTTGCTTGATAAAAAAAAAGAATCCGGATAAATTTTTTGTCTTTTTGAATACTATGAATATCGTAGAGAAATTTTCTGAATTAACAAGCAAGTGGTCTCAAAAATATTCAAAATGTGCTCACTTTTTGAAAATCTATCCAAAATAGTTGTCTAACGAACTTGACCTTCATTTTAAGATATTAAAAGAATTTACCAAAGGAAAATTCATAAAAATGTTTAATACTGAATTTTTCATAATTGAAGGTAATTTACAATATTTGACTGTAAAATTACCATAAACGAACGATTGAATTTTGTATGATTTCATGTAATTTGACATATTTGCCTGTAAAAGTATTATAAACGACCGAGTTTCCAAAAATTTCTAAAAAATAATAGACATTTTTAAATTGAATTTTGGGTAATTTATCTTAGGCTACCATAAATTACCTGTAATATTGCCATAAATTACCAAAAAAATAAATAAATTTCTTGGAAATTTATAATAATTTGTTCAATGGAATTTTGGGTAATTTAAGGTAATTTACCATTTGGCCCATTTTATGGTACTGGTTGAAATATATTTTTCCAGTGTGCAAAAAATGCATAATTCTCTTTTTTGCGAATAAAGTAGATGAAATGCAAGGTGAAAGCAGCCAACCGTTTCCTCTGGTTCCTGAAAGCGACAACCACCATATGTCAAGAGAAGATCTTCCTCATTCTGGATTCGGCGTAATTTATATAATGATTCCAAGGGCCAAATATATTTTAAAAGGACAACTCATCTATGATTTTCACAAAAGGTAAATGGATGCGTGCCTGCACAGTAAAGAAAGTTTTTCAAACAAAAAAATTTTTTATTCTAAGAAATGGTTGTACTGGATGTGTCCAATCATTTAATTTTTCAATCTAAGTAAATTGTTTAATTGTATGAAAATAAGAAATGATTTAAGCAAATAATTAATTCGGCTCGTGATAAAAATTATCTGCAGTCAGATGCTTTTAGTTTTAAATTGTTTGCAGGTTTTATATCCAGGTAAAAACTTTTTTTTGAAATATCAGATGAATAATATCTCGGGGAATTATTGTGTGCTTAATTAATTTTTCTGGAGAAAGTGAAAATATCTGCTAAACCCCGGTGACGTAAATGGTAAAGGCTCCACTCGTGAAAAGTGGCGTTCCCGGTTCAAAGCTGGACAGATGCATATTTTTTCTCGTTTCTCCAGAAAATGGTTTAAACATACAATAAATCGCCGAGAAATTATTTATCTGAAGTTAAAAAAACACTTCAAGAAATTGAAAACTATAATTATACGAATCGGATCATTTTAATTCGCTTTGTAGAAAAATGATCTGCGATCGGATAATTTTAGTACAAAGTCCACAGCGTTATTTATCTTTAATTAATATTTATCCAATTTAGGTTATTATAAATATACATTTAGATTGAAAGAAAATTATTTTACACATAAATAATTTTCTCATTGATTTGATTATGATGATTATTAGAATGCAATAATTTTTTATTTAACTGAATGAATATCGATTTACCTAAAAAGAATATTCTTTGAAATATGATTCTTTTATTGCTATGATGTTGACCGTTTGCAACATAGAAAAAATATTTCAATTAAAGAAAAATTCATTCATCTTGAGTATTTTCTCACTCGACATAAATTAATTAATCGTTCCAACGATGTATGGATTATTTGATTTTGAAAGATAGTTATCCTTTTCAAAAAACCGATTTCATTAAACTCATGAAGAAGTTCTTTAGGCACCAAAAAAATGTTTAAGAAACTTAGGTTCCTACCTTCTAGGAAATCATTTCTTTGACTCAATATTTTTCACTTTTGATGAGTAAAAATGCTTGCTTATATCAAAGACCTATCACCAAAGAAATGATTTTCTTGAATGGATGCTTAAATCTTTTGCATCTTAACAATATTTAATTAATTGAAGTAAGCAATTCCTTGCTACAAAGAAAAAAAAACAAAAAAACACACTTCCTTGAATCCAGTGATTTTTTTTCAGAGGGGCCAAAAGCAAGTAATACGGCAGAGTACGCTTAAGTAATAAATTCAGATGGAGACAAGCAATTCATAGCATATCTCTTTCACTCCACTAATGTCGAATTTGATACTACAGAAGAAATACCCATCTGCTACATAATAGATGGTGAATCTATTTATTATGCAGGACTAACTCTTGATAGAAATCAGATGGGAGATTTCTACGATTTTCCTCTAATCTCAGTATTTGCAAAAAATCCAGTAAATCGGGATCTACGTCATGATTGGCTTGGAATTATACAACGTTTGCCTGCAGGCAAATCTGTTCCTAAATGGGCACAGTAGGTATGATTAACCTTACAATGAAACAGACGAATACCACCAATAATATTAATATGATTATTGTCGAATAAAAAGATTATCGTCTACAAATGAATTTTACTTCATTTTATTCCAATCTCCTCAATCGACTGTTAGCAAACGCTGTACCCACCCAGCACAGTGCTTCTCCATGCCCAAATTTTCATGTAAAATATTGTTTACATGCTCAGTTGACTTCCTAGTAGCCTCAGCTGTTTGTCTCATCTCAAATCTGCGATCTTATATAATTATTTTATGAATTTTTTCGATCATTTCGGGAGATGCGACCTCAATGGGGCGGGGCGTCCTGAACGTGGTTCGTCAGAAGTGCTCATGCGACCTTTCTTTAATTCAGAAATCTACGGCTTAACCGTCGAATAGCATGTAGAAGAGTCCTTCAGCGTGAAATCCACTTCTTCTTTAATTTTAAGTGGTGCTAGGCCTTTTAAATAGAAGTATTTAATGACCGCACGCTTCTCTGATTGTTCCATTTTTGCACAAACAATCGAGGTGTATTGTTCAGATGTTATTATACAAGTTTTACATAAGAAATCTTCAAAGAATAAGTGTTTTTTTACAAGTGTTCATTGCAAAAATTTTAATACTTGAGAAATCTGGATAGAGGCATTTTAGTTTTATAATATATTTCAAATAAGAGTGTGGTGTGAAAAAGTTCCGGCCTGAACTAGAGATGGCGCCCGCAGGTTTAGCATATTCAATAGTTAAACAGTGGGTTGAGGTCACAATTCCCGAAATGAAAACACAACTCCTGAAATGAAAAAAATTCATAAAATGATGACAGAGCAAACTTTGCACCCCACCCTCGGATAATAATGCGTAACTGTATATTTTTTTGTCTGATTATTTTCGTTGTAAACAAGTCTGCTTTACTTTCAGATGTTTTTCGAAAAATAAAAATTTTCTATAACTCTACTGTTTTTAATTTTGAAAATAATGTTTCAAGGGTTTCAGACATAAAAAAGTTCAATTTTAAAACTAGAAATAGCAGAGTTTTACTGAATGCTTTTTCTACAAAAGTAAGCTATTATTTATTTAAATTCATCCATTTTTCAAAAATTGATGAACTCGGAGAAGAAATATTAAAAGTGGTTTTTAATTGCATTTATTTTGTTTATGAAAATAGGCATATTATAAGTTACACTCTAATCGTCAAAATATTCTCGCATATTTAATTATATTCAACTATATATTCTCGCATATTTAAGTACGTTACATTGAATGTGAATTTTTTAAAATTATGTTTACGTGCGTGCGTATTGTTTGATGCGTACGCCCATTAAACAATATGCGAAAATTAACACGCGCCACCGGGCCTTCAATATGATTTCTTTATGAATTTTGTTATTTTACAAAGAAAATAAAGTGAAGAAGATTATTTGCTACAATAAAGATAGTGTTTCGACTTTGAAATTTCGTTAAATTTTCACTTAAAAAAAATTTCAAACAAAAAAAGAAGATTTTTGATCAAGTTAGTTTAATTATGAACTAAAGAGATGAATTTGTCAATAAAATTGTAAACCTACAACAAATCAATTCATTTCAAAGAGAGCAGTTTAACTTTCAATCGAAGAGTTGTATTTTCAACCTAAAAAGATGAATTTTCCAAAAAATATTTTATTTTTCAACCAACATAGGAAACGATTTTCACAAAAAGCAGTTAAACTTTCAACCAAACAGAATATTTTACCAAATTTTCATGCAAAAAGATGAATTTTCAACACAAAATATTAATTTTCTATTTTAAGACATTTATTTTCGACAAAAACGTTAAGGTTTAACCAATTAATTAAATTTTCTACCAAGGGGATTAGTTTCCTACCAAGAAATACGAGTTTATAAAAAATGACATAAATTACAAAAAACTCAATTTGTTTATTTTCAAAGTTCTCTTTTACGGCCTGAAGAAAAAATATGCATTCTATAAAAAATAATTCAAAACAAATTTGTAGACCTTTTTCAAGTGAAAAAAATTTCTTTATTTATTTTTTTAGCACCTTGTGTTATTTTTCCAGACAAGTTTTTTGTAATGTTTTTTACGATTAAAACATAAACTTTGCGCCCTATCAACAAATTATTAACGACAGTTTTGTAGCTTTTTTTTGTTAGAGTTAGTTTTATCTATTAATTTTTTAGATAGTTTGTGTCGTTTATCCTAAAATTATTTTATTTTTATTAATTTTTTATTTATTAAATTATTTATAAATTTCATCATTCTATGACCTTGATATAATGAGAAACCACCGAAAATTATATTAACCAAGTATTTGAATTTTCAACAAAAGCTGGAAGGTATTTTTATTAAAACAATTAATTTTTCAATAGAAGGGAAAATCTTTAAACAAATGTTTAGAGAAATATGAAATTTCAAACAAGAAGATTATCTTTTTACTCGAAAAACACATTCTCAACACAAAAAAAATAAAAATAAATATTTTGACCAATTATTTAAATTTTGAATCATAAGAGATTAATTTTCTACTTGCAGAGATGAAGATCCAATAAATTATATAAATTCTTCATCAAAGTTTTGAATTTTAAAAATAATAAATTTTTTGAGAAGTAATTAATTTTCATCGGCGTAGTTCAATTTTTAAGCAAAGGGATAAATTTTCCATTAAAATGATAAATCTTCAATAAAAAATTCAACCGGAAAAGAAGCAGTTCAACCTTGGATCAATAAATTTAATTTTCAACCTAAAAGGATTAATTTTTGAAAAAATATTAATAATTTCAAGACAAGCAGACGAACTCTTCACAAAGAAGTTAATTTTTCAAACGGACAGTTACATTTTCAACCAATTTATTAAACGGTCACTTAAAAAAATGTAAAAAAAAAACTATTTTTAATAAAGATTGTTTATCATTTAACTTTAAAAGACAAAATTTTTAAACAAACATTTGAATTTCCAACAACAAACTAACTTGACCAAGAATAATAAGTTTTTACTAAAAAAGATGAATTTTCAACAAAAACATAAAATGGAAGAGATTTTATACTATTTTAATTTTTTTTCAATTCGCCATTAATTATTATCAATTTTTTCTGAATTCTTTTAATTCTTTGAAATTCTTTCACATAATCAAGGTTCACTGAAATTCGTCAACATTTACTAACTTGTACTCAATTCAATGGATTTTCAGTTTCTTTTATAGTCTTTATTTAATGGATCCTGAGGATGAATTAAGAAGACGATAACAGGATTTAAAATATTTTAAGCTTTTTTTTAAATTCCTTGGCATTTTAAGATCTTAATGCAAATTTCAAAAGATTCAAAGGATTTCAAATATTTTAAGTTATGTTAAAAGATTAAATAGAAATTTTCAATTAGTTCCACTAATTTATTTTCAAAAAACATCAAAGGATTTGAAATATTTTAGGGAATTTTGAAAGATTTCTAGAACTGTTTTGATTTTAAATTCACGAAATTTTACCACGAATACAAATCCATTGCTCAAATTTTAACGATTTATAATATTGGAAAATGAAGATTTGCAATAAAAAAGACTCCTGGACTCGAAAATAATTAGTGCAGAAAATTTATTTGCCCATTATCATAATTTTATTTATTATAGCATTATGTTGAAAATGGCATTGAACGAGATGTGCTTTTTAGAGCATCTCAGCCGAAAAAGTTACAATTAATATTCCTTACCATTTATAATTTTTCCACAAGGTTTTTCTTTACTATTTGAAACTTCAATTGCATAAAGTTAGATACAGCTTTCTTTTAATTTTACCCCCTACTTCTACCCCCTTCTCGCATAATGTAACTTTACATTATCGTAAAGATCGATGTGCCCCCCCTCCCTATCATTATCATTGTTCTGGGTTGAGACCGCAATAGTCACGCTGTTCGCTGATAATATAAGCCAATGTCAGAATTGTCCTAGAAAGCCTCACAATCGGCTCTATGATGATCTCAGTATTCTTTCGTAAGAAGACTGGATACATGCCACCTGGATTAGGAAACTTTTAAGGATTGAGGGACTTCATAGCCCACCTGACCCTGGCTGGGGTAACAATCTCGTTGGATGGCCGCCGCGTCGGGCCTAGGTATACTTCATGCGACATTAATTGCCTCAGAGATGCCGTCCCCTCTTCTCCTAACTTTGTGAAACTTAGAAAATTTTCCTTGATCAGGTGAGCTAAGATTTCTCCGTCAGACTGTAAGTATTCCCCGGCGGGAAATTTCAGAATGCCGAAAATAGCATCCGGATTTTGAGAAAGCAGCTTATCCAGTCTAGCCACCGCTGCTCCTTTATCGATGCCAGTGCAAAATTTGGCCCAGCTTTTATACTTTTCCTTACGTATTGCATTCCTACATTCATTCCTTATTGTCGTAATAGAGGTCCATCGTTCCTCCGTTTCGCCAGTACTGGCACGTCTAAACCTCTCTCTGGTTTCCCTGCAAAGATCTTCGAGCTTCCCATTCCACCAGTGTGTCTCCCCAGCCTTAAGACTTTTGAAGGTCGATAGTTACTTCCATAAGTAGATTTGATGGTTTCCGTTAAAATCTCGGCCGCTATCTCCAAGGTACGTCTCTAATTGACTTGGACACCTCTGAGAGTGCACGTCTTAGTTCCATGATAAACTGATCCCAGTACATTCTTCTTTAATTTTCTGCCTCATTTATGGCCCATTCGTCCAGTGGATTCTAACTGGAACTCTATCTGTGAGTGATTTGAGAGATTTGGTTCATCTGAAAATGATACCAAATACTTCCTTCCTGACTAAGTACAAAACGTCCGAATATTCCTCGTATTAAGAATGTTTAAATCAGTGGTGATTAGGTATTTCACTAGACCCTTACCTCTTCAGTTAACGTCCGTGCTGCCCCACAAAGTATGCTCGGAATTAGCATCGCACCCCAGTAGAAGAGGAAGACTCCTTCCCTTGCAGTATCCCACCAGTGTACGTAAGTCCACTCGTGGGTTGGTATCGCTGTCATTTGGAAAGTAAGCCGCTCCCATGACTAGCCGTCCTATTCCTTTAAAATCCGTGAATATCACCATCAGGTCTTTGCTGTGATGCAAGTTAATTTGGGTGTTGGCTAGACTGTAAGCAGTCATGCAAGTCTGCTCCGGATCTTCCTGCACACTGGCATGCTTCACCTGACCCTGGTTGGTCACCTTAAAGTTGACTTGTCCAAAGTGGTCGAAGGTCCTGTTGTTGAGGACCCGAAAAGTCATCGTCTGAGACTCAGGAACATGCACAACCAGAAGATGTTTATTTCCTCCTCCAGTTTTCTCCTCTTCCTGAGGCCTATCGCGCTTAACGATTCGCCAGGACGCTGTCTTAGGTGAGGGGTTAAAGCGTTCCTGTCGCCGCGCCGGTGGACGACAGACGGGTCTTCCAATTCACCCGGGAACCATGCCGTAGCCCTTACCATCTTCTGGAGCAACTCCACCCACCTAAACAGATGTACCCTTCCAAGGTCTTGTCTCGACTACAGCCTTGTGTAGCCTAGCTTTAGCCACTGGTTCGGCTGCCAAAAATGCAAAGACCCCACCCTTAAAGAAGAAGGTCCTGAATTTTGGCAATGGATCTGTCACTGGCTTATTTCACGATATTTTTCTACAAAAAATTAATAATTATTTTCTAAATAATACTTTGCAACATGCAAAACATTTTGTACGATTAAGTCAAATACGCTTTCCAAAAAAAAGTTATTTCGAATAAATTGGTAGCTTGTTTTTGGGATAAAAACTTTTATCTATTATTTTTGCAGATAGTTTGTGTCGTTTGACCACAAAATTATTTTATTTCTATTTTTCACGATTAAAGCAAAGACTGTGCGACCTATTGGTCAACATTCTTGAATGATAAATTGTTCCTGGATTTAAATATAATCAGAATCCTGTCTGTGTTTTTCACCGCCCTAATTGTACTGAATTCGATCAGTAAGTGCAGAATAAATTAATATAATTATTATCTTCAAAGTTAGTTTACGTGTACCAAAAAGCACAAAATTACTTGATTTATGTATTTGAAAAAGAGCCCATTGGTAATTACTGCATTTACTCCCCCCCCCTCCCCCTTCAGAGTCTTGGCTCTTTTCCTGATTATACAGAAATTACGCCGATTTTAAAAACCTTCTGAATTATTTTAACACCCCTGGGGAAGCTATGAGTTAAATAATAAAATCAATCTTGTAAAATCTTTCTATTCAAAAATAAATTTTTATATAATTAATTAAAACCTTAATTATCAGAGAAATATTTTTCCTGGTTTGAAAAGAATGTAGCATCGATTGTGCTGTTCAACCAAATTATTTGTTCAATATCAAAGATGATTTGAAACATACAAAAAAAATTTTATACAAGGTTTATTGGAAAATCAGGAAACACAAATAAGAATGTATTTATGATGATAAGGTTTAAGTGGCTTATGTATATATTATTTTTCTCAATACTGAATTACAAAAGAAGTGTTTTTTCAAAGGTATTCTTATTCAATAATTTTAGATTTGAATTTTAAAAAGTATTTCA
>NC_046658.1:131058093-131060339 GCF_010883055.1 Belonocnema kinseyi | reverse complement strand
ATGTATATATTATTTTTCTCAATACTGAATTACAAAAGAAGTGTTTTTTCAAAGGTATTCTTATTCAATAATTTTAGATTTGAATTTTAAAAAGTATTTCATGTAAAATTCGAAGGAATTAAAATTGTATTATTTCCTGTTAAAACGGTTCTGAATGAAATAATTAAAGAATGTTAACTTTCGAACTTTTATCATTTTTAGACTAAATAACGTAATGTATATATTGCTCTAAATTTTAAAGTTAAAGAGCATTTAATTTAAAACTGTCGAATTTTATAAGCATCAGTATTGATTGCATCAAAGAAACAAAAATGAATTTCAATGACCGCACAAATTTTACGAAAGCGGAAAAATTCGAAAAATTATTTCCTGCATTACGGCGTGTAGTTTTTCGATTTGAATAGAAAATATTTTTTATACAAAAGAAAAATTTCGAACAAGAGTTTTTTTGTTTAAGATTATATAAATATGAATTTTCTAGGATTTTAAAAAAAATTTGGGTCTATTGTTCAAAATGTCATATATTTTGAAAACATCTAGAAAATTTCTAACATTTTTTTCACATCAGAGTATTTTAAGAAATTTGAGGAAACCTTTATTTCTGCTTAAAATGCGCTTAGAACTTGTAAAAAATTCAAAGAAAATTGTGAGTGTTTCATGAATTGTGAAAACCTTCAAGGTTTTCAAATATTTTTAATCGCTTTAAAACTTTCAGCATTCCTCAATATCTTTTAAAAAGACTCGAATCATTTCTAAAGTTGGTTTAGAACCTTGCAGATCATTTTTTGTTAATCTTGGGAATCTTTTTAATTGTTTTAAAATTCCCCAAAATATTTAGACATTAAAATTTGAACGCATTTTTATTACTACTGGCTATTTTAACAGATTTCATAGAATTTTCAAGATATTAACAAAATTGTGAAGGAATTTCAAAGGATATTAATGATTAAAGGAAATAAAAAAATGTAATCTTGTTTCTAGAATTTCCTAGAATTTCGGAAGATATAGCAAGATCTTGTATAGTCTTTATTTGTATAAGAATCATTGATTAGTACAAATGAGTTACCCAATGCATCCCAAACACGTTCTTCGGACGTTACTGGGACGTCCTATGCCAGTAAAGTATAATGTCCTAAAGACGCCTTAAAGACGTAGGAGGTTCTCAGTACATCTATCGTATTGACATTAGAAGTCTTAACCCATTGGGCAAAAAAATTAAGGATATCCTAGATGCGTCATCTTTGGGACATTGGACGTCTTAGAGTCGTTGATTGATGTGACATGGGATGTCCTAGGAGCTTCACCAGAACGGTCTTGGGATTTTCACGGTTCATCTGAGATTGTTTGATAGGAAAAGGTGAAGTGGTAATAGTTTTTTGGTGGTAATTTGCAAAAGAAATTTGGTATGTTGTATTCTCTCTTTCAAGAGAAGCAAACTTGTATTATGAAGTACTGATGTATATTTAGATGTTCCTTAATGGCTTTTTACTTGTGAATATTTTGGGGCAACCCTTTTGCTTCTTCCAAGTTTCAAAAAAGCTAAATATGTTAGCAGCTTACCATGAGAAGTCTTGAGGTTACTAAAGCTGTTAGGTTTTGTGAGTAGACTCTCTCTGTAGAGATCTTTAATAATAAATTTAATGCTTTCACGATGATACGTTATGATAAAAAGAGATATTTCAGGTTCCAATCGTGCGAACAAAACTAAGACTTTTTGCGAGAAAAATCATGGTCCTTCTAATTGACAATACATACAAAAAACTTAAAAAACACCGCACAAAATCAATAGGCAGTAAAACAAAAATCCGTCTAAACGACTCAAAATTTGACAGCGAAACAATATTTAAATTAATACCTATGAATCCTATCTTCTTAAAACTTCAAGGAATCCTAAAAATTGAGCAAAACAACATTCTAGTAAGATCAATCGTCAGCGAAATAAACTCACTAACTAACAAGCTAGCACTCTTTTTGACAATGAATTGAATCATTTCACAGGAAACTCTATCACTCTCGTCCAAAACTCATTTTACTTCATAAAAAAGATACAGTAGATGCACATTCAATCCAAAGACATCATAGTGAGTTTAGAAGTAGTATCTCTCTTGTTGAAAGTACCAATCTCTGATTTATTTGGTATTATTAAATGTTTTGAAATCTTCCCCTCCGAGCTCATATCTTTAAAAAAAACTGTCTCAATAATACTTACTTCTCTTTTAATAATCAATTCTTTGAACAAACCTTAG
>NC_046658.1:131056716-131057993 GCF_010883055.1 Belonocnema kinseyi | reverse complement strand
ACTGTCTCAATAATACTTACTTCTCTTTTAATAATCAATTCTTTGAACAAACCTTAGGAGCAGCAATGGGTGGTCTTCAGGCTCACTTGTAATAGCCAACATTTTTATTAAATATCTAAAAACCAAAATATTCAACTAATCCAAATTTAAACTAAAATTTTGGTTTTGTTACTTTAACGATACTATTGTCATCTGACGACATGGGCTAGATGAACTTAATAGGTTTTTTGATTTCACCAATCGATTACATTCTGATGTCCAGTGCCCCATGGAAATTGAACAAAACGGAAAATTGCCTTTATTAAACTTACTACTGTACAAAAGAACTGACAACAAATTTAGAAATCAAGTTTACCGAAAACCCACCCACACAAACAGAAACCTAGATGTCCCCTCCCGCCACCACCTATATGAAAAACAGTCGATCATCAACTCCCTATTATAGAGAGCTGTCTCCATAAAAGATCAAGATAACTTAAAGAAGAAATTACAAAAATTTAAACGATTTTTAATATAAATGGATTGAAAAAAGAAATAGACTGATGAAGCAATAAGAAAATACACCCAAAATAATAAGTCAACACAACCTACTGAAGAAAGAGAAAGAAAAACGACCACCATCCTACCCTACATCCAATGTGTCACAGAACAAATAGGAAGAATTCTCAACAAATTCAATATCCATACCATATTTAAACAATAAAACAAAACTAAACCAAACAAAAAAAAACTTCTAAACAACCTTAAAGACAAAAAGGCACCTCTCAGTGCTCCGGGAGTATAAAAAATCCCTTGTTCTTTTGACAAAGTCTATATTGTACAAAGCGGCAGAGTGGTCAGTCAGCGCGATCAGCACTAACTGATCATAAAATCTAAACAAGACATAACATTTCATTCGACAAAACAAACTTCATCGCGAAACACACAATATTTTTATAAGAAAACATAGAAAAGCAATCAAAATATTTAAACACTCTAATAACAATAATAGGGACAAGGGATATAATAACAATCCGATTTGGCTTTCCGCATTTCAGAATTAAAAAAAGATTTGATTGGCTAATGAAGTGCGACCAGTCTCTATGGTTGGGAGCTCTGATCAGTTACAGGCATCTCAGAGAGTTTATTGATACGAACAACATATCATAAACTTAATTTCAGTTTCAGGTTACCCTTACCAGGTGTATACATATGAAACCGGTATTTTTTCAAGAAAAAAACACATTTATTTCAAGAGAATGATAACAAATATTTTATTCACAGTATGCGCCCTCGCT
>NC_046658.1:131055482-131056616 GCF_010883055.1 Belonocnema kinseyi | reverse complement strand
AACCAGGAAAAACATTTTTCTGGTAATTAAGTTTGTTATTAATTATTTCAAAATGTATTTTGAATGAAAGGAATTACAAACTTCTTTTTAATAATAGATTTAATGCTTGTACGCAGATTTCTTATAAGAAAAAGGAGGTGTTTCGGATTTTAATGGTGTGTAAAACTACGAATCTTGCCGACGTTTCCTGAACATGGCAAATTTTTTCTTCAGGGCTAATCTGATTCTGTTTTTTATTAAACACATCGTTTCCCCATAGGGGGAAAATGATTTAAAGGGGGCTTAGAAGCTTCTTTATCAAATCCATAAATGAAGTTTAAGATCCGGTAATTTTGTGCTTCTTGGGACACCTAAAATAACCTTATAGATGATACTTGTATTAACTTTTTCTGTACTTACCAATCGAATTGAGGACAAACAGGGCGATGACAAACACAGAAAGGATTCTCATATTTATCACTTTTCGGAAAAATTTATTATTGAATAATAATGAATACATCATAACTAATGAATATTCTGATGTTTCGTCTATATGTACTATTCTAGGATATTTGTATTTTCCCCTTTCCGTTCAAAAATCTTAACCTAGATGGATCTTATTGGTAGAGCGTACTCAGTGAGGTGACAAATTTTAGTGAGCATCGAGACTCCCCTTGACAGTTTAGAACCCGGAACAAACATTCAAAAGCAATTTTTGTGGATAAGAAAAAAATTAATTCAAGCCAGAAGTGAAGTCTGCCTCCTTATGTAAAAATAAAAGAACCTTTTTTCTCTGAAGAAGGTATATTGAGCAGGACAATCATCCCTAGTTATTCACTCAAAAATAAACTAGCCATTTTTTTCAAAGGATTCAACTCTCCATTTGACTCTTTTATTTCGTTCAGGGTCCAGTCTCGAATTAGCGTTAAATATTCTCCTATTATTAAATTTAATTTCTTTCTCTAATTGGTTCAAATCTCCAACTTAACAATTAAAATCCCCTTTAATTATAATAGACCAATTTGAACATAATTCGTAAACATTGCAGCTCACTTGTCTACCAGGTGTATACATATGAAACCGGTATTGCCATCTAGCGGCCAGTAGGCACACTTGTAGGCACTGTCGGAACTTACCATTTGTGCTAATTGGCGT
>NC_046658.1:131053383-131055382 GCF_010883055.1 Belonocnema kinseyi | reverse complement strand
AACCGTTTCTAATTTTGAATTGAAATTTAATTTAAGAATCTCTGATTCGAATTTAGAAAATTAGATCTCATTAAATTCAAAGCAATTAAAACTGTATTATTTTTGATTAAAAGAATTCAAAATAAAGTAGTTAAAGAAATTTTAACTTTTGAACTATATCATTTTTAATTCAAAAGATGAAATCTTGCCAACTTAAAATAAAAATTATTTGTTAGTAAAAATAGGTACAGCATTTTTTTATGCAAAGCTTACGGAGTTTTTGGTAAGGTTTCTGGAATTTTCAGTGATTTCACAGATACCATTTCCCTTTTGTGTCTCAAAAAAATGTTTTCAATTAAAAATATGAAGGTAATTATAAGTAGTAATGTAAAAGATAAATCAAAAAGAATTCTTCTTCCCTATTTTCGGCAGTGACTTGAAAATACCCTGTGTTGTTCAAGATAACGTAGCCTATTTCCAAGTCCAAAATATTTGTATTGAATATTTACCTTTTTTTTTTTAATTCATCTCGTTGATTGAAAATTTAACTACTTCGTTGAAAACGCATTATTTGTTTATTGTCAAATTTAATTTTTCGCTGCATTATTCTTGAAATTGAAAATTAACTGTTTTGTTAAAAAACCAACCATTTTGTTTGAAAACTTATTTTTTCTTTATTGGAAAATTTAATTTTTTCGCAGCATTTTTTCTTAAATTGAAAATTCAGCTATTTGAATTAAATTAAAGTTGAACCACTTTCTCAAGATTTTCTTAAGATTTTTTTAATTTCATCGTTTTAGTTAAAAAATAAACTGTTTTGTTAAAAAACCAGCCATTTTGTTAAGAATCCAATTATTGTGTTGAAAATTCGTTGTTTTTTAATATTGAATTTTTTGACTTATATACTTTTGTGGCTAGGTGAATTATATTTTTGTCATAAATGAATTTTCTTCTCTTTATTGAAATTAATGATGGATGCGAAAAAATTTTTAAATAAAAGTTTTCACGTCTAAACAAATTCGGTGAAAAAAGTTGCCTAATATTTTACGTTTTATTCTATCATTAACAAAAGAAATTTAAAAATTACATTTTTAGGAAACAAAAATTCGTAGAAATTTGCAGAAATGGTAAAAAATGTGATACGAAAGAAATAGGTGGTGGTTTTTCAGAAAATGTTTTCCATTAACTTTTTGCAAATTTTGAAATCATGAAAAAAATATTTTCTGAAAAATTCCACCTTTTTTATAATTCAAAATATTTTTTGAAAGTTTCTGTCATTATCGAAGAAAGTCACATACCCCATTTTTTAAGGTTCACCACGCTGGAAAAGTCCAGGATTTCTTTAAAGAAAAGCTTAACAACCTAATTCAAAAAAACAGAAAAACATTTTTCCGAGTGCTGTTTTGATATGTCTTAGAAATTAGGACATTTAAGGGTAGCCTCAAAAATCAAAAACTAATCTATTTTCAACCTTATTAAGAACAAAAGCCAAACAAAAAAATAATTTTTGCAACCCAAGCTAAACCACCATACTTATAAGTTTGTGAGGTTCACAAATCCGAATCCCTGGGGCCAGCTTGACCAATTCAGTTCAGGATGAAGTTCAAAATGAGAAAAACCATTAACATGGCGTGAACCACTACTTTAAGACATTTGGGGTCGCTAAATCATAACCCAGGATCATTTTCCCCCGTCAGGTTGCTGAATCCAATTCCTAGGTCAGTTTGACCCCATCAGGTCAGGATGAAGGCCAAATGAAGGTGCAAATTAAGAAAACAGTTGGATCAGAGGAAACCTCTACTGTTAAACGTTCCTGAGGTCGCTGAATCCGAGTCTGGCCGATAAGTTTGATTCGATCCCGAAAAAGCCTAAAAGTAGAGGCCTTCTCCTATTCCACAGTTTTCTTGATTTCGACCTTCACTTGACCTTGATTCTGAACGGATGGGGTCAAACTGACCTAGGAGTCGGATTCAGCGACCTCAAAATAAGATAGGTATGGTCATTTAGCTGTGGTTGCAGA
>NC_046658.1:131050276-131053373 GCF_010883055.1 Belonocnema kinseyi | reverse complement strand
AAAATTGATTGATTGCTACTTTTCCTTACAGAATTAAGCTTGCAAGGCGGGTTAATGAGTAAATGTGCTCGGCCCTGGAAACCGAGCTCATCGAACCCCACCTCATCTAGGTCCGAACGCAAACGCAGCGCATCTCCGTCCACACTCAGCCTAGCCCCTTCAAGAAAAACTTTGCGTCGTAAGTTATTTTTTTTAAGCAACTCGTTACCGATACAGTAATAAAAAAAGTTCATTCATGTTCCCTAAAATTTACTTTAAATTGAGCCTTTTCCCTTTATTTCTGGAGTTTAAGTGAATACTGCAAAAAAACTAAATAATTTTTTTAAAAATAAATTTAAAAAAAATTTCGGTCAGAGTGTTTCCCACTTTCACGTAAACTGCCTCAGCAATAAGAATTAAGTTACAAAAAAATATTTAGTGAACTTCTTTAATTTTACGTCGATTGAGTTTAATGAAGTATATGCAGAACATGTAAAGATTCGGATTTCAGCATTACAATAGTAGAACAAAGTTATAAACAATAATAATTTCGTAAAACAATCTTTTTTTCAAATTTTTTCTATTATAATTATATATATTTTTATATTTTATTTTTATTATATATACCACAATTTTAATAAAAAATACGAAAAAAGCTGAACCTTTCACAAAAAGCCACAACTTTCTAACATTATTGTGAAAAGATTATTTTATCAATAATAAATTGGTTAAACAATAAATAATATTGACTTAAATTTCTTTTTATCTCGGTCTAACTGAAAATTTTGAAAACAAGTTGATATAATCGGAAAAAACTGTGACTTTCTAACTCTATTCTAAGAGGAAATTACTAAAAAAATAATAATAATTCTTTTCAACAATTTATGTCAAGTTTACATTACCACTATGTAGTAGTATTTCGTGTATCAGAAACAATTTGTAATTTGAAAGCCACAACAAATCATAATTGACTCTAAAAGCTCGCAAAGCGCAGTTTTTCATTTATGGATTTTTTTTTGGAACATCTCAAACAGACTTATTAAGGTGATATTTAAAAAAAAAATTATTAATGTTTATTCTATAGTGATGATTCTGAACAAAATTTACAAAAGTCTTTTTACATTCTCATCAAGAGAAGGTATTAGATTTGTGTAAAATTTAACCCACCCCGTTTTTGACTAATGTCCACGTTTTGAGACCCCTGAATCCGAAAAACAGGTTTTTACGTATGTGTCTGTCTTCCGTGTGTGTGTCTGTGATTTTTAGTTTGTTCGGTACGATAACTTTTGAAAGAATTGACAGATTAGATTGGCCGTTGGTTATACTCTTTTAGTGTCCTAAAATAAAGGTCAAGTTTGTTAGCCAGCTATTTTGGATACAAATTCAAAAAGTGATCGTATTTTGAAAATTTTTGAGACCACTTTTTTTGAAAATTCAAAAATTATCTGTACGGATATTCATATTATTTAATGAGACGATCAATTTATAACAAATCTTCATCAACAAGACGAAAATCGTTGAAATCGCATAAGTTGCATAAAATAGCATTAATTAAAGATATTGAAGTATTAAACAATATACAAAAAAAATTTGTTATCAACAAATTATTTTTTAACCAATTTTTTTTGAACGATTTTCCATAAATACACGTTTTTTGAAGTTATGTTGCAAGAAATTATAATCAAAACAATATTATATGAAAAAATTTCTCTTCTGATTATAATTGTTCATTTTATAAACAAATTTAATGTAGAAACGCAGTAATTAGACATTTTTCGACAGAAATATTCGTTGTTTTCTAGGTTAATTTTTTTCAGTTTGGAAATTTATGATAATTTTAGCAAAATTCATGATTTGTTGGATCAATTTTATAAGTTTTTCAGAACAAATTTAATTAACAATTGCATTATTGGGGCATCTGTCGACGGAAAAATTCTTCTTTGTTTAAACATCAGACTTGTAATTGGGATCTTTATAATAAATTCAGCAACCTTCATGATGAGTTGACAAATTAAAAAAATTTTTTAAACAAATTTAATGAACAAATTCATTATTCGGGCATTCGTGGACAGACAAATTCGTTTCTTTTTCTATTTCAGTCTTTTTCATTGGGAAGTTCATGATGATTTCAACGAAATTCATAAATATTTTTTGATATCATATAATTTCCATGCAAATGTCTTGCAATATAACTAGAAAAAACGTATGATTATTGAAAATCATGGAAGACATTTTTTCAACAAATAATTTGTTTACAAAAGATTTTATTGCTTGATGTATAATATTGGAACATCTTTAGCTAATATTAGTTTATGAAACTTAGGGGATTTAAACACTTTTCCTGTTATTGACGAGCACTGTCAACATAAAATAGATAAAATGGCCTTTTTTCGTCTTATTTGTTTGTTTATAAAAAATTGAAAACATAATTGAAAAATCAGGCTCGACAACTATCTTAGAAATCTTAACAACTTTTTTCAATTTTTTGTTGTTCAAATCGCTTAATATTTGTGGGCTGTACGTTATCTTGAACCAAAAATGACATACAATACAAAGCTGCTGAAATTTTAAGTGTTTTAAGGTGATTGACCATATTTACCATTAAAATTACCATAAATGGCCGAAAGTTTCCATTAATTTGCGGAAATTCATGACAATTTTTTAGGTTCAATTTTGGGTAATTTAAGGTAATTTATCACATTTAACAGTAAAATTTCCATAAATAACCATAAATGACCGAAAATTTCGGCAAATTGATAAACATGTTTAAATTGAATTTTGGGCAATTTATGGTAAGTTACCATAAATTATCTTTAACATTACCGAAAATCATGTTTTCTTTATTTGAATCATTCTTGTATTGCAAAAAAAACATACGCGCTGCTTTGGCCCATTTTACGGTACTTGTTGAAATATATTTTTCCAGTTTGCAAAAAATGCATAATTCTCTTTTTTGCGAATAAAGTAGATGAAATGCAAGGTGAAAGCAGCCAACCGTTTCCTCTGGTTCCTGAAGGCGACAACCACCATATGTCAAGAGAAGATCTTCCTCATTCTGGATTCGGCGTAATTTATATAATGATTCCAAGGGCCAAATATATTTTAAAAGGACAACTCA
>NC_046658.1:131048812-131050176 GCF_010883055.1 Belonocnema kinseyi | reverse complement strand
TTGCTTTTCTCCATCTGAACTTATTACTTGAGCGTACTCTGCCGTATTATCTGTTTTTGGCCCATCTGAAAAAAAAAATCACTGGATTCAAGGGAGTGTGTGTTTTTTTTTCTTTGTAGCAAGGAATTGCCTACTTCAATTAATTTAATATTATTAAGATGCAAAAGATTTACGCATCCATTCAAGAAAATGATTTCTTTGGTGATAGGTCTTTGACATAAGTAAGCATTTTTACTCATCAAAAGTGAAAAATATTCAGTCAAAGAAATGATTTCCTAGAAGGTAGGAACCTAGGCTTATTAAATATTTTTTTGGTGCCTAAAAGTTCAATGATAACTATCTTTTAAAATCAAATTGGAGAAATTAATTAAATTATGTCGAGTGAGAAAATACTCAACATGAATGAATTTTTCTTTAATTGAAATATTTGTTCCATGTTAAAAACGGTCAAAATCCTAGCAATATAAGAATCATCTTTCAAAGTATATTCTTTTAAGGTAAATCGATATTCATTCAATATGCGAAATAATGACTCTGATTGAAGAAATATTTGTTAAAGTTAAGTGAGTCTACATTCAGTTAAATAAAAAATTATTGCATTCTAACATTCATCAAAATCAAATCAATGAGAAAATGGTTTAAGTGTAAAATAATTGTCTTTTCAATCCAAATATATATTTATAATAACCTAAATTGTATAAATATTAATTAAAGATAAATTACGCTGTGTACTTTGTACTACAATTATCTGACTGCAGATCATTTTCACCACACGACGAATAAAAATGATCCTTTTTGTATAATTGTAGTTTTCAATTTTTTAAAGCGTTTTTGTCCAACTTCAGATAAATAATATTTGGGAATTATTTTACCACAAATTTTGGTCAAATAATTTTTCTGCAGAAGCGAGAAAATATCTGCCTGTGCCCGGCTTTCAACAGGAAACGCCACTTTTCACGTGTAAATTGTTAACCAGTTACGTTACCGGGGCTCAGCAGATATTTTCACTTTCTCCAGAAAAATTATTCAAGCAGACAGTAAATCCCCGAGATATTATTTATCTGATAATTGAAAAAAAAGTTTTTTCCTGGATAGAAAAGTTGCAAAGAATTTAAAACTAAAATTATCCGACTGCAGATAATTTTTATCACGAGCCGAATAAAAATTGTCCGTCTTCGGTTAATTGCAGTTTTCATTTACCCTAATCGATACAATAACATAAATTATTATATAATATTTGACAGGATGGAGTAATTATTTGCTTAAATCATTTCTTATATTCCATACAATTAAACGATCTCCTTAGATTGAAGAAATAAATGATTGGACACATCTAGTACAACCATTTCTTAGAATAAAAAAAA
>NC_046658.1:131046412-131048712 GCF_010883055.1 Belonocnema kinseyi | reverse complement strand
AGAGCCGATTGTGAGGTTTTCTAGGGCTATTCTGCCATTGGCTAATATTATCAGCCAACAGCGTGGCTGTTACGTTCTCAACTCAGAACAATGATAACATAGCCACACAAAAAAACCAAGTGTGCGGATCTGGTAACAAGACATACGTATTCCTATGGATTTTGGGGCGCTGAATTCAAATTCGGTATCAAAAATCACCCATCATGTCATGGTTGAGCCATAACCTCAAAAAATGACGAAAAATCATGCACTGAGGCAAATAAATTTCAAAATAATGCCAGTGATGCAAATTTTCACTTCAAAAACATGTCGACAACTGTGAAGGATCAACCCTTGCCTGATATCAACTTATTTAACATAACTTTACCCAACAGAACCTGACATCGCCCAACCTGAATTAACAGAAATTTATTGAACTACGCGTAAAGCTCTGGAAGCATATTTTCCCAGTAGCAAATGTGTGCTACATCGAATGGGTCAACTCGAGCCTAACCTAAAAATAAATCCAACCTAGCCTAACCTAACCTCACGAAACACAATTAAACTGATTGTGTTGTCCCATTGTGTTTGCGGTACTGTTTGAATCAGCTTGGGCTTAACCTGCAAAGAGGTCAAACCTATCCTAATCTAAAACAACCTGACCTAACCTAACTTAACTTCACGTAACACAATTAAACTCATTGTGTTGTCCCGTTGTGTTTGCGGAACCGTATCATTCAGCTTCGGCTTAACCTACATAGAGGTTTAACCTACCCTCACCTAACAAAACCTAACGTAACATAACCTAGCCGAATGAAATTCAACCACACGTGTAGCTATGTAATCGTACGGTTCTCACTCTTAAATGTATGCTATATTTAATAGGTTAACCCGATCTTAACCTACAAAAGAATCTATCTTAACAGAACCTAACCTAAAGGAAGTCATCAACGCTGTAAATGAGTATTTTGAAGGACTTGACGAATCCGGTTATAAAAATGGTATCACCGCATTATAGCACCGTTACTGAGGGAGATTATGTTGACAAAGAAAGTGAAAAAAAAGAGAAAAGTATTTTTTTCTTATCAGGCCGGAAAATTTTCACCCTATCCGCCTACAGCATAATTTCATTTAAAACAGTATCAATTAAAATGTAGAACTGTAACTTAAACATGCAAATGAATAAGAGTTTTATTCAAAATTTTTTCTCTCTGCTTTTCTTAGACTTAAGCGATATATTTATACTATCTTTCGTGTTTACATTTTATCTTGCTTTTTATCGTAATTAAATTGATTTATAGACCTACTTCAGTCTATTTTCTGCCTGCTATAACGTGTCCTTTTTTCTTCGAAGGAACGATGCAAAGGGTTACGCTTACGTTTAAGACCTACATTCGTTTCCCTTTTCAACATCCATCAAAAATCAGCCATCATGACCTCGTCCCATCTACCCTGATATCATTGTTCCATCACTTTTATGTCTTGATGAAAACGTTCCCCTTGTTCTTGCCCATCGTCACCACGTGGAGGTGCCCTGGTTACAGATACAGGCGAATAATGCTAGGAACAAGCGGTTACGAAACTCCAGACATTTACTGCTATTAATATCAAAATATTAAAGTACGCAAGAACAGGGTTGCCAGCGTAATCGGTTAGGTCAGGTCAGGTGTTTTTAGGTTAGGATAGGTTAAACCTCTATGTAGGTTAAGTCAAAGCTGAATGAAAAGGTGCCGCAAACAGAACGGGACAACACAATCAGTTTAATTGTGTTTCGTGAGGTTAGGTTAGGCTAGGCTAGGTTAGATTTATTTCTAGGTTAGGCTCGAATTGACCCATTCGATGTAGCACACATTTGCTACTGGGAAAATATGCTTCCAGAGCTTTACGTGTAGTTCAATAAATTTCTGTTAATTCAGGTTAGGTGAGGTCAGGTTCTGTTGGGTAAAGTTATGTTAAATAAGTTGATATCAGGCAAGGGTTGATCCTTCACAGTTGTCGACATGTTTTTGAAGTGCAAATTTGCATCACTGGTATTATTTTGAAATTTATTTGCCTCAGTGCATGATTTTTCGTCATTTTTTGAGTTTATGGCTCAACCATGGCGTGATGGGTGATATAATTAAAAGAAAAATGTATCTATCTTTATGCAATTAAAGTTTCAAATAATAAAAAAAACCTCGCGGAAAAATTATAAATAATAGGGAGTATTAATTATAAATTTTTCGGCTGGGATGCTATCAACAAGTTTACAGTTTGCTACTACGGAAAGGAAAATTTACAACATTTATATGCGCATTTCGTTCAATGCAATTTTCAAAATA
>NC_046658.1:131042390-131046312 GCF_010883055.1 Belonocnema kinseyi | reverse complement strand
TTTCGGCTGGGATGCTATCAACAAGTTTACAGTTTGCTACTACGGAAAGGAAAATTTACAACATTTATATGCGCATTTCGTTCAATGCAATTTTCAAAATAATGCAGTAATAAATAAAATTATGATAATGGGTAAATACACTTTTTTGTCTGTAGTTAAATGAATGATTTTTCAAATTATTTAAAATTAATAATGAAAATATTTTCAAATAAAATATTGCGGGGTCCTCTGAAGAATGCCGCCACCGACTAAAAAAATATAAATGCGCTATCAAGTCAATAATTTGTTTCGACTCTAGGAGTCTTTCTTATTGTAAATATTAATTTTCCAATATTATAAATCATTAAAATTTGAATAGTGGATTTGTTTTCGTGGTCAAATTTCGTAAAATTAAAATTGGAGCAATTATTTTAATAAATCTCTTGAAAATGCATTGGGATCGCTTAAAACAACCTAAAATAATTAAAAGTCTTTGAAATTCCAATAAATTATTAGAATAAATAAAAAATTTTCTAGAAATCTTTCAAAATTTTCAAAAATATTTCAAATCCTTTGATATTTTTTGAAAATAAATTACTGGATAAGTTAATAAAAATTAATGAAAATGAAAAATTAACTTCTTTGTAAAGAGTTTGTCTGCTTGTCTTAAAATTTGTTTATATTTCGTCGGAAATTAATCTTTTTAGGTTGAAAATAAAATTTTTTTATAAAAAGTTGAACTGCTTCTTTTCCAATTAAATTTTTTATTGAAAATTTATAATTTTAATGGAAAATTTATCCCTTTGCTTAAAAATTGAATTAATTAAATAAAAGTAATAAAAATAAAATAAGTTTAGGACAAACGACACGAACTATGTAAACAAATTAATAGATAAAACTTACTCTAACAAAAAAGAGCTACAAATCTGTCGTTAACAATTTGTTGATAGGGCGCAAACTTCTTGGTTTAATCGTAAAAAAATATTATAAAAAAAATTATTTGGAAAAATAACACAAGGTACTATAAAAATTAATAAATTAATGATCTAAAGTTGTTCACTTAAAAAAGGTCGACAAATTTCTTTTGAATTATATTTTATAAAATGCGTATTTTTTCTTTAGGTCGTACAAGAGAACCTTGAAAATAAACAAATTGAGTTTTTGGTAATTTATGTGAATTGTTGAAAACTCTTGGTTCTTGATAGAAAACTAATCCCCTTGGTAGAAAATCTAACTAATTGATTAAACGTTCACGTTTTTGTTGAAAGTAAATCTATTAGAAAAGAAAATTAATATTTTGGGATGAAAATTCATCTTTTCGGATGAAAAATTTGGTAAAATATTCTGTTTGGTTGAAAGTTTAACTGCTTTTTGAGAAAATCGTTTCCTTCGTCAGCTGAAAGATAAAATATTTTTTGGAAAATTAATCTTTTTAGGTTGAAAATACAACTCTTCGATTGAAAGTTAAACTGATTTCTTTGAAATGAATTAATTTTTTGCAGATTCACAATTTTAGTGAAAAATTGATCTCTTTAGTTCATAATTGAACTAACTTCATAAAAAATCTTCCTTTTTTCCGTTTAAAATGATTTTTTCTTAAGTGAAAATTTAACGAATTTGTTAGAAATGTAACTGCTTGAATGGAAATTCAACTTCTTTGTCGAAAGTTCGTTTGTTTATCTTAAAATTTTTAATATTTGGTTGAAAATTAATATACTCCATTTTTGGTGTATAATTTTTTTTTTCAAATTCAGCAAGTTGATTCAAAATTTATGTCATAGTCGAAACACTATCTTTGTTGTATGAAACAATCTTCTTTACTTTATTTTATTGTTTCAAATAACAAAATTTAAAAAGAAATCCTGTTGAAGTGCCCGGTGGCGCGTATTAATATTCGCATATTGCTTAGTGCGCGTACGCATTAAACAATATGCACGCGCAAAAACATAATTTAAGAAAAATTCACATTCAATGTAATATACTTAAATATGCGAGAATATATAGTTTAATATAGTTAAATATGCGAAAATATTTTGAAGATTAAAGTTTAATCCATAATATGCCTATTTTCACAAACAAAATAAATGTAATTAAAAACCACTTTTAATATTTCTCCTCCGAGCTAATCAATTTTTGAAGAATATATGCATTTTAATCAATAATAGCTTACTTTCGCAGACAAAGTATTCGGTAAAACTCTCCTATTTCTAGTTTTCAAAATGAACTTTTTTATGTCTGAAACCCTTGAAATGTTTTTTTAAAGAAAAAACTTACTATAAAAATACTTTATTTAAAGATTATTTAATTATTTTTAAAATTAAAAACAGTAGAATTATAGAAAATTTTTTCTTCGAAAAAAATCTTAAAGTAAAGTAGACTTGTTTACAACGAAAATTATCGGACAAAAAATATACAGTACGCAATATTATACGAGGATGGGGAGAAAAGTTTGCTTTATCATCATTTTATGAATTTTTTTGATCATTTCGGGAGTTGTGACCTCAACCCACTGTTTAACCGTCGAATATGATAAACCTGCGGGCGCCATCTCTAGTTCAGGCCAGAATTTTTTTACACCACCCTCGTATTTGAAATATATTACTAAAATTCATTGCCTCTATCCAGATTTCTCAAGTATTAAAATTTTTGCAATAAGCACTCGTGAGAAAACACTTAGTCTCTGAAGATTCCCTACGTAAAATTTGTATAATAACATCTGAATGATTTTTGTTAACCGTTCACTGAACTATCAAAATTTGATATTAACTTTTATTGAATAGATCCGATTTTTTCAACCTATCAGATACGAGGATAAAGTGGAGGAACTAAATTGCCGCGAATTCCAGTCCCAGCCTTTCACGATAAGTGGGAGAATACTGTACGACGGTAGGGTGAAATGTTTCCGGCCTGACCTAGAGATGGCGCCAGTCGATTGCTCTCTATTAGTATACATTTGAGAGCCTTCTAAACAATACAACTCGACTGTTTGTGCAAAAATGGAACAATCAGAAAATCCTGCAGTCATTAAATACTTCTATTTAAAAGGCCTAGCACCACTTCAAATTAAAGAAGAAGTGGATTTCACGCTGAAGGACTCTTCTCCATGATATTCGACGGTTAAGCAGTAGGTTTCTGAATTAAAGAAAGGTCGCACGAGCACTTCTAACGAATCACGTTCAGGACGCCCCGCCCCGTTGAGGTCGCATCTCCCGAAATGATCGCAAACATTCATAAAATAATTAGATAAGATCGCAGATTTAAGGTGACACAAATAGCTGAGGCTACTAGGAAGTCAACTGAGAATGTAAGCGATATGTTACATGAAAGTTTGGACATGAAGAAGTACTGTGCTGGGTGGGTGCCGCGTTTGCTAACAGTCGATCAAACATTGACAAGGAAAACTGTTTCGTTGTGATGGATAAAATCAACGAATTGAAATTGAAATTGTTCCCCCATCCACCATATTCACTAGATTTGGTCCCCAGTGACTATCATCTGTTCCCTAACCTTAAACAATAGCTCGAAAGTAAAAAATTTCGGAGCAGCGAGGAAGTCATCAACGCTGTAAATGAGTATTTTGAAGGACTTGACGAATCCGGTTATAAAAATGGTATCACTGCATTATAGCACCGTTATTGAGGGAGATTATGTTGACAAAGAAAGGGAAAAAAAAGAGAAAAGTATTTTTTTCTTATCAGGCCGGACACACCATGTTGGACCATTGCAGTTAGTATTATTTGTTGAAGAGGCTTAAAAAAGTAAGAACTATTGACTCTTAGAGTTGACTGGGCCCCTATTTCTTAATCGAAATGATTTCGTAAAAGAAATGCGTGACATTGAGGAGATTGGAATAAAATGAAGTAAAATTCATTTGTAGACGATAATGTTTTTATTCGACAATAATCATATTAATATTATTGGTAGTATTCGTCTGTTTCATTGT
>NC_046658.1:131035153-131042290 GCF_010883055.1 Belonocnema kinseyi | reverse complement strand
TATGTTATCATTGTTCTGAGTTGAGAACGTAACAGCCACGCTGTTGGCTGATAATATTAGCCAATGGCAGAATAGCCCTAGAAAACCTCACAATCGGCTCTATGATGATCTCACTGTCCTTTCGTAAGAAGATTGGATACATGCCATCTGGATTAGGAAACTTTTAAGGACTGAGGGACTTCAGGGCCCACCTGACCCTGGTTGGGGTAACAATCTCGTTGGCTGCCCACCGCTTTGGGCCTAGGTATGCCGCATGCGGCATTGATTGCCTCAGAGGTGCCGTCCCCTCTTCTCCTAACTTTTTGAAACCCAGAAAATGTGCCTTGAATAAGTGAGTTTAGGTTTCCCCGTCAGACTCTAAGTATCCCCCGCCGGGCAATTTCAGAGTGCCGCGATTAACATCCGGATTTTGAGAAAGAAGCTTATCCAGTCTAGGCGCCTCTGCTCTTTTCTCGATATAAGTGCAAAAGTTGGTCGAGCTTTCATGCTTTTCCTTACGTATTGTATTCCTATATTCATTCCTTATTCTCGTAAAAGAGGTCCATCATTCCTCCGTTTTGCCAGTACTGGCACGTCTAAATTTCTCTCTGGTTTTCCTGCGAAGCTCTTCGAGCTTCCCATTCCACCAGTGTGTCTCCCCAGTATTTCGGACCAACGAATGTCGACTATTACTTTTGTAAGTGGATGTCATGGCTTCCGTGAAAATCTCGGCCGCCATCTGCAGGGTACGTCACCAATTGACATGGGCACCTCTGAGAGTACACTTCTTACTTCAATGAAAAACTGATCCCAGTCCGTTGTTTTTTAATTTTTGGCTTATTTATGGCCCGCTTGTCCCTTGGATTTCAACTGGAACTGTATCTGTGAGTAGTCTGAGAGATTTGGTTTATCTGAGAGTGATATCAATAACTTCCTTCCTGACAAAGTACGAAACGTCGGGGTATTCCCCATATTAAGAATGTCTAAATCAGTGGTGATTAGGTATTCCACTAGACCGTTACCTCTTGAGTTGACGTCCGTAGTACCCCACAAAGTATCGCTGTCATATGGAAAGTAAGCCGCTCCCATGAATAGCCGTCCTATTTCTTTAAGATCCGTGAATATCACCATCAGGTCTCTAGAACATAGCTCAAGCAGCAGGACAACGTTGACTCCCTAAAACACCTAATGGTATCTCGAACTAATCAGGGTTCCTGGACTAGCGAGATAACTTTGTGTGTTGCAGACATGCTCCTCTGCAAAACGGCAGAGGCGCCTTTGCTGTGATTCAAGTTAATTTGGGTAATCATTAGATTGGGAGCACTCATTTAGGTCTGCTCCTGATCTTCCTGCACACCGACAGGCTCCACCTGCCCCTGGCTGGTCACCTTAAAGTTGACTTGTCCAAAGTGGTAGAAGGTCCTGTTGTTGAGGATCGCAAGAGCCATCGTCTGAGACTCAGGAATATGCAGGTCTTCCAGTTCACCCAGGAACTACGCCGTAGCCTTTTCCATCTTCTGGAGCAACTCCACCCACCTAAAGAGATGCACCCTCCCAAGCTATTGTCTCGAGCACGGTCTTGTGTAGCCAAGCCTTAGCTACTGGGTCGGGCTGCCACAAATGCAAAGACCCCACCCCTAAAGAAAAAGGTCCTGAATCTTGGCAATGGGTCTGTCACTGGCTTATTTCACGATATTTTTCTACAAAAAAATTACGAATTATTTTTTAAATAATACTTTGTAACATGCAAAAGATGTTGTACGATCAAGACAAATACGCTATCCATAAAAAAACTTATTTCAGCACGATCTACCCAACTTGTGCCTCCGAGCCTCACTCTGGCCTTCAAACCCTTTTCCTGCATTGAGGAAAACCGACGACGATCCCCTGAAAAAACGGCACCACGCTGGGCTCTCACACTTGCTTTCCTATATGAAAAACTGACTTCAAATATCGCAATTTGTACGAAGACAACAAGAAACACATACTTCCTTCAAATTGTAAATTATTGCAGATAGTTCAACTAACTACCTTCAATTTAATTCACTTCATTATCTTCGTTAGAACTGAAGATAGTGCGGTCGCATATTTATTCACAAAAAGCGTACAATTATTTATATTTTGCAAATTTCTAGATGGCAATCTGTTCAGAAATGTTTAATGTACCACTGTGTATTTTTCGAGATTTTTCCTATTATTTTTTCAATAAAAAACTATGCTTCAAAGGTCACTGTTTTTAAAAGCTATCAAATTTCCTCACGTTTCATCGCATTTTCAGATCTTTAAGCTGCAAATAATTTTTTCGAATATTACTTTTCGGCTCATTAACGTACAACATTTGCATCTTTAAAATGATACCTCTTGCAGAATAAATTGAATACAATTATATATAATAAATTAATACAATTATTATCTTTAAAGTTATTTTCGGTGTATCAAAAAAAAACTAAATTACCCGATTTTCAACTGGATTTATGAATTTGAAAAAGAGCCCATTGGTAATTAGTGCATTTACTCACCCCCTTCCCCCCTCCGAGTCCTGGCTTTTTATTTAAAAATAAATTTGTATATCATTAATTAAAATCTTAATTAACAGAAAAATGTTTTTTCCTGTTTTCGAATGAATGTAGCCTCGATTGGTCTACTCACACACATTATTTGTTCTATATCAAAGATGATTGGAAACATACGAAAAAAAGCTTTATACAAGGTTTATTGGAAAATCAGGAAACATAAATGAGAATTTATTTATGATGATAAGGTTTAAGTGGCTTATGTATACATTATTTTTCTCAATACTGAATTAGAAAAGAACTACTTTCTTCAAATGCATTTTTATTGAACAATTTTAGATTTGAATTTCAAAAAGTAATTCATGTGAAATTCAAAGGAATTAAAATTGTATTATTTCCTGTTAAAATGGTTCAGAATGAAACTATTTTTAATTTAAAAGATTAAATCTTGATAGCTAAAAATTGAAAACTAAATTAAATGTTCTGTTCTTGTGCCAAGTAAAAAACTTGATTTCTGTAATTTTGAACAAATATTTAAATTCTTGACACGATAATTGCGCGTTTAGTATTTTATTTAAATTTACACCTACATATGCAAACTGAGATAAATAATTTTACTAAAGATAAGAATTGTTAGTTAAAATCGGTACAGAATTTTTTCCTCCCAACAGAAGATAAACTTTACATCGATTTCCGACGAGAGATTCTCTGCAACAAAAATTAACTTCACAGGATAAACTTTACACAAATATCGGTTAAACTTTCCTTTGTTTTTCCATGACAAACACATGTTTTTTGAAAGACGCAAAGTTGGCTAGAAAAAACTTTATCGCTCTAAAAAATTTCCTGCAACAGATTTTATTCTTAATTTTTTCTGTATACACACATTTGCCTAATTGATATATTTATTATTTTCTATTTGATTCTAAAAGCGTTCATTGTCTTATTTCGTAATCCGCTGGAAAATTAAAAAGGGTGTAAAATTAACAAAGTAGTGCCAGTTTTTCTGAAAAATTGAAAATCAATTTTCTCAAGAAACCACTTTCAAATTTTGGCCAATTTTCATCTTTTTAGTTTTAAACTTGTACTGTGATAGTGATACTGTAGATACCTTGTAAGTTTAAAGCTTGCTTAATAACGTGTCGGGCCAGAAGAATCCTTTTTTGTCACAATCGAATTTTCTACTTTCTCTTCTAAATTTTTCAGGAAATAAATTCTCCCTGTCTGGAAAATGATTTAGCCCGTTAAGATGGGGGTTTCCAGAACAATTTTTCGATGTTTTTCTTTTGCTTTTGAAAACTTAAAAAAAAAATTTTTGTGAAAATTCTAGCTTTTTTAGACTTGAAAATATTTTTGAGAAGCTTCTATTAATACGAGTAGCAGAAAGGCATCTTATTAGTTTTATGCGAGGTCAACCGTTTTTGAGGCGGGACGAATTTTTTTCCTCAAAATGTAATTTCTGAATTTTTTCGTGAATAATAGAAGATAACGCTTAACAAGAGAAAACATTTTTCATGGAAACTTTTCAAAGGTGCAAATTTTTATCTCAACATTTTTTCTTATCTGTCATTGTTTCTAAGAAAAAGTGAAAAACTAGATTGTCAGAAAAAAGAATTCTTGCCACAAACGTTATTTCGCAAGCATCAAACTTACAAAATATCCTTCTTGTCAAAGTAAAAATTTTAAATTAAAATTGAAAAAAACAATTTTCTTTTAGATTGAATTGAGTTTCATTTTTTCAGAAAAATTTAAAACCGAATGATTCATTTAATTTTCTTGCAAATCGAAAAAATACGTATCGCCTAATTTCTTTGAAAAAACAGCATATTCTATCCCCGAGACATTCAGGGATTTCAATCGTAACAGATCTTTGTGAATACACAGATAATTCTCTTAGACTTTCTCTTTCCCTTATTCCCCTCTTTCCACCTTTTGAAACAAATTTTTATTTTGTCCTTGTTTTCAAGAAATTTCACCTTCTTCTCTCATGATTTTGTGCCCACTAGGGCTTTGTCCTTAAGACGCCTTTTAGACATCTGTAGGACATTGGGCATCTTATGGACGTCGACTGGACTGACATAGAACGTCCTAGGAATGTCCCAAGGATGTTTTGGGAAGTTCACTGTTTTGTGCCCATTGGGCTATGTCTTTAAGATATCTTTAGAAATTTGGACGTTCTAGATTCGTCAAATGGGCCGACGCAGGACGTCCTAGGAACATCTCAAGGACGTTTTTGGGAGCTTATGGTGTTGATCCTACTAGGATATGTCTTTCAGACGACTTTAAGACATATTTAGGATAGGATGTCTTAGAGACGTCGATTGGGCTGACATAGCACGTCCTAGGAACGTCCCAAGGATTTTTTTGGGATTTTCATGGTTTTGTGTGTGCTGGAACAAATAAAAAATTGATTAATTTCTAATTGTTCTTGCAGAATTAAGATCGCCAGGCGAGACAATCAGCAAAGGTGTTCTGTTCTTACGTGGTAAGTTTTATTTTTAAGTGACTCGTAAACAGCTACGTTAATCAGTTTTAAATCATTAAAAAATTTAGACAAATATTTCTAAAAATGTGAAAATTAAAAGCACATTTCAAAATTTGTAAATAGTGTAAATCAACTCCACTAAAATAATTTATTCAGAAATATTTCGCATGTAAATTAAAAGATTAGAATTATTTAAACAATTCGTCTATATTACTTTGCTCTTAATGGCAGTATACAATTAATCAGAATAGAATTGATTAGTTACCAAAATTCCTAAAGAATAAATTAACATTTTCGCTAATTAACTTGATCAAAAAAGCTTCCAATTATTGTGTGTTAAATTATTAATGTGTTAGATTAGACTTTCCTAATTCACTTAAAATGTTTATGATTAATTATTCAACACTTATGCCATGTATTTTTATGCGTTCATTCACAATTACCATCGCAATCAAAGTACCTGTTTTAATTTCTCCAAATGACAATTGTTTTCATTGCAACATCATATAACCAGATTATGGGAACGTTTGAATAAAAATATTTGAGTATAATAAACTTTCATTCATGTCTAATATATCTATAATTACTTAGCTTTAACGGTAGTTTCCAGTGAGCAAAAAAAAACATTGAACATCCCAAGAACGTCCTCGGGGCGTTCCTAGGGCTTGCTATGTCAGCCCAATCAAGACGCCTCTACACGAAGAGAAGTTTGGTACAAGGGCTCGCCCAACACGTGCAAGTGTCGCGCCAATCACACAGCGAACAGTGCCACTTCTGTTTAGAAGAATGGCCCCACTGATTCGGAAGAACCGTTACCCCGAACAAGCTGAACCGTTTGGTCAACAGTATGGTCGAGCCGTTCTGCACACAAGGCGGTTGTGGCAGAGTTCCGCGCTTGCGCAGTTTAGAAATATACAGCACCCACATTTCGGAGCGGCTGATGTCGACAAGTTCGGGGTAAACAGTGCCCTGAATTTGGAACGGATGCCACACGAAACCGAAATGCAGCGACTCTTTTAACAATAGCGCGACGGTTTCACCTAAACTCTCCCCGTGTAGAACATCCTTAATTTATTCTCCCACTGGGTTGCTGAAATATATTTTTCCATTTGAGAAAAATGCTCTCTTTTTTCGAATAAACTAGATGCAGGACAAGGGACAAGCAGAAATCCTCTGAGTCCTGAGAGCGACACCCGTCATATGTCAAAAGAACATCTTCCTATATCTGAAAACAGCCACATTTCGTCCTAGGAACGTCTCAAGGACGTTCTAGGGATTTTCTTAGTTTTGTGTCAACTGGGATGCAACCAATAATGTTAATATCGGGGTGGTTATTTTAACCAAAGAAAAAAATCCCCTATCATTTCCCGGTTTTTTGCCGGTTCGCAAAAATTTTTGAAGGTCACTTAAATTTAAAAAATCAAATGCTAAATATACAAATTGTTCCATTCGAAATTATAAAAATTGAACTGCTAATACAAGCACTCAAAGTGAAACTCTTGAATTTTAAACTTTAATAATTGAAGTTTAAAAGTTGTTTTATTTAACAATTTTGTGTTCAAATGCTCAAAAATTTAAACGTATAAAATGAAAGGTACTAACACTTTTTAAGTGAAAAATTCTAAATTA
Organism: Belonocnema kinseyi; assembly: GCF_010883055.1. Taxonomy (NCBI): domain Eukaryota; kingdom Metazoa; phylum Arthropoda; class Insecta; order Hymenoptera; family Cynipidae; genus Belonocnema; species Belonocnema kinseyi. The sequence goes on along the minus strand of NC_046658.1, from coordinate 131,035,684 downwards.
AATGCTTTTATAAATTGTAGAGTTTAAAGATTCAGAATCATTTCCAGAAACATAATTCAACGTTATAATTTTTAATTCTCTAAATTGAAGAATCAGTCAACGAATTAAAAAATGTTTTAAATTATTCCATTTGAAGCCATTTTAAATTCGAACTCCAGGTCAGAATAAGTTGAAAGCTAAAAATTTCCTGTTCAAATCTACAATTTTTATTCTTTTCGAAAATTCTCCATTTCAACTAATTGTAAGAATTAGAATTTTTTGTGAAATTTCCTGTTGCAATTCAAAATTTAAATTTTCGAAAATAGCTCATTTCAACACAGAATAACAATTTTGTTTGAAAAATTCAATTTTCTTATTGAGAAGTGTTATTCTCCTGGACAAATTTCATTTTCTACTCAGAATTAGATAAAAATTGAAAATTTCCTGTTCAAATCCGGAGTTTGACTGAATTTCGAAAATTCCCCGTTTCAACTAAGGAATCAGAATTTTTCTGTAAAATTCCCTTGTTCAAATTCATAATTTAAATTTTTT
>NC_046658.1:131017478-131035053 GCF_010883055.1 Belonocnema kinseyi | reverse complement strand
AATCCGGAGTTTGACTGAATTTCGAAAATTCCCCGTTTCAACTAAGGAATCAGAATTTTTCTGTAAAATTCCCTTGTTCAAATTCATAATTTAAATTTTTTTCGAAAATATCCTTGTTCGAGCTCGGAATTTATTAAAAAAATTTTTATTCCCTGTTCCAAAACAATTCAGAATTTTGTTCCTTTTCGAAAATTTCCAGTAAATTAAAAAAGTTTGAAGTCTGTTAAATTCTGGTAATTCCGGATCTTAAATCAGAATTATTATTCTGGATACATTCTAGTTCCAACTATAAATTTGTAAACATTGAAAATTCCATGTTTAAATTAAAAGTTAAAATTTTTTTAAATAGTTGAAAAATTCTTACATTAAAATTTATTTTTTAATTTTGCCAAATTAAACAAATTTTCTTAAAATTTTCCACATTCATTTTTGACAATTTTGTACATCCTTATAAATGTTTTTTTAATTTTCTCCTAAAAGAAGTTTATTAAAATGAAAAAAATCATTTTCAATTTTCCTATGAAAAATTTTTCATACTTCTGAAGCCTGTCAACATTCTTAAAAAGCTTCTATATTTTTGTTCAAAATAAGCGAAAATATATCTTTTGTTTTAAATTAGGCCTTGAACTATTTGGATCGAAATTTCGGTTCTGAATATCTGTTCAACTTTCTCGACTTTTGTCTAAGAATAATAGGTATTCAACTGATATCTATACATCACAATTCAACAATTTCAATCACAAATTGAATTCGGTTGAATAGAACAATTAAACCTGTAACGTTAAAAGTTTAATTTTCTTATTTAGTTTTGAAAATTCAATTTATAAATACTGAGTTTTAATAAACAGTCAGATATTTCTGAATAATAAGTCACTTTTTTTCTTAATTGAAAAATGTCAAAGTGCATGGTTTCAAAATGATATATTTCAGACTAAAATTATTTTTGAAATTTAATAAAAACCTTTTCATTTAAAAGATATTATTTTGACGTTATTATCCACATTCGTTAAATTCCCCATTCTAAAATTGTGAACTGATTCTGAATCGTCTTGTCCAATCAATTATTATTTACTTTAAGCGCTTCTAATTTTTAATTGTTTAAGTCTTTAAAACTGCGTTCGAAAATTCTTTAAATTGAAATGTACATTAGAAAATTAAAAATCTAAAATCGAAAATTTTTTAAGTAAAAGATTGTGGAATTATGCATTCTAAACTGAATGGTACCAGAATTAAAAAAATATCACAATTAAACAAATTATTTAAAAAACGGATAAAATCAAAGTTGAAAGCATTTTTTTTCTTCAAATTTGTAAAATTCCCGGTTAAAAAAGAAATTCACTGTCATTTCCCGAGTTTTCTCGGTCACATAAAATTTTCGGTCCTTTCCCGGTTTTCCTGGTTTCGCGGTCCAGCGGGCCACCCTGTAATATGATCAGTGTCGAATAAAAACATCATTGTCTTTAAATCTATTTACTTCATTTTATTTCAATCTTCTCAATATCACGCAATTATTTTAAAAACACATTTCTTTTGAAAAATAAAAACAAATGGAATATTCAACAAGAAAGAAAATTTTCAACAAAATATTTGAATTTTTGACCAAAGAAGGAACGGATTTTCAACGGATGTCAAATTTGTAATAAAAAAATTCTAAATAAAAACAAAATTCTTTAAATAATTAGTTGAATTTTTATATAAATTGTTACGTGTATTTTTAGGGTTGCTTAAGAATCATTGGAAAAAATGTAAAGCGCTACCTTGACTCTACTTTTTCATGATTTCTTTGATTTAAAAAATTTTTTTGGATACAGTATAGTCAATCACCAAATTTCTGTGTGTACATGACGAGCATAAAATAATTTATTTTAAAAGTGAATTCAGTAAGGTAAAATTGATCAATTGTCTCAGTAACTCTTTTGTTTTTATTTCGAACATGGAAAATTTTGAAAAAGCGAGAATATTTGTTCTATGCTCCCCAAATTTTAATGAAACTAGACAAACCTAAATTTTATGTTTATTTTGCACTCTAAATAAAATTATTTACTCACAGAATTCCTGAAAATAAAACCATGAACACAACGACCAAATTTCGACAACCACCGAATGACGATTCAATTTAATTTGGGCAACCACCATAAAATGACCATTTTCCCAAAAAAGGAAAGAAAAAGATTCGTTTCTTGGGCAAAAATAAAAAAGAGGAAAGAAAATTTTGAAAATTTTAGCGTGCAGAAACAGCAAAGAAACCAAAATAGTTTCGTTGTTGTTCCTGCCTACTCAAATTTGTCTTGCCTTGATAAGGGTTCTGTACGAGTTCCGAAACGTTGGTAAATCTTTTTACATTCTCATTTAAGGCCATGTGACGAGTGGGTACGTGACCAGATACCTACCTTAACCTCACTTTTTTTATTTCCAAACTTATGACACGAAGCGCCACATCGAGTTGAAAATTTGAGATAATAAATAAGAAGCACTAAGAAAGGTGGGTCTGGTTCTAAATTTTAATAATTATGAAAAAAGCAAAAAAAGTTTTTTAAAAGAAAAAACTTTTTTCATAATCATAAAAATTTAAGACCAGACCCACGAGACTTAGTGCTTCTTGTTTCGTATCCCAAATTTTCAACTCGATGTGGCGTTTCATGTGATAATAAGTTGGGAAATAAAAAAAGTGGTGGTAAGGTAGGAATCTGGTCACGTGACCCACTCATCACATGGCCTTAAGAGCGTGCAATGTAATCTTTCAAATTTTCGATCTCTGGTTTTTAACGGATCTTTACGTTTCGGCACTCAGAGAATCCAAGAATTATACATTTTTGTTGGTGTCTGTCTGTCTGCCTGTCTGTATGTATGTATGGCTGTATGTATGGTCACCTGAATTTTTTAGCCACGCTAAGTTTTGAAGGATTTGTCCAATCGATTCCGCATTTTATAGACTCCTGAAGGTCCCCAAAATGAACGTTAAATTCGTTGAGCAGACATTTCCAACTAAAATTTAAAAATTGATGGTATTTTGAAAATTTTCAAAAAATTTTTTTCTGCACATTTTTAAAATTTTTTCAAAGTTTCTAATAGACAGATAGAAGACTTGCAAATTATCTAAATAAAATTTTAAATTTCGATTGACATTAGAAAAGTTATTTTTTATATGCTTTTCAAACATTAAAAAAATAATTTTAATATTTTTTTCATAGATCTAAGAATTTCATTCAAAATTTGCACTCGACACCAAATATATTTCAAAACTATTCAAGTCCAATTTTCCGATTAGCCCACAATCAAAAAAATTATTGCTTTTTCAAAAATTTAAATAAATTTTTACATTCTCATTCAAGAGAATGTAATGTAGTCTTCTAAATTTTCGATTTCTGGTTTTCAACGGATATTTACGTTTCGGTAATCACAGAGTTCGAAAATCATAAAAAATGTTGTTGGTGTATGTATGTCTGCCTGTATGTATGGATGTATGTTTGTCTGTATGTTTGTCTTTATGTCTGCCTGCGTGTTTGTATGTATGTCTGTATGCCTGTGTGCACGTATGTCCGTACGTCTGTCTGTATGTCTGTATGTACGTATGTCTGTCTGCATGTCTGCCTGTATGTATGTATAAATGTATGTATGTATGTATGTATGTATGTATGTATGTATGTATGTATGTATGTATGTATGTATGTATGTATGTATGTATGTATGTATGTATGCCTGTATGTATATATGTCTTTCCACATGTCTGCCTGTATGTATGGCTGTATGTGTGCCTGTATGTATGTATGTATGTATGTCTGTATGTATGTGTGTCTGTCTACATGTTTGCCTGTATGTATGTCTGTATGTATCTCTGCCTGGCTACATGTCTGCCTGATGGTGAGAAAAGATGACCTGTGTAGTTTGAGTCAAGCTGAGCTACTAAGGCAATATGTTCCTCCTGTATCGACCTAAGCGCTGCCAACGTTTAATCCTCTTTGCCATGAAGGTGTATAGCACATGTAGAGTATTCAAAGTGTGCTTCGTCTTTCAACTTAGTGCTTGATTTTACGATCTCATTCCTTATCTTGTTTTTTTCAATTACTAATGCGTCAGAAGTCATATTTGGTGAGGTTTCCTCAGAAAACAAAGCAGCCTTTTTAGCTTCCTGTGACACAGACGTGCCTATATGGGCGGCGGCCTGTGAACTTGTGCCATATCTTTGAGCAACTATTGGTGTTTCAGATCAATCAAATTTCGCCTGCGATGACTGTGACTGGCTCCTAGTGAATCTGAGTAGTAAACTAACATAATCGTCAACTACACCTAAACTATCGGCATCGGCAGAAGTACCATCCTCTATTTTAGAAGCGTCTTCTTTATCACCTTCCCCATCAAAGTAAGTGTCACTATTATTTTGTACAGACGAGGAACAAGAAAACGAAGAACCCTGTCCACGTCCAAGTTTTTTTTTGTTTTGCAGCTCGTTTTGCTCTCTGACGCAATTTTCCTGTTTCTAAACCATCAAATGACTAGGTAAACATCAATTTAGAACTTTGCTGGTCAAGATAAAAAGCCTGCTCAAAGACTGGAACGGTCTTTTCTTTGGCGCAGGAGCAGCAAGACAAATCCTTGCATTTACAAAAGGCAATATTAAATTATTTTTAGGGATCCTCTCTGAATGATAAATTCTTTAGTTCCTTTGTATTATCTGATGTGGATTCACTTCTTAAAAGTGCTTGAAGTTTTATGTATTTTGAGTGCCATTAAATTCTGGTTTTTTGGCAACATCTAAAAATCGACCTCAATAGGCAAACTTAACTACATTTGATGGGGCTGAATATTTTGTGTGAGGTTGGGTTGAAGCTCTTAGTGGTGGTTTGAATCAATAAAGGTGTATGTGTTGACTCCCTTTTCAACTTGGAGTTGATTTAAACTAGTTTAGCGCTTTTTAGAATTAAAATTAATTAAAAAAATCATCGTCGCAGAATTGGCGCAGAATTAGCGCAGTATTTCAAACCACTGGGCATTCTCTTTGACTTCCTCTTTCCCCAATTCAACTCTTTTCCCATTTTTTTGAAATTTTTTATTTTTTTCCTATTTTCAAGAAATTTCCCCTTATTTTTCCTTCTCTCGTTTTTGAGCTTCAAGTCGAACTGAAATATAACTCAACAAGAAAATCCAACTATTCTTTTAAATTTTATTATTTTTGTTGGAAAAGTCTACTATTATATTTTTGGTTTAGAATTCATTTTCTTGGTTGAAAATCCAACTGTTTGGATGAAAGCTGAAATGCTTTGTTGAAAAATAATTTTATTGGTAAAGATTGAACTATTTTTTTAAATATTCTATTTGTTTTTAAGAATTTATAATTATTAATTTAATATTTTATTGTACTTTGAGTGAAGAACTTTTCTTCATTATTTTTTTCCGTACCTTGTCTTATTTTTCCAACAACCTATTTCTTATTGTTAATGTTATTTTTTGATTAAAGCAAAAACTACGCATCCTATCAAAAATTATGAATGAAAAATTTGTGACTCTTTTTTGGATGAATAACTTTTGTATATTTATTTTTTTCTTAGCTTTTTCCGTTCATCTAAGAATTTTATTTTTTTATCTTCAAAATTGTTTTTTCACGAATAAAACCAAAACTACGCGTCTTATTAAATTTGATTATTACAAATAACATTAAAATTAACCCATTAATTATTAACCCATAACATTAAAATACTCTTTTGAAAAAATTATTTTTACGATTTTTGTAAAAAAATCTTCAAGTTGGAAAAGGGATAGATTGCGGCGGAAGTTCCCCCTTCTCTTTTTCAGCTCACAAAATTATCATTTCAAATATAAAATTTGATTTATCTGATTTGTCTTTGTATTTTAAAAATTGTTTATATTATTTTGTAATTTTGTATTTTTTGTAAATTTTTATGTTAAATCGATACAAATAAAAATTTTGGTTCATCTAATATGTAAAATCAGTAACGCCAACGACAGATGCAATCGTAAAATTACTTTTTTGGATTCAGGAGGTCTCGCAACGTCGAAATTTAAAGAAATCAGAAATATAATTTTCATTTGTAAATTTTATACACGCTCTGATTTCGGATGTCCCAGAAGTTGATAACGCCATTTTGTTAAAAAAAAAGTTTTGCTTAATTGTGCTAGCTTTGCGCCCAATTGTGCCACAAACGATTTTTGAAGAAAGTTAAAATTTCAGTCATAATTAAAAAAAAAATTTCTGGGCAAGGATCGCTATTTTGTTGTTTCAAAAAAATAAAAGTTGTGCTGAATTGTGTTAGACTTGTAGTCCAATGTGCATCAGTTAAAAAAAAATGAAAATTGGAGCCAAAATTCCAAAAAAACTTTTCCGGCCCAGAAACGCTATTTTGTTTTTTCGAAAAAAATATGCTGAATTTTTCTAGGCTTCTGCACAATCCTGCCGTAAAATTTAAATAAAAAATCTAAATTTGAATCGAAATTAACAATAAACCGTTTTTATGTGACACTACAAACAAGAATTTTTTAAATGCAAATATCAAAAATTTGAAAGTTGTTTTGGATTGTGCTACGCGTTCAAAACAATTATAGCCCTAATCAAATTTTACTAAGGTCAATACTTTTAAATGAAATGCTAGTTTTTTTCACAAGAATAATTTTTGAAATCAAAAAAGTTTCAAAATGCGAATTTTGAAAATCCGAAAGTCGTTTAGAAGGGCAATAATTATTTTGCAGGTGTAGCACAATCCAACACAAACTTAAGATTTTTGAAATTCGCATTTCAAAATTTTTTTTACTTCAAAAATTATTCTGATGAAAAAGAAACTAGTTTTTCATTAAAAAATATTAACTTAAGTAAAAAGTGTGTGTGGCAATAATTATTTTGCACGCGTTGCACAACCCAACACGACTTTAAGATTTTTGAAATTTTCATTCAAAAAATGTTTTGATTTTAAAAATTATTCTGATGAAAAAGAAACTAGTATTTCGTGCTAAAATATAGAGCTACATAGAAAGAGCGTAGGGCAACAATTATTTCGAACGTATAGCACAACCCAATACAACGTTAAGATTTTTGTAATTCACATTTTGAAAATTCTTGTTTGTAATGTTACAAAAAATGTTTTTTAGATAATTACGGTTCAAATGTTCCCTTCTTTAAAAAAAATTTACGGCTCAATTAAGCACAAACCTAGCACAATTCAGTATATATTTTTTTCGAAAAAAAAGAAAATGGCGTTTTTGGCCCGGAAAAGTTTTTTTTGGAATGTTGGCTCTAATTTGGATTTTTAAGAAAAATCGTTTAAGGCAAAATTGGGCACAAACCTAGCACAATCCAACACAACTTTTTTTTTTTTTAATGGCGTTGCTAGCTTCTTGGACATTGATTTCGGTGCATAAAATTATTCATAAGAAAACAGACTTAACTTCAATCTGAAATTTATTTTTTATAAGGAACGAAACTTGCTTCCGAGTGTTTATAATCCGACTTCTAAACTTTAAAAAAGAAACAAAAGCGAGGAATTTATGATTAAATAAATAACGTGATTCTGATTGAAATCTGTCATCTCACTAAGTAAGCCCCGGAAATAAGATCCATCTAGGTTATGATTTACGCTCGGAGAGGGGAAAATACAAATTTTCAAACATAGCATATATACAAGAAATATCAGAATATTCATTAGTCAAGATGTTTTTAACATTTCTCGATTATAAATTGTTCCTGCATTTAAGAAAAATTAGAATCCTTCCTGTTTTTCCTACCGTCCTGATGTTTTTTAACATGATTGGTAAGTGCAGAATACATTAATACAAGTATCATATTTAAAATTATTTTAGGTGTACCAAAAAGCAGAAAATTAATCGACTTTAAACTTGATTCATGAATTTGATAAAATATCCTATTGATAATTACAGCATTTACCCCTACCCTTTATCAGGGTCCTGAGCCTTTCCCCTGATTATATAGAAAATTCGCCATGTTTAAAAACCCTCAGAGTCACTTTCACCCCCGTGGAAACACTAAGGTTTAAATATCAAAAACAAGCTCGTAAAATCTTTCTATTAAAAAAGCATTTTGTAGTCATTAATTACAGTCGTTATTTCCAAAAAATTTGTTCCCTGACCTGAAAAGAATGTAGCCTCGATTGTGCTACTTATACACTTTTTTTGTTCTGAATGTACGACAATATGAAACATACGAAGAACAAAGTTTATACAAGGTCTATTGTAAAGTCAAGAAAGAGAAATGAGAATTTAATTATCATAATGAGGTTCCCGTGTAGAAATTTTTATCGAATCACGTATGCCGAGGCTGGTTGGTTACTGGCCGGGCCAACCCTGGTTATATCCCATGGTTGAGAGCCGGCTAAGCACTAGTCAGGTTAATGTTTTTGTAGAAATTACACATTTTTTAAGAGCCGTGATATTATCAAAGACGTAATTATGGATGCTAGATGAATTATTATTTGAAAATTATAATTTAAAGATTTCTTAGATCAGTGAAACAAAAATGAGCTTTTTTAAAATTCTTAAAGAAAAACGTTAAATTTTTTCGAATAATTTAATATTTTAAATTAAGCTCTTATCGATTCTGCTATGTACAACAGCAGAAATGATACAATTTTTATAAACTTCTCTATATTCAGACAATGTTTAGCCTGCACAATTTCAAATTTACCGCCATATTAAGCGCCTGCTGTGTCTGTCGTCTGCATAGACACTCAGTGATTTTCAGTTTCGCACTTGGAACGAAGATGGTCCTTACACTCTCGTCGCGTCGGCTCTTCGAAGTTCAAAAATAAAATCGAGACTCGTGGTTAAAATCAATTTTATTTCAGTATTTTGATTGAAACCCCCACTTAGTGCGCGAATAATTATTATTTTTAATTAAAATATAGTCTGGTGTATACAGTTTTTACTTACTTCCTACCTAACCTTAAATCACCACGTGGCTTCCAAATTGCTATGAGATTCTATCATCAGGGAATAAAATTCTACTCCAATTGTCTTGCCAGAATTAGTTTACTTGATTTGACGTTTAAAGTCCAATATGATCTTTCCGATGAGCCTTAAAATACAAAACAAGTTATAAATTTCGCGCCTGAAGCAACATTTCGTAACCGTTTTTTAGCCGGATTACCCGACCGGTTTCCGGCCGATATTGAAGCCGGGATCCGACCAGTTTACCGTGACGTTTTTAGCCGGATTCCCCAACCAGCGCCCGGCTTAAAGCGGGGCTATCCGACTGGGACCAGCTTATCTATACATTATTTTACTCAATACTGAATTAGAAAAGAACTGTTTTTTCTTTTGAATTGAATTCTAATTAAACAATTTCATATTATAATTTCGAAAATTGTATCACGTAAATTTCAGAGGAAATAAAACTGTTTTATTTCTGATTCAAACAGTTAAGAATGTGAATCTTGAATCAAAACAAATATTGAATGTTTCATTATTTCCCTGTCAGTGTCAGTATTAAGAATCAAAAACTGATCCATTGCTTTTTGTTTTTACAGAATTAAGCTTGCAAGGCGGATTAATTAGTAAAGATGATAAGTACTTGCCACAGAGTTCATCCATGCCCAACTCATTTTCGTCCACACAGACCTCCCCACATTTACGTTCGAGCGAAACTGTGCATAGTAAGACATTTTTTTTTACATTATCATCCTAATGAGAAGGTATTTGTTTTATGTAAAATTTAACTTTATTCGGTTTCATCCAATCTTCACGTTTTGAGAAAACAATTATTTTTACGTCCGTCTGTCTGTAGTTTGTACTCTCTAGGCACGATAACGAACGTTCGTGAACCAGCTATTTTGGATAAAAATTCAAAAAGTGAGCGCATTTTCAAAATGTTTGAAACCACATTTTTTCAGATTTAAAAATTCTATACAGTTATTCATAGTACTCAGAAACTCAAACAATTTATTCTGATGACTATTTTCTATCATAAGAAAATTATCAGAATTTGAGCATTTTCAAAATCAAAAAACAAAAACTAAAATGAATATTTTAACCAAATAACGCATAATATGAAAGAAGTAAAAAAAAGTTGATTTTTGAAAAATATACAAGATTATTATAATAACTTTCTTAATTTGGTCAAAAAGTTGAAAATTCAAAATTTGATCGTACCAAAAATAATAAAAACTTCAATTTTTTTCAAACTATGCAAGATACAAGAAAAATGAATGAGCTAAAATTGGGCGCCCTCTAAAGATCTACACATTTTTTATGAATCACTTTTCGAAAGGACGCGTAGTTTTTGTTCTTAGTCATAAAAAACAACATTGAAAAAAATATATTTTTTTAGAGTAACGACACAAGCTACGAAAAAAAATTAGGCAAAACTTAGTTATAGAAAAATGAGCTACAAATTTTTAATAATTATTTTTATAGGATGCGCAGTTTTTATTTTATGCGTAAAAAACAATGAAAATAAAAAAGTTTATTTTTTGACAAACAACACGAGCTTTGAAAACAATAGACACGAGCTATGAAAAAAATAAATAGATAAAAGTTACGCTTCCAAAAAATACCGAAAACTAATTAAAATTTTTCATGCATAATTTTTTATAGGACACGTAGTTTTTGCTTTAGTCGTAAAAAATAAGAATAAAATCAAAAAATTAAATTTTTGGAAAAAAGAACAGAAAAGACGAAAGACAACATGGGACCCTATATAGGACCCTATATAGTTTCCTGTATTAGACCCTATTATAATGATATAAATTTATTGAAATGATACGTGTGTCAGCGCGACATAAAATATAATTGAAGGCAAAATAAGACAAAAATATTAAAATAATCATGATAAACACAATTTGTGCTTTATTTTGCAATATCTGAATAAACAATTCAAGGAAAAGTTACATATAATATATAAGACCAAGCGCGTAGCGCGAGGTAATTTCATAATCGAACGCGAAGCGCGAATAAATAAATAATAGAGCGCGAAGAGCGAGATAAATACATAATCGAGCGCGAATTAGTTTAATTAATCAATTACGTAGAGATCTTAATTTCCCGATTCAATTTTTCATATTTAAATTGACCCTCAATCAATTTAACCTGATATTGGATTGCATGTGGATCTCCCTTTATTATTACTAGACTATTATGTGCGCGCGCACGCGCGCTTACTTTTATACTCATTTTTATCATTTACTCAATTTTCTAATGACAATTTATTTGTTAAAATTTTCTGAACACTTATATTCTTGTTCACATATTACGTAAAGTTATTTAAAACCCTTTTAACTTCCCACATCCTAACTGAAGTCATGTAACATTTTTTTTGTATTAGTTTAAAAAACTTAATAGACGTTTTGTAAATAAAAATAGATTTTTAGGATAAAGTGCGGTATAGAAATACATTAAACAATATTTTGACGTAACACAACAATGCTTTTTTGATATCTTTTCAGTTACACACATTTTCAAATTATTTACAAGGAAAGAAGTATCAGCAGTTTTTTTAGAATTATATAAATTTTATCATTTTCATGAGACAATTAGAAAAAATTTGAAAATATTTCAGATTTGTCAAAAAAAGAATGTAGAAGATTGAAAATATACATATTTTATTATACAGGATTTTACAAATTATTAGAGAAATTTTAGCCTTTTCAAAAGATATTTAGGGCTTTTATAATTTCATAAAAAATGATAAATATTCCATAAGTTTTCTGAAATGCTTCCAAGGTTTAAAATATTTTAAATAAATGCAAAGCCTCTTGAATGTCTAGAAATATTTTTAAATGAATCCAATCTTTCTTGAAATTTTGGAAAATTAAAATGCTGCCTCAAAACATCCCCAATTTTCCTAGGAACTTGAATAACATTTATTTCTTGACTTGAAAACTTTCAAAGTTATTTTAATTCAGGGCATGTTATACTACAGGCGTTTGCATTTTTAACGTCTGGCTTTCTTTATGTTTAAAAATTTTCACATAAATCTGCATTTTTTAAAATCTTCTACAGTTTAAAAATCTTCTTTATTCTCCTTTAATCTTCACTATATTTATAGAATTTTGTAGTTTATTTAATATTTAATTTTTCAACTTTACCAAATTGAAATATTTTGCTTTAAAATCTTCGACTCTTTTTCAAAATTGAAGGAAACATTTGATGTTTCAAAATCTTTTTGAATTTTCTCCTAAGGCTCATTTTTTAAATTAAAAAATCAAAAGTAATTGTTTTGGGTACCTGAAGAATTTATGCCATTATTCTGAATTTTTTAATATATATATTTAATATATATTAATTTTAAATTTTACATAAGTGAGTCATTAAACAAATTTTCGAACGTTTTAGTTATAATATTTTATTTATTTTTATATCTGCAAATTATAAAGGTTAATAATATCATGCTCTACATGCTATTAATTTCTTATAATGATATTATATTTATATTTCATACTTTAAAATTATGTACAAAATAAAAATTAAATATAATTTTAATACATTTTTAATTTGCTTATTCAACGTTACAGGAATAATTATTTCAAGTTTATCTTAAAATTTTATTTTTTGAAATAATATAAACGATTATTAAATTAATAGATATATTGCGAAATAATTAAGTTTATTAATATTATTATACAAATTATAATTAAAATTTGGATTAAAACATAAAGTAATTATAAGCCAAATTACAACTAAATAAATTTATTATATTAATGCTTTAATTATGTTAATGATTTAATGTTAAAAAACTGTTTATTTATAGACTGGAATTAAATAATACCGCATTTTTATTTTAACGTTATCTAATAAAAATTTATTAACTATTTAATATTGGCGCTATATTAATTCTAAATTAATATAATTAGAACAGGAAAATAATAAATTCATTTAATTTCAATTTAGTTATGATAACTTTATATTCAAATAACATTTTCCATTATAATTTATATCATAATATTATTAAAATTAATGATTTCACAATACATCTCTTAATTTAATATTCTTTTGTATTATTCAAAAAAGTTACATTTTAACATAAACTTTAAATTATTATTCCTTTAACATTGAATAAAGCACATTCTGGTGAGAAGTATCTTCAGTAATTTAATGTAACGATTGAAGAATTATGAGAAACAAATTTAAATATTATACAAGATAATAATTCATTAAAAATAACAGCTGTTATTGAAAGTGAAAATAAAAAGACACAAAACGTTAATAATTATCGGCGATCGATAAAAGTAGATATCTAGTTTTTTCATTTCGATTGATTTTATACGCTGACGAAAGATGTCGCCATAGAATAATCCACGTCATTCATAAACTTGACCCTGTAAGATCCGTCCCCATGCGCTACTAATGGAGGTTACGAGTTTTTATATATAGGATTATTATTTTTTAGTGTATGCCTTCTTTTACGCGAAACTTTCAAGCATATGAAATTATGTAAGAAAAAATGTACAAACTCTCAAGATTTAAACGGTATAATGTTTTTTAACTCTAATTTAAAATTCTAACTTTATAAGTTTATTATAACAATAAGTAACTATCAACCAAGAAGTTGATTTTTCAATCAGGAAACTCGATTTTTTTATTTTAAATGTAATAGTTCAAATTGCATCCAAAAGATATTTTAATTATAAATAAAAACCTGTGACATTTATAAACGAAAATGCGAATTTCCAACAGCATGCATAATTTTTCCATCAAGTAGTTAAATTTTTAAGTAGGAGGATTAATACAGTTTCTACCAAAAATTGAATAATCAAATTTTCTATCGAAAAAACTAATTTTCAATCAAAAAATGCATTTTGAACAACATAGTTCAATTTTCAAGCAATGAAATAAATTTTTAACTTGAAGCCGAAAATGTAAATTTGTAACGAAAAGGTTAATTGCGAACCGAATAAGATTAATTTTTTACTGGCCAGTTATAGTTTTAACCAAAAATGATGACATTCATGTAAAAAAGATGAACTTTTAAACCAAAAAGTCGAATTTTTGACACAATAGTTGGATTAAAAAAAAATCAGCGAATCAAATTCTCAAACTGTCAAGAATGGTATTCAAAAAAGATGAATTTTTAACAAAATTGTTAACTTTTCAACAAAATAATTACATTTTGAATCAAATATTTTAATTTTAATCCAAAAAGATGCATTTTTAGTCAAGAAGATTAAATATCTACCAAAAAAGACAAATTATCAACAAATCATAACACCTTTGAAACAAATATTTATATACTAAAATTTTGAAAAAAATCCATTTTTAGTCAAAATTATAATAGTTGAATTTTCAATTTAAAAACTCCAAAAGGTCAATTTTCAACTGAAATTATGAATCTTAAAAAAAAGTTTTTTTATCAAATAGTTCAACTTTTAACCAAGGTGTTGAATTATCATTTTTAACAGATGATTTTTTAATGAAAGATGTAATAGTTGAAACTTCAATCGAAAGCATTTTTTTAATTTTAGGCTAAAAAGTAGAATGAAACAAAAATGTGAGTTTCATGAAAATACATTTAAATTTAATCCTGAAATATTTTAGATTCTTGCTGAAGCAAAGTCCAGTTAAAATTTCGTTCATAAAATATTATTTGATGAGGCGACTCAATATAACTTTTTTAGTAATAAGGAGCTCGGAAAAAAATTCATGAGCAACTATCTGAGATTTTATTTGTATTTGTGTTTTTGCTTGCTATGGCTCTAGGGCCAAATTAACATTAAATAATATTTTAAATTATTTTTATCAAAATTTTCATGTAAACTAGAGCAATTTCTCTTTAAAATATCTTTCAGACTGGTATTGCGAATGGTTTTGTGAAATAATTAAATATAATTTAGTTCTCGAACTTCTTAGCTCGAACTGCGAAATTAGTATGACATTTTTGAACCCAATTGTTTCTAAATCCTGAGGTGAAAGAAAGGTTTTTTTCCAAATTCGGATTCAGGAAACAAAAGTCCATGGGAAATGATTTGCCTCAACCTTGGAAAATTTTCATATTAGTCCATATTCTCAATAGTACCGCGATCGGAATTACAGGGGAATAAATTCTTGGAATAGGGTTCCCCCACCACTGTCATGATCTCAAGTGAGCATGAATTCCGTAAGCTTATTCTCAATAGTGCCGCGCGCGTATTTAAAATTATATAAATATTTAAATTTAATATAATATTTATGATAAATAATGACTGGGGAATGCATCAAAAGTAATTTTGTAATCTGACTTCAGAGGAAACAACAGGCGTAATTCATTTTTTTGCTGTTGTAATTTTAACATAAAGAAACGTTAAATAATTGACGGCACTATTGAGAGCGGCATTATTGAGAATGTAGACTGTATTAAATTTGCTGTTTATGCTCACATATTTTCGCAGTCTACAAAAAATGCATAATTTTCCTATTTTCTAATAAACTAGATGGAGTGCAAGGGCCAAGCAGAAATCCTCTGATTCCTGGGGGCGACAATAGCCATATGTCAAAAGAAAGTCTTCCTATATCTGGAGAGGGCCACATTTCTATAATGATTCAAGGGGCGACATATATTCTACAAGGAAAATTAATTTCTGATCCTGAAAAAGGAGAATGGGTGCACACATGGCTTAACATACGTGGTATGAGAGAGCGCGTTCATGTATTAAGCGCAAAGCCTCTCAAGCACTTTAGAGCAGATCTCGAACGTATCGAATATGACCGATTTAATAATGAAGAAGAATCCCACTGCTATATAATAGATGAAAAATCTACATATTATGCAAGACTGTGTGATGATCTATCAAAGCTGGGCGATCCTTATGGGTTTACGATAGTCAGAGTAGTAGCTCGAAGTCGTAAAAGTGATTCGAATATGCGTTTAAAGTTGACTGGAATTTTGCAGAAATTTCCTGGAGCGCATCGTGTTCCTGAATGGGCCAAGAGATTGCTTCAATAGGCATTGTTACCAATTCGATTTAATCAGGTAGCTATTGCCAATAATTTTATAATGATTATTATCGAATAAAAACTTTATTGTCTGCAAATGTTTATTACTTCATTTTATTTCAATTTTCTCATTCTCACGCAATTATTTTACAAACTCATTTCTATTGAAAAATAGAATAATATGGAGTCTTCAAGAAACATAAATCAACAACTGTAAATTGGTGATTGTTAATTCTCTTTTGTTAAAGCTCTTTTGACTTTAATGAATATATTGGTATGGAAACATATGTATTTTTACTGTATTGTTTTTCAAATTAAAAAAAAACTGGACATCATATAAAAAAATTGGTAATAAACTTTGTAATGCAACTCATGTCGTTTGTTCCTTAAATTTAATTTGCTTATTTGTAACGTTATTGTTTACAATTTGGATCAAAAATACGCATTATAGCTTAACGTGCAAAGTGGCGCGGAAAAAATGTGTCGATATAATTTAGACGAAAAATTTTAATAGTAAAAATGCTATTGTAGATTGTGTCGTTTTTCCAAAAAGATGATTTTTTCATTTTAAATTTATTCTTGTAACAAAAGTTTATTAAAAATTTGTAGATCTTTTTCGAATGCACAATGTTTTTCATATGTGTGTTTTCGTATCTTGCATAAGTTTTCCAAGGATTTGATTTTTTTTCTATTTTTAATGCTGTTTTTTACGTATAAAATACAAAATGCGTGTCCTATCAAAAAGAAAATAATAACAAATTTGTCAATCTTTTTTGGGTGCACAATTTGTATTCAAGCATCTTTTGTCGTATGTTGCATATTTTGACCAAAAATAAATTTGTTAATTTTTAATTATTTTTTTTCTAGTGAAATTTGAATTTTAGATTTTTTTTAAAAATCCAAAAAGTTGTTAAGATCAAAAAGTAATGTTTTTCTTTTGTTGTTCGTATTTTCAGGTACTAAGAATAACTTTTTGAATTTTTATCCAAAGTGGCTGGCTAATAAACTTGACTTTCAGTTTTCGCAACTAAAATAGTCTACAAAAGGCTAATCTGATAGATTAATTTTTTCAAAAGTTATCTTGCTCACAGAGAGACATACAGACATACAGACAGATAGACAGAAACATTCGTAAAAACCTATTTTTCGGATTCAGAGGGTTTCAAAACGTGGAAATTTCACAAAAAAGTGGATGCCGAAAAGATGAATTCTCAACCAAGAAGATTATTTTTTACTGCAAAACACGCATTTTCAACAACAAAAATAAATTGTTAACCAATTACTTAAATTTTCAACCAAGGCGATTAATTTTCTACTGAAAAATACGAATTTTCGACACATTACATACATTTTCAACCAAATAATTAAATTTTAAAACCAAAAAAAATCAATTGACAAACAAAAGTGAATTAGTTAAATTTTCATTTCAAAAAAATTAAATTTTCATTTTGAAAAATTGAATATTTAACCAAATTGTTTAATTTTTGAGAAAACAGACGAAAATTTTACAGAAACATTAAATTTTTAACCAATTAATTCAATTTTCAACATATTAAGCAAATCTTAAATTTGAAAGAAAATAATGACTTTTAACGAAAGAAATCATTTTTAGCGAGTTTGTTCAATTTTCAACCAAATAGATCAATTTTCCACTAAAATTATGAATCTTTAACCGATTTTTATATAATAAAAAAACAAATAAATAAATAAT
>NC_046658.1:131012459-131017378 GCF_010883055.1 Belonocnema kinseyi | reverse complement strand
AATAGTTGTATGTTCAATATGTGCATTTTAAATTAAACATGAAATAGTTAAACATTCAGTTAAAAAAATGTTTTTAATAAACAAGATACATTTGCAACAAAATAAGTCGATTTTTAAACGAAGAAATAGATTTACAATGAAAATGATGAATCTACCCAAGAGAATTAATTTTCCACTAAGAACCTTAATCTTTTACCAAAAAAATTATCCTTGGACAAAATACTTCAATTTCTAACCACATAATTGAATTTTCAACTATAAAACATAAATTTTAAACAAAACATCGAATAATTAAATTTATGTTAAAAGAATTTTTTATTAAAACAGAGAACAAGTTTTCAATAAAATATTGTCACCAAAAAGATTAATTTTCTACCAAAAAACAATAATATTAACAAAATACAAGAAGGATAAAAAAGATATATTCCGTGTTCCAATTGTGTACAAAACTACGAATTTTTGCCGACGTTTCGTGAAAATTATCAATTGAAAAAATAATTTTTTTACCCAAAAAACAATTTTTTATAAAAATACCTGAATTTGTAACTAACAAAACTAACTTTTAAATACACAATGCAATCGTTTTTTTTCTTAATATTTCTATTTTTATATATTTTATACAGTTTTGATATATTTATATTTTATGTTATTTTCTTCCTTATTTTATTCCTGAAAATTATAATTTGGTTTGAAAATCGCGCGCTTTTCATGACTTCTGGTTCCGGTTTACGCTCAGAAAGAGGAAAATACAAATATCTCACAATTCTACATATGCACGAATCATCACAATATTCATTATTCAAGATACTTTTCAAATTTCTCAATTGTGAATTCTTCCTGCATTTAAAAAAAATCCAATTAATTTCTACGTTTTCCACCGCCCTGATTGTGCTGATTTCGATTGGTAAGTGAATAATACATTAATACAAGTAGGGTATAATCTTGAAAATTACTATTTTATAATATTTTTTATTATTTTTAAAATAATAAGTATTATTTTATATTTCATTCGTGAATGCGAAAAAAAAGCCGCTTTTAAAAGCTCTCTCGGGTCATTTTGACCTCCGTGTGAAAACTAAGGGTTAAATAATAAGAACAAGAAAAAAATCAACAAAATATGTACGTGAATTTTCAGTAAAAAATATTGGGATTTTTTATTGAGTTCTTTTCATTCAATGCACATTAGAGCAGAAAATCGAGAAAAAGGGAAAAAAGGGGGAATTTCTTTGAAACAGGGAGAAAAAGGTGTATTTTTTAATGAAAAAACCAAGCCATTTATTTCATTTATTTATTTTATTAAATATTATTATTTAAAATTTTTTTATTGAATAAATACTAATTCTGTGAAAATATGTGAAATTATTTAAGGTTGTGAATATTAATTTTTAAAAAATCGGTGGAAATGAAAAATATAAGAAATCGGTAATTTAAATCGGTAATTTTATTTATTTTTTGATAAATAGCATTAGATTCCTAAAAGGTGTAAGGAACGATATTATGAATTTTTTACAGTTTTCTGCTTAATACTTTTTTTTTAAGAAATGTAAAAAAGTGAATTTTAAAAAAATTTCCTTTCTCAGCTTTAACCTTCATATACATTGAATGGTGACATTTAATTTGAACTTGAATATGACCCTTTAGGTGATTTCAAGGTCAAACTTTTTTATAAATAGAAACCTCCATTTTTGACCACAGAAATCGATAGAGCGGGAAATTTGGCGTTAAAATATTAAATAATGTCATGGGCTCAATTTGACGCTAAAAGTTATTCCAAGATCATTAAAACTTTAACAAGATCCAAACACCTCTGAGAGTAGCAGTTTTTGAACAAATTTGATATGAATGGAAGCTATTTGTTTCAACAAGGATAATTTAATGGAGACCTTAGTTTGACTTTAATAATGACCTTAAAGGTCATTTCAAGGTCAACATTAAAAAATGGAAACCCTCCATTTTACATTGAAAATCAATGAAGCTGGAAATTTTAGGTCAATTATTTATTAAAATGATAGGTTTAATTTGACCTTGAAGGTAACCTTATAATATAAACAAGGTCTGAACATCTCTGAGATCAGCAGATTTTGAAAAAATATCGCTTAAATGGCAATTATTTGTTTCAACAAAGCAAATTCAATCTTAACCTTTAATTTAACCTTGAGGATGACCTTCAATGTCATTTAAAGAAAATTCCATCGTGACCTTTAATTTAACCTTGAAATCACCTTTCAAGTCATCGTCAAGGTTAAATTAAAGGTATCCATTGATTTACTCGTTAAAAATTACTTCAAGAATGGCATTGATCTCAATGAAAAATATTTTATCTGAGGAAGTATTCAGGGGGTCAAACCCACTAAATTTGTGAACACCTATCATTTATCTTTGTTATAAATCATTTTAGATGACGAAAATAAAATTTTTGTCTTTTTTCTTGTGAAAATTTATATCATTTATATTTATTATAATTAAATTAAATTTTAAAAATACCATATTTATCGTTTTTTTTAGGAATAAATTAGCTGTATCTAATATGTACAAAATTTGTTTTTCAAACATAATGAACTTAAAGCCTGTCGAAAACTTAAATTTTATGTTTCTTTATAAATCACGCATTCCGTAAAAAAATGATCAATAACAAATTTGTAGCTCTTTTTGGGATGAAAAACTTTTGTGTAAATTTTTTAAAAGTTATTTTATGGACCGAAAATTTAAAAATTCTTTGTTTGGTTGAACATTTATCTTCTTCATTTAAATACCAAAATATTTGATTGAAAATTAATGTATTTCGTTAGAAATAAATCTTTTTTTGTAGAAATTTAATCTTCTTGGTTCGAAATGCATTGCTTTAGCTTGAAAACTAGTTTTTTAAAAATTAAGAATGTAATTATATTATGTTTGTTTGAACATCAATCTTCTTTAGTTAAAAATTCTACTTTTTGTTTTAAAATGTATTGCTTTAGTTCAAAACAAGCTTTTGCATTGAAAATTAATTATTGCGATAAAACTTTTTTTTAAATTTGTGATCGAAATTTTGTTATATTCACTTAATCTTTTTGATATAAAATTTATTTGTTTAACTGAAAATTTAACTATTTCGTTGGCAATTTATTTTGCTTAAAAGCTGATTTTTCGATGGAAAATTAAGCTATTCTATTTTTTGCTAAAAATTCATTTACTTAATTGAAAATTACTTTTTTTAAAGTGAAAATTAATTTTTTACCTAAAAATTCAACTACATTTTTTGTCGGATTTTTTTATTGCTAGTTAATCTTTTTGGTAGAAAATTTAACTTTTTTAGTTGAAAATCATCTATTATGTTGAAAATTTTTCTTTTTTTCGCAGAAAATTTTTCTTCTGGGTTGAAAATTCAACTGTTTGTTTCAATTTTCTTGATAAGCATACATGTCTTTTTTATTGAAAATTATTTTTTACTAAAAATATAGCTATTCTGCATTTTTCAGAGAAATGTTAAAAATTTACTGTTTGATTATAATTCATATTTTCGCTTTGAAAAGTCTACTGCAGTATTTTATGGATGGAAATTGAATGCTTTTCTTTCTTAGATCAAAACGCAAGTTGTGGTTTAAAATTTTAAAAATTATTTTAAAAGTGACATTTCTTGGTTGAAACTTCAATTTCTGTAGTTAAAATTCGTAGAAATAAAGAAAATAAGAAATTATGAATCATTAATCTAAAGAATGAATCTTTAACCGAAATAGTTGAATTTTTAAATCAAAAGATTAATGTTCTACCAAAAAAAACAAGTTCTCAATTGAATTAATAAATTTTCAATAATATTAGTCCTTCATTTTTCAGGTGAAAAAACTAATCATGTAGAAAACTAATTTTCAATTAAATAAATTAATTTTGTATAAAAAAGATTCATTTTCCGTGAAAAAAGATATATCTTTAAAGAAATACGCAAATTTTCAACAAAATGTTGAATTTATTAAAGGAATTTTTAACCTAGTACTTTCATTTTTACCAAAGAAATAAATTGTCAACCAAACAATTTAATTAGTCGCCAAGAAGATGAATAATGTACCACAAAAACAAAATTTCAACAAAATATAGATTTTTTTAACCAAATAGCCGAATTTTCTAATAAAGAAGTTAAATTTATAATCAAACATGAAATAGCTAAATTATTTTAGTAAAAATTGCGTATTTTTTTATATTAATGTAAACGCTTGGTTAAAAAAAATCACATTTTTTTAAATTCATCTTTTCCTGTTGGAAATTCAATTTTTAAACAGAAAATCCTGTTTTTGGCTCAACGTTCAAGAATTTAGGTGAACTTTTTTTTCTTTCATGGCTGAAAAATCTTCATTTGTTGAAAATTTTCGATTTTGGTATTAAACTCAATTTTTTTTTTAATGAAACTTTTTTTGCTTTATATTTTTGGGTTGTAAATTACATGATTTTGCCGAAAATTAAATTATTTTGTTGAAAATTCTACTATTTCTCTCAAAAGTCATATTTTCTTTCTAGTCGCGACGCCTACAATGAAATTTGTTGTTAATGGTTCTTTTTTTTGTCAAAAATTATACTACCTGGCTCAAAACTGAATCATTTTCTTCAAAATTCGACAATTCTGTCAACATTCATCCTTCTCGTTTAAAAATTCTTTTTATTCGGTGGAAAATTCAATTTTTTTTAATTGGGGGTACAAATGTATGATTGAAAACTGATCTGTTTTAGTTGCTTGACATTTTCTTCTCAACTGAAAGTCTATCTATATTGTTGAAAATTCAACTGTTTTATCGAAAATACCTGTTTTTGGCTGTGATTCGGATATGAATATTTCTTGAAAATGAGTCTTTTTTATTCTTTTTCTGGATCTACATTTTATATTTCTCCAATTCTGCACATTTGGAATTGAAATTTTCTTGACTTTCAATATATATATATATGTGTGTATT
>NC_046658.1:131008846-131012359 GCF_010883055.1 Belonocnema kinseyi | reverse complement strand
AAAATCTCTATCCCTTCCACACACTACTCCTTTCCCCTGCCGAGTGAGTCACGCCTACCCCGAAAGGGAAATGGCTTAATGGTGTAATAATAATAATAATGATAATAATAGTATTAAGAGACAAATTACTTTGTTGAAATATAGTTTCATAGAATAAGATTGAACTGTGTTGTAATAAATTCTTTTAGTTTTTGAAAATTCATAATTATTAACGGAATTTTTAAAATGCACTGTCAATATTAAGCACCGTAAATTGACCCACTGCTGTTTGTTCTTACAGAATTAAGCTCGCAAGGCTGCTTAATTTTTAAAGGTGGTCAGTGCTTTGGTCCGAGCTCATCCAGACACGCTTCATCACAGTTGGTCACAGGTACGTTAATAAAAAAAGGTCATTAAGTTTGTCTTAAAGTTACTTTAAATTTAGCTCCCCTCCCATTTATTTTCGAGGGTTAATTAAATTATTGCAAAAAAATAATTTTTTTAAACCTCTCCGATAAAATAGTCATATATACTTTAGACGATGTTGGCATTAGTGTCACTCCTCTATAATCTTTAACATCTTCTACTTTGCATTTTTTTACTGTGCGCACCACTACTCTTTCCTTTCATCATTACGGCAACCCCTCTCTTCTCCATAGTCTATTGTACATTATCCATATCCATTCCTTTAATTCTGTCCCCACCATATTTTTCTCCTTTTATAACTTTCCAATCTACTCCTCCAAGTAATTCCATAAAATATTTCTTTCATTCAACCATCTTAATATCCTGGTTTCTTCTTTTCCTTCTTCTTCTTTCTCTATTTACCACATTCCAAACCTCTTCTTCTGTTCTAGCCTTTTCTATCCCTTTTTCAAACCCTTTATTTTCCTTCTCCTTTTTTTATCACGCAACTAAGCAAACTCATTATTTTTTCCATTTATTTTTCTCCACTACTTGTCCTTTTTCTCCAGTTTTTTAATACTCTTCTCACTTCCTTCTTCTTCTGTTTGCATCACTCATCCCATCCACTTATATCCCCTCCTTCCTAAATCCTTTTGTTTCTTGTGCCCTCTAATACTTGTTTTTATTCCTCTTATAATTATTTTTATTTCCTCGTTTAAATTTCTTTCCCCCATTTTAATATTTCCAACCTTTTCCTTAAACGTTTCTTTACCTTCAATTGACCAATCACCTCTTTCTGCTCTTTTTACTTTTACTTTTTTTTTTAACAACATCCGGAATGAGTATATTCCCTATCCTTATCCCTTTCTATATTTCCGTTTGAGATAAACTATCCCATCACCTCTAGGCTCTTTAACAATTTATTTCCTTTCGCATTCAGCATCTTCTCTTTGGATTGGTTTCGTCGCTCTCCGTCCCATTCCTTTCCTCCTCTATCTCCTTTTTATCTGTTGTACAATTGCTCCTTTATTTCTTTGTTATCCTTCTCAGTCATGCATTCGTTCCTTACTCCCATCAACATTCCTCCCATTGCTCTGCCCTTTTTATTATTTCTTTTCGTGTTCTGAACCTGCCATTTGTATCATCTTGGTAATCTTCCTTTTACTCTTGCAATAACATATCTTCCAATCTTCCCTACTTTCTTTTTTTGTCTCTTCTTTTTTACCACTATTTTTTATTTCTATATCTCCTGTTTCTCTCTCTCCTAGTTTCCCGACACCTCATTTTTTACTAACTCTTCTCTATCCTCCTTCCAATCTCAACATACACCTTCTATCTGTATTTTCACATGCTTAGCCCATGTTCTCCTTTCCTTTTTTCTTTCCTCTTCCACTATTTTTCTTAGTTTATACTGCATCTTTCTTTCTACCGATTTCAAATCATCCTCCATTCTCTCCGGTCTTTAATATAACACCCTCTTCGTTGTGATCACTTTCCTCTTATGTTCCCAATTTTTTAGTTTCACCAGTACCATTCTCTCCGCTTTTCGTTCTTCCCTTTCTACACTTTGCACTTCCTCTGTCTCTACTTTACCATCAATCCTTTTTAGTACTTCTTCCACTCCTGCCTTCAGCTCCTCCTCCTCTAATCTTAGAACCTACATCACTTTGTTTCTTTTTCTTTCATCTCTCTCTTTTTTTTCTATTCTTTGTTCTATTTTTCTCAGCCTTTCCTTCTCTTCATTCCCACTCTCTAATTTCTTTTTTTGTTTCCTCTCCCCGTTTCTCCTGCTTTTCTTTATATAAAACATGATTTCTTACATTATTATCGTGAAATGCGAGCTCATAGTCTGCTCTGACACAGTCACTTTTTACTTTCCAGGGTCCAGGGAATGAAAATTGACGTCAGAGGTGAATAATGAAAATTATAAATCTATGAGCTCGCATTTTACAATAATCAGCCAACTTACTGTTAGAACTGCAAGGAAATTTTCTTAGCAGATATTAGAAATTTGGGTAATTTGTGGCAAGTTACCGTGTATAAATGGTCAAATTACCGTGAATTTTCGGAAAATTTGTTTAAATCCTGGAAAGAGGGAGGGTCGGTAAGGCCGGTTTTTGGCCTAATTTATTTTTGGACCAAAAAATCTGAAAAAATCATGGTGTCCGCTGACCTTTATCGCGTCAGGTTCAAGGTCATGAGAAGGTCAAATCGAGAGAAAACGCTGGAAAAAAATATATGTTATAGGTTTTCGGGGTCGCTGATTACTAATCTGGCATCCGTTGACCTCTATCGCTTTAGGTTCAAGGTCATTTGAAGGTCAAATCGAGAAAAAACGGGAGAAAAATAGAAAAAAATATGTTATAGGTTTTCGGGGCCGCTGATTACAAATCTGGCATCCGTTGATCTCTAACGCGTCAGGTTTAAGACTATTTGAAGGTCATTTAAAAGTCAAATCGAGAAAAAACGGTAGAATAATCTGGCGTCCGTTGACTTCTATCGCTTCAGGTTCAAGACCATTTGAAGGTCATTTGAAGGTCAAATTGATAAAAAAACGCTGAAAAAATAAAAAAATACGTTATACGTTTTCGGGGTCGCTGATTACGAACATGGCATCCGTTGACCTTTACCGCGTCAGGTTCAAGGTCATTTGAAAGTCAAATCGATAAAAAACGCTGAAAAAATATAAAAAAATGTTATAGGTTTTCGGGGTCGCTGATGACGAATGTGGCATTCCTTAACCTCTATCGCGTCAGGTTTAAGGTCATTTGAAGGTCAAAACGCGGTGAATCAAGAAAAAAATCTGAAAAAAATTATATGTATATTGTTTGGACCGCTGAATTCGAATATATCATGTGTCTTGCCAAAAAGGTCCTATTGAGGTCAATTTAAGATCCTTTAAGGGTCAATTTTGAAAATTCTTCAAAAAAAATCTAAAAAAATTCATGTGAAGGTTTTTTGGGTCAATGAAAGCTTATAACGTCAGCTTATAACGTTTGGTTGCAACCAGGGCATTACACGTGATGGCGATGGGCAACGGAGTTGTTCCACGATCCGGCTACGTGCCTGGGTTGCACAGTAACCTGTGATCCCTAAACCCACGTCACGTTAACCTAAATACGCAGTTAC
>NC_046658.1:131007661-131008746 GCF_010883055.1 Belonocnema kinseyi | reverse complement strand
ATGGGCCTTATTTTGCTGATGGGAAAAATAATGATGCCAGTATTTTAAACAGCCTAATGCGACAAGAAACATCTCCGTTTCTAGAATGGACAGAGGCTGGTGTTGTGATGGTTGTTGACAGAGGATTCCGGGATTCGATAGCTACTTTAGAGGAATATGGATTTATACCCGCCATGCCTCGGTTTTTATAAAGTGAATCTCAGCATGACACTGCGAGCGCAAACGAGTGTCGTTTAGTCACAAAAATTTGATGGGTTGTAGAATCTGTTAATGGACTGATAAAGCAATGGAAGATGCTTGCCCAAGTTATGCCTAACTCGCAAATACCTTACATTGGAGATTACGTAAGGATTGTTTCAGCAATCTGTAATGCTTACAGACCACCAAGAGTCTCAGCGACCAGCCACGATGATGCAATTATTGCTGAAAGAATGCTTTCACTAAGTAAAAAAGGAAATGTTTTACAAAAAATGGTTGAAGACAATGGTTGGGTAAGAAAAAGGGTGATCTGTGAGACGATCGAAGTTACTTCGCTACCTGACTTTCCACAATTGACGATCGATGACCTTCAACGACTTACAATCGGTGTGTATCAGATTAAACAAGCAGCATCCTACACGAGAGAGCACCTTGATAATGATGGGAACTACATGCTCCAAGTGCATAAAGAAAGAAAAGATATTTTAAGGATTCATATGCAGTCTCGATACACAACCTCAAAACAATATCAACTTTGGATCCAATATGAGACACATAGTTTCGATCCAATTAAAGGTTGGTATTGCCAATGCAAGAATGGTGCTAGAGTGGTAGGTTGTTGTGCTCATATAGCGTCAGTACTGTGGTACTTAGGTCATTATAGATGGTTAAACGACGCCCCTCAATACAGCAGTGATAATTATCACGAATTTTTGGTCGACGCAGCTGACTTTGAAGTTTCAGATGAAGAAGCAGAAGAAGAAGTAGAAGCAGAATCAGTAGCTGAATGATAAAAATCAAAGGAGTGAATGAAAGAAAAGGGAACTAAGTTAATCAATCACCCCAGTGAGAGGCAAGGGGACTCACATTAATCAAGCACCCCAGTG
>NC_046658.1:131002871-131007561 GCF_010883055.1 Belonocnema kinseyi | reverse complement strand
AGAGCTCCAAGGAGATTATGTTGAAAAATAAAAAAAAATTTACCCAAAAAAAATTGTTTTTATACTTCATTCTAAGGACTTATTGAACTACCCTCGTACGTATAAGCGTCATCGAAAGCTAACATATTCAAAAAATCAATATATTAATGGGCGGCGATAAAAATGCATTTAAGTGTCCTATACATTTTCAATAAATAAATATATTATCCAAAACACGCATTAGGGAATTTCATAAGAATAATATGTGTGAAAAGAAATTAGAGGACACTTTTTACATTACTGGTATTACTTATAGGAGCACAAGTGTAAATCGTGGATATTATTGGATATTCTTTGCACTCTTTCCATTGCAATCTAACATATATTTATTTGTTTAAGCAATATAATCTGTTTGTGGCGCCTTGGCATGGCTTAGGGGGCGCCACCAAAGGGGCGCAGCTGGGAAACCCCGGCTGCGCCCCCATGCCAGTCCGCCACTGAGTAAGTGTGCGCACCTCGCTTATCTATAAAGTGGGGAGGGGAGAGTCATTACATGCGTAGGTAACTAAAAGTTACGGTAAAGAGGAACTAATTTATCTACAAGATTGCGATATCGAATCATTCATTTTTTATTAAATAATAATAATAGGAATTCGGCACTGCAACTATAACTTTTGTCAACACGGCAAAGATTATCATATCATACTGAATATACTCATCAAGGTAAATCCATTTTTTTATGTTAGTCAGTTATTTAAGCTCACTGCTCTGTATACAGTTTAAGTTTATGTTTGATATGAGTAAAGTTATCTGAGTATAATATAAAAAATCTCGACCTGGGGCAAGTGTGAGTGGGTAAGCGCGCGCGTCCACTATGTAAGGAACAATACACAAAACCTCCTATTGAAGAATGGATCAAATTTATTAAATGCATGGATTGGTGGCTTGAGCAGTGTACTTTTTATAAAGGAGGTAGTTATGAATGTGATCAGTGCCAACAAGATTCCTCATAAAATGATTAACTAATTTCTTTTTAAGTCCATTTCTAGTCAACTGATTTTATGTGATTCTATATTTATAAGCCGATCTCTAATAATATATTGATCTAGTCTTCAAGACAATTCGTTATTAAGACATTTATAACTGTAAAAAAAATGCGCATTCAATTGTGCCCATTTTGCTTTTTGTAAGTAACATTTTTTGTTTTTTAAGTGTGAAGGTTTTATGTGTTACTAACTTTCTTTAAGTATTAGTTCAATAAATGCGTATCATATGCATGGTTTGTTTTTTTCTTATTCCTTAACTTTAACACTGGTTTAAATCCTTAAGTGCGCACACTTGGCCCGAATGACTCTACCTGTAAAACAACTATCAGCATAATATAATATTTTTGTCGAGGATTCAATTTTTTTGTCTATTTTTCACTAGAAATGAGTTGGTAAAGTAATTGCGTGACATTGAGGAGACTGAAATAAAATTAAGTAAGATACACTTGCAGACAATAATGTTTCTATTCAAAAATAATCATATGAAAATTATTGTTAGTATCTGGCTGATCCCCTGTAGAAATTCAAATGGTGAAATAGTCTGGTTCGCGACCATTTGACCCCAATTAAAGTCGGGGGCTAGTCGGGTCATCTGACTAGCCCCCGACCAGTAGCTTCACGATATATTAGTCGGGGGCTAGTCAGGTGACCCGACTTATCCTAGTCGGGGCCTGATCGGTTACTAGTAGGGGTCATATGTTAATACATCCGTGTGAAATATTAACCAAACTTTCCAAAATTTGTGGAACATTCCCTAAAAGTTTGTCAAAATACTTATTATTTACGGAAATCTCCACACACTTTTTTTGAAATACTTAAATGTGCTAACCATGTTGGTCACGGTAGGCTCTGCTCCAGGTAATTATGCTTCGTTACGTGTGGGCTGCTGTCTTAAACACTCGACGCGTTATTTCTGTTACGCGAGAGGCGGCACGTCGCGCCCTTGCGGATTTTCTTTAAAGCTACCAGTCCAGAACCGCAAGACTAAAATGAAGGTGGTAGCGAAATCTGAACTGTACCGTGCTTAATAGTTTCCCGAGTGGAAAAATGGCCGTGCAGTCTGGTTACAGGTCTGGCCCAGGTCTGGATTTATCTAGACTGTCTAGTCTGGAAGAACTGATCTGGCTCAGGACAGACGCCAGTTCCATCAGCAAATTTTTTTGAGATACTTCACAAATATTACAGGTTGTCTAAATTAATGAAAAATAAGAAATTCAAACTACCTATGACCTAACTTTACCCGAGGAAGTAGAAACCTGCAACGTTTGTTGTTTTTGTTATGTACGATGGAAATTTTTTGCGATTGAAATCGGTTAATTCGTAACTTGCTACTTTTTTAGAATTAGTTTATTGTTCTTTTTCGTCCTGCCTGTATCCATAAACAGTATACTTGACGTAAGTACATTCATGCTACTATTAATTTGTGCAAAACTTTTAAGGTTATGTTTTACCCTTTTATTATGAGAGTCATTACAATTAACTAATGTTCTGTGGGGATAGAATTTTTGTGGGGATACGTGGATCAGTAGTTAACTCTAGTTATTTTTAAAGTAAACTTTTATACGCTGGTTACGAGGGTAAAACTGATCTTAACGACGCTTGCGCAGAAGTCTGAAGTGGGTCATGTGCGCATATTGCGGGAAGTGCGCGAAAGAAAGAGATGGGCCTGAACGACCGAAAAGTCACTCAGCAGAAAAACGTTTGTTTATGTTATTATTATAGTTAGTGATATTATTATGGTTATAAATATTGTAATTGTTATTATTAATATCATGATTATTATTATATTCTTATTATTATTGTTATTATCATATTTTTTATTATTATTTTTATCGTTTTTACTAATATTATTATAATTATTGTTAATTTTATCCCTAAGTGAAGAATGCTTTTTTACTTAAAAAAATTAAATTATTTTTTTAAATAGCTTCTAATTCATTTTATTGTGCGATTCAAGTAAATTGTCCAAAAAACTGTACACTTTTCAGAATGATCCAACTATCCCCACAGGTTGATCCAAGTATCCTCACGGGTGGGGATACTTGGGTTCAAATGACACTAAAAAGTTAACGATTAATAACAATTATGAATGAATATATTTCACTGTATATCATTTTGGAAATTGTAAACGAATAGTATAACTTTCATATTAATGTAAAGAAAATTATTACTTTATATTTTTGTAGAAAATATGACAAGAAAGACAAAATCTGATCCACCTATCCCCACTCTCCCCTACAGCTAGCCCCTTTAATCATTACAGACAATTGGCTATTTTCAGAAACAGGAAGAGGTTCTTTTGACAGATGATCGTTGCTTTCCCTTAGCATTACATCTAGTTTATTCAGAAATAAGGGAATGATGCACTTTTTGTGCACTGCAAAAACCATATAATTATTAGAAACTCCCGTAAAAAACGATGCAAAGCAATAATGCTATTTTTTTTTTATAACCAATAAATTATTACAGAAATTTCTCAAAAATCAGGCATGATTTCAGCCCAAATTAGATTTCGAATAAAGGAAGCATGATTTACGGTAATTTTAAGAATAATTATTTATGATAACTTACCATAAATTGCCCAAAATAAAATTTGAAAATGTCTATAAATTTCCGGAAATTTATGGGCAGGTTAGGTAATTTATGGTAATTTTATAGGTAAATATGGTAACTTACCATCAATTGCCCAAAAATTCAATTTTAAACATTTTGATACATTTTCAGAAATTTATGAAATTTTTTGATAATTTATGGTGATATTACAGGTAATTTATGGAAGCTGAAGATAAATTACCTACAATTCCATTATAAATTTTTTATAAATTTTTGAAAATTTATGGAAAATTTTCGGTCTTTTATGGTGGTTTAACAGGTTAATACGATCACTTACCATATATTACCCAAAATTAAATTTTAAATATTTTGATACATTTTTCAGAACTTTATGGAAATGTTTGGTAATTTATGGTAATTTTAGAGGTCAATATGGTAATTTACCATTAATTACCCAAAATTTAATTGTTAAATTTTTTATAAATTTCCAGAAAGTTATGGAAATTTTCCGTAACTTTTTGGAATAAGGCAGGTAATTTATGGTGACTTACCCTAAAGTGCCCTAAATTCAATTTGAACATTTTTATAAATTTCCGGGAATTTATGAAATTTTGTTTAATTTAATGTAATATTACAGGTAATTTATGGAAACTTACCATAAATTTCTCAACATTGAATGACATTTTATTAATAAATTTCCAGAAATTTATGGGCATTTTTAGTGATTTATAATAATTTTACAGGTAAATATGCCACTTTACCATGAATGACACAAAATTTCCGGAAATTTCCTGTCATTTATGGTAATTTCACAGGTACATATGGCAAATTACCATAAATTACCCCAAATTAAATTTGAACATTTTTATAAATTAAGATGTCTAGAAATTTCCAGAAATTTTCGGTCATTTATGGCAATTTTACAGGTAAATATAGTAGCTTACCGTAAATTATCCAAAATTCAATTTTAAAAATTTTGATAAAGGGGGAGGGTCGGTAAGGCCGGTTTTTGGCCTAATTTAATTTTGGACCAAAAAATCTGAAAAAATCATGGTAGTATCTTATAAGTATCACGAGTCGATTGCACGCTAAACGGACTACCCTCCACCCCC
>NC_046658.1:130977760-131002771 GCF_010883055.1 Belonocnema kinseyi | reverse complement strand
CTAGTCGGGAGTGGTGCTGACTGAAAACAGATGATTTGGAGCGATTCGCGCGCCATCTGTTGGTCATTCTAAGGACTTATTGAACTACCCTCGTACCTTGAGGGATTTTCCAGATCAACTTATTTATGTAAAAAGTATGACTCCATTTTAGCTTACAAATATAAAAGGGGGCAAGTCATTTAATTTTTTACAAAATCTCGACTAATTATCGGTTGTATTTCATCATTTTAGTAATTGTTAAGTTTAAATTCAATTTTTATATTAAAATAAACACTTATTAGTCTAAATTTTCTCTAAAACAAGTTATTAGCTTACATTTCAAGAGTTCGGATCAAAGGATATATTTCATTATTTTGGATCTTGTGAAATGTCATTATAATTTGCTATAATTTACTGTCATTTGATGATTGCGAATTTACTTTTGTTAAAGCTCCTTTGGCTTTAACGAACATATTCTCATCACGTAAATTGTTCTTCACCCTCGATTTTTTCAAAAATGCGAACTTTTCTTCATTGCGTTCAACACTATTACATGAAATTCACATTAAATTTATTTTTGCATCTCTGCCCGGGATTCCTTATTCAGTTATTGCGAAATAAAGTTCAAATTTTTTTTATAATGAATAATTTAATTCTTTTCCCTTATTTTTCCTTCTATAAATAAACTATTTTGTTATTAAAAGAATTTAATTTTTAATGTTTTTTTTTTATTATTAAAACGTAGCTTAAAATAAAAACAAAGCGTTCCATAAAAAATGATTAACGACGAATTTGGAGCTCTTTTGTGGGCGAATAAATTTCTTCTATTTATTATTTTCGTAGTTTGTGTGTTTTACCCCAAAAATTCAATTTTTTTACCCTTTCTGTTTTTTTTATGAATAAAACGTAAACTAAGCATCCTATTAAAATGTGATTAACCAATTTGTATTTTTTTTTAATGCACCATTTTTTTAAATTAATCTTTTTTTTAACTTGCGTAGTTAGACCACTGCACTTACCCACTGCGCACGGTTATCCCGAATGAATCTAAATATGGTAATTTATCATAAATAACGCAAAGAAATCAATATTAAACATTTTTATAAATTTACGGAAATTTTTGATAATTTCCAGAAATTAATGAAATTTTTTATCACTTATGGTAATATTACAGCTAATTTGTGGTAAGTAACCTTTAACTGCCCAAAATTAAATTTAAAAATGTTTCTAAATTTCCGGAAATTTATTATATCTTCTGGTAATTTATAATAATATTAAAGGTGATTTATCGTAATTTTGCTTGAACTGCCCAAAATTCAATTTTGAATGTTTTTCTAAATTTCCGGAAATTTATGCAATTTTTTACTAATTTATGGTAATATTACAGGTAATTTGTGATAATTTACCATAAATTGTCCAAAATTCTATTTATAAATTTATATAAATATTCGAAAAATTATGTAAATTTTTGGAAATTTAGGGCAATTTCCCAGATAACTATAGTAACTCTGCGTAAATTGCCTAAAATTCAATTTAGAAATGTCTATAAATTTTTGGCCAATTATTAAATTTTTTGTAATTTATGGTAATATTAGAGGTAATTTATGGCAAATTTCCATAAATTTAACAAAATTCAATTTTAAACAATTTTTATAAATTTCCAGAAATTTAATCAATTCTTTAGTAATTTATAATAATATTACAAGTAATCTGTGGTAAGTTACTATAAACTGTCTAAAATTAAATTATAAACAATTTTATAAAATTTCCGGAAATTTTTTCTTAATTTATGGCAACATTAAAGGTCATTTGAGGTAACTTACCATAAATTGCCCAAAATTCAGTTTAAAAATGTTTATAAGTATTGAGCAATTATTCGTCATTTATGGTAATTTTACAAGTAAAATGGTAACTTTCCACAAATTGCCTAAAATTTAATTTCAAACGTTTTTATACATTTCCGGAAATTTATTAAATGTTTGGGTAAATTATATTATTATCACAGGTAATTTGTGCTAACTTAGCATAAATTACCTAAAATTAAATTTATATGTCTATCAATTTCCGAGAATTTATAGAAATTGTGGGTAATTAATGGTAATTTTAAAGATAAATATGGGAAATTAGGATATATTACCCAAAATTAAATTTAAAAATTTCTATAAATTTCCGGAAATTTATTAAATCTTTTGGTAATTTATGGTAATATTACACGTTATTCATAGCAAATTTCCATAAATTACCCGAAATTTAATTTTTAACATTTTTATAAATTTCTGGAAATTTATGAAAATCTTTTGTTAATTCATGGTAATATTACAGGTAATTTGTCGTAACGTACTATGAACTGTCCAAAATTCAATTTTAAACATTTGGATAAATTTCCGGAAAATTATGAAATTTTTCATTAATTTATGACAATATTACGGGTAATTCGTGGTTACTTACTATAAATTGCCCAAAATTCAATTACAAACTTACAAAAAACTGCCCAAAATTCAATTTAAAAATTTCTATAAATTTTCGGAAATGTATTTAATCATTTGGTAATTTATGGTAGTATTGCGGGTTATTTTTGGTAAATTTCCATAAATCACCTAAAATTCTATTTTAAACATTTTTATAATTTTCCGGAAATTTATAAAAATCCTTTGTTAATTTATGGTAATATGACAGGTAATTTGTGTGAACATACCATAAATTGTCCAAAATTCAATTAAAAAATTTGTATAAATTTATGACATTTTTTTGTCATTTTTGGTAATATTGCATGTAGTTCATGGAAACTGAAAATAAAGCACCCAAAGGTCAATTTAAAAAATTTAATACATTTCTGGAAATTTTTGTTAATTTACGTGAATTTTATCAATTATGTATGGGCTGATTATCATAAAATGTGAGTCTGACGTCACTTTTCACTCCGTAGGGTGTAAAAACTATAGTTACATGTGTCAAAAAAGAACATTTTCAGCCAAATACTATTTAAATTTTCAACCCAAGAAAAAACGGATTTTCAATCAAAAATTTAAATTTTTTTAAGAGAGAATCTTTTAACAAAAGTTTAAACCAAAAAGAAGAGTTTTCAACGAAAAGAATCATTCTCTACTTCGAAAGACGCATTGCCAACAGAAACACAATTTTGAAACCAATTAGTTGAGTTTTTAACCATGGAGATTAAGTTTTTACAAAAGAAAAATAAAGTTTTAACAAATTGCATAAATCTGCAACCAACTCATTGAATTAAAAAAAACAGTTATCAACCATAAATATAATCGTCAACTTTTTTTTTTAAATTAACTTTGAATAGAAAATATTAATTTTTAGCTGAGAAGATTATTCTTCTACTGAAAAAGACGCATTATCGACAGAATCAATTTTTTTTAACCAATTGGTTGAATTTTTAACCAAGCCGCTTTGTTTGTTATCAAAAAATTTCAATTTTTAACAAATTACATAAATTTTTAAAAGACTTATCGAATTTGGGAAGCAAAAACGACCAGTTATTAATCAAAAATGAAATACTTAAAATTTCGATTAAAAAAATCATTTTCAATTTACCAAATTCAATTTTCAAATTAATAGATGAATTTTCTACTGAAAAAAGGTATATTCAACGGTAAATTAATTGTGAAAGAAGTATTTAATCAAAGTAGTTTATAAAAAAATGGAACAGATAAATTTAAAAAAAAAAAATTATTTGCAAACAACTTGTTGAACTTTTACGGCAAGCATACGATCTTTTTCAAAAAGTTGAATTTTAAAGAAACAATTTTAATTTACAACCAATTAATTAAATTGAAAAAATGGTTTTTGGTCGACCACAGAGCGTAAATATAAATAATAAATCACAATTAATTTTGCTTAATTTACTTAATTTGCTTTTGCTTCGTAAAATTAACTGTGATTAATCATTGATATTTATTTTTTTGAAAACAGTTCAAATATTAATTAATGAGCTGAATTTTCTTCTTAAAAAATATTAATTTTCAACAAAAAATTTAATGGGTAATATTTCAAACACAATTTTTTTGTTTTTTCTGCATTTTAATTAACTGCACAGTTGCATTTCGAACTAGAAAATATTCAATTCTTATTAATATAGATCAATTTTCGTACAAAAAGAATGAATAAAAAGAAATTATTTGAATTTTGAGACAAACTAAATTTTCTGTTCAATACAAATTTATAATAAAAAGGATCATTTTTTTCTACAAAAGTTTTGAATTTTCAAGAAAGTAATTATATTTTGAGAACAAACATACGAACTTTTTACAAAGAAGTTGAATTTTCAACCAAACAGTTAAATTTTTAACTAATTAATTAAATGTCCACTTGAACAAATTAATTTAAAACAAAAAAAGAACTAATTTTTATAAGGATAGAACAATTTTCAACCAAAAAAAGAATTTCCCACTAAAATGATGAATCTTCAACGAAATTATTTATTTTAAAGAAAGCAGTTGAACTTTTAATTAATGAGCTGAATTTTTATCTTAAAATATTAATTTTCTACCAAAAATGTATTAAGTAATATTTCAAATAAATTTTTTTCTTTTTTCTGCATTTTAATTAATGCCACAGTTTCATTTCTAACTATAGAAAAGATTAAAATTATATAAAATATGATGAAATTTTATACAAAATGAACGAATAAACAACAAAATATTTCAACTGGTCAAACAGCCAAAATAAGGTCGAGACAAATTTTTTTAATTAAAAAAGATGTTTTTATAAAAGTCTTAAATTTTCAACAAAATAATGATGTTTTGAACCAAAAAATATGAATTCTGAAACTAAACTGTGAACCCTGCGAAAAATAAAAATTTTGATCATTTAAAAAAGAAAGAATAATAGTTTAAATAAATATTTAAGTTAATTTCTAATACTTTTGAAATATTAGGTTGAAAAATATAAATTTTGTTTTAAAAACAATAGCTGACAAATAGCTGTTTAGAAAGATTATTTATATTTGTCTAGATAAAATAATCATTTTTAATTGTCTTTTAATAATTCGCAGACTTAAAAGTAACTCAAAGGTGCATGGCAAATAAATAAATTAAAGCATGGCAATCCTTTGTAATCAAATTTTACAGATTTTTTTTAATTTTCATTATTCACACATAATTTTCTTATTTTCGAAGCCAGAACTTAGTTTTTTATTAATATAATTTTTTTTAAACCCTTATACATTTTTCAACGTTAAAAAGAAAAAATTTTTGTAATAGTGTTTCTATTAATTTTTTACTTATTAGGTAAATTTCTGCCTATTTTACAAAAATCCTTAATTTTCGACCACTTCCCTGTAATGTTGGTTGTAATTTATTACACTTCTTTGTACATCCCTGTAAAAATGTATTTGCTTTTTGTATTTGTAGTAAACAAAAAAAATTTCACTAGGAATTTTATTTAGAATAATTTTCTATATTAATAATAATATATTAATTTTAAAATGTTGATAGGGTTCTTTCTGTGTTTTAAAATATTCAAAACGCGTTATGTTTCTTGCTTCTGAATATGATACTTACATACTCGTTAGACCAGAGTCGACATGTAGTACTGTGCAAACCTAATTAGCAAGTTCCTTGGAGCAAACTACATACTTTAGGAATATCTTCCGAACAAGAAAATTTTTTTCTTTCGAAGGTATGTTGCATATAACATAAAATAAAAATTTTAAAGATCCCCTTAAGGAAATGATGATTGTACGGATTATTAATTTTTTATTTTTTGTCAATTTGTAATAACAGTCCATAAAAATGAATAATGCGTTTTTTATATCGACTTACTTGTAAGGTCTCAATTTTGTGCTTCACCTTGTGTGTCTCTTCATGTTTTTGCAAATCAATCAGAATAAAATTTGGATTAAAAAGTTTAAATTGAAATTTATCAAAAAGGATTGATTTTATTTCTGTCAGAAAATTTCTGCATTTTAGTACTGTATTAATTACTATTTCTTTTAATGAATTATCTAATTGCTATTTTTTTAGTTGTTTAATTCTCAAACAAACAAATTATTATTTAAAAAAGTACAAGTTGAAAAAATTTTGCTTATTTGTTCAAAGCTTTTTTGAATTAATTTTTCGAAAAAAGCCATTCTTGTTTTCCTAGAAATTTTAATTATTTAATTATTTTGTTTTTTAAACCTCTCGAGATTCCTGAAAGGCTGAAAGCTTTTAAGAATTGAATTAAAAAGTTTAAATTGAAATTGATCAAAAATGAGTGATTTTATTTTCTTCATAAAGTTTCTGCATTTATGTACTGCATTAATTTTCTTATTCTTTCAATCAATAATTTAATTTCTTTTGGTTTTTTTTAGTTGTTCATTTCACAAACAAACAAAAAATCATTTACCAAAAGGAGACGAGTTTAAAAGAATGCTGCTTATTTGTTCAAAGCTTTTTTAAATTAATTTTTCGAAAAAGTCATTCTTGTTTTCCTAGAAATTTTGATAATTTTTGTTTATATTTTCGAAAACTTTCAAAATTTTTAAAAGGCTAGAAACCTTTTAAAAATTGCATTTAAAAGTTTAAATTCCAATTTATCAAAAAGGACTGATTTATTTATTTCATAAAGTTTCTGCATTTTAGTACTGGATTAATTATTATTTCTTTCAAGAATTATTCAATTGCTATTTTTTTTGTTAGTTCTTCAATTCTCAAATAAACAAAAAATTATTTACCAAAATTAGACGAGTTTAAAAGAATGTTTTTTATTTGTTGAAAACTTTGCTGAATCAATCTTTCGAACAAATTTTTTTTTATCTAGGTTTAAAAAAAATTATTTCTGAAACCTTTCAAAATTCGTAAAAGAATTCTAAATCTTTTGTTCGTAATCTTCAAAAATCTACATTTTGTTTGACATATTTTTAAATATTTTCAAGTAATAAATTATTTTATAATCTTTTCAAAACTTCTAAATATAACTTAAACTTGCTCGCATTTTTTCCAAATTATAATTGTTCAATTTTCGTTTATCAATAAGATTTTTTCAATTCTTTAGAAATATACTATTAAAATTAATTGAAATAAATAAATAATGAAATAAATATCTTGCAAAATAAACATATAAATACTTTTAAATCAGTTTTTTTATTAAAACAGAAATATAAATTTTCGAAATTTGTAAATTTCTACAATACAGTATTTACAACATAATTTTAAGTACATTTTCCTAATATTTCAAGTTTGTTGACATATTGTATTAAAAAATAACGACAAATACTGTTATTTTAAGAATATCAACAAAAAGTTATACCAAATTTTGAATTTTAAAAACTCATACTTTAACGTTAATTGTTTCACTTTTCTACCGGAAAATACAAAAAATAGCCATTTAGATATCATTTAATTTTTTAGATATTTCAATATTTGGTTAAAAATTTCATTATTTTATTAAATATTAATATTTTGGATGCAGATTCGCCACTTTCATTCAAAAATTAAATATTACATTTTTTGAAAATTAATCTTCTTTCTTAAAAAAACTTTTTTGTATTGACCTATTTTGTAGAACATTCCATTTTCTATTGTATATTCATAATTTTACTTTAAAATTTATTTTTTTGGTTGAAAATGTAAGCGCTACTAAAAATTCGTTTTTTCTGCAATTAAAAATTAATGTTTCAAACGCTCAAAAATATAACTATTTCACTTTTTTTAGCGAACATTGCATTTTTCAGTAAAATTTATTTTCTCCATTTGCAAATTGAACCATTTGACGGAAAATTTATACTTTTTAGTAAAATTAATTCCTTAATACTTTTTTGTAGAATGAATATTTTGTAAAAAATTGGTTTTTGTTTGTATAAAACTTCTACAATTTAGTAGAAAATTAAAGTATTTAGTTGAAAAATAACTTTTTGCTTGAACATTTGGTTAAAGATTCGCTCCTTGATTGAAAATGCAGCAAATCACATGTAGGCAAGCGTAGGTTTGATTATGAATGAAAGAGCAAGAAAGCATCTCAGAGATCATGATTTTGTATCTCCTAGATTGTTGTGGGCTAGGATGAAAGTAGGAATTAGAAACCTATTTAATATAGCGTGGATACAGAAAGCTTACTAAGTAACGTTGAGGATCCAAGAACAAATTATAACAGAGACAGATTAGTTGGCTTATGTTTTAAAAAAGGGTTATTTATTATAAATACTTCGTTTCAGGCATAAAATGATACACATGTACACCTAGTGTAAAGGAAATATTTAAAGTATAATTGAATTCGTCGTTGCGGTTGAGGAGAAAGTTAACCTAAAAAATAAAAGAAACACAAATCAAGATTGAGAATTTACAGAAACCGGAAGTGTGAAGGGTTTTCAGAATAGGATAAAGGAACGAATAGAAGAGATAGCTTGGAAAGCGGTTATAGAAAATAAAAATATAGAAGCAGCATCGGCTGTGATCGAGGATATCTTAGTTAGGAGCGCGACTAAAGTGTGTGGTACTGCAGTTGCGGGAAGAATATCTGGTGATGCACGGTGGAATGATGGAATTCAGGCTGTCCAAAAAGCAAAGAAAGAAGCGTGCAAGAAAACTTTGTACATTGAGGAGATTGAAATAAAATGAAGTAAGATGCATTTGTAGAATTGAAAAGAATTCAAACGATTCAATTACTTCATATGATTCAAAAGAATTTTAAAGTTTTCAAATAGCACAAAATAATTCAACGGATTTCTAAAAAGTGAAAATAATGTAAAGAATTCAAAGAGTTCAATAGAATGTTGAGAATTCAAAGAATCCAAAATCATTTAATGAATATTAAATAATTTAAAACATTTTAGAGAATTCAAGTGATTTTAAATAATTGAAGGAATAATTGAAAGAAATCAGAAGTATTGACGAAATGCGAGAGAATTAAGAAAAGTTTAAATAATATTAAAAAATTCAGAGTATTCAAGGTTTAAAAAATTTAAAACAATTAGTAATTGATTTTAATTTCAAATAAATTAAAAAGAATTCAAAAAAAGATTCTTAGATAAAAATGCAAGAGTTTGATTGAAAACTAAATTATTCGGTTAAAAAGTCATA
The DNA here is from genome assembly GCF_010883055.1 of Belonocnema kinseyi. NCBI lineage: Eukaryota > Metazoa > Arthropoda > Insecta > Hymenoptera > Cynipidae > Belonocnema > Belonocnema kinseyi. The sequence goes on along the minus strand of NC_046658.1, from coordinate 130,993,769 downwards.
TTTTTTGGTTAAAACTTCAATTTTCATCCAAAGAAATATTCCAGTTGAGTTTTCAAGAACAAAATATAAATTTTTTAACAAAAAATAATTTTGGAGGATAAAATTTGAATTTTAAATCCAAAAAGACGATTTTTTTCAACCAAAATGGATACAAATATAACAAAATAGTTTGATTCTCTACTAAATACTTGCATTTTTATCTCAGAAAGAAATTTTAAATTTTTTTTAGAAACACAGTTCAATTTTCATCCAGAAGAAATTTCAGTCCACTTTTCAACGGCAAGATATTAAATGTAAAAAAAATTAAATATAATTTTTAATTCATACAAATTTTTTTTAAAATAGTTGAATTTTCGGTTAAAAAACATTTCATTGACTTTTAAGATCAAGATATGAATTTTTAAACAGAAATAAGTTTCTCCGAAAAAAATGCATTTTTAACCCAAAAAGAAGAACTTTCAAAAAAAAAAGGATGACTTTTTAACCAAATTGATGAATTCTCTACAAATAAGTTGCATTTTTTTCAAAAAAAGATGAAATTTCTCTTCAAATAGATGAATGCTTATTAAAAAAAAAATGGTTGAATTTTCATTCAAAAAAGATTCCAGTTGACTTTTCAAGATCAAAATACGAGTTTTTAAAGAAAAAGTAAGTTTTCTACGAAATAATAAAATTTTCAAGAAAAAAGATTTTCCAACCAAAAAGTTTGACTTTTCAACAGAATTGTTAAATTTTCAAGCAAACGGTTGCATTTGGATTCAAAAAAGGTGTAAATTCTGCTAAAGCAGGTGAATTTTACATTCAAAGTGACCATTTTTCGAAAAAGTGTTGCATTAAAAAAAATCCTTTAAAAAATAGGGAAATTTACATCCAAAGAAGATTCTAGTTTACTTTTTCCCAACACCAATATAATAATAAGTTTATTTGAAATCATGAAAATAATAAATAAACAAATAATGATTAAAATCAGGGATTTTTTGCAAAATAGTCGGGTTTTTAACCAAAAAGTATGACTCCTTAACAACATTGTTAAATTTTTAAACAAACCGTTGCATTTTTAGTCCCAGAAAAATAATAATTATACCAAAAGAGGTGAATTTCAAAATAAAAAAAAATGCAAAAAGAGTTAAAATTCCATAAAAAAGATTTAAATTAACTTTTTAACACAAGAAGACGAATTTTTAACAAAAAGTTGAATTTGCAACCAAAAAGTATGTCCTTTTAAGAAAATTGTTCAACTTTCAACAAAATAAAAAAATTTAGAACTAAAAAGATGATCTTCAGGAGAAAGTTTTAGCATGTTAATATAAATTTAAATAAAATTTTAAAATAAGATTCAGGAGCTTTAAACGAATTTCGAAATGTTTTATGAGAATAAATAAATTTTCTTAACTTTTTTGGAAAAATTTTGAACATTATAAGACAATTTTTTACATTTTTGATTGATTTTTTTAAATGTTGAGAAAAATGCAAGCCAATTAAGAATATTTTCAGGGATTTAAGACGTTTTAAATAGATTATAAATATTTAGAATCTTATAAAATTTCTAAACATTTTTTTAAAACACTAGAATTTTCCTATTATTTTGTCAAATCCTTTATAATAAAAAAATTTTCTTTAAAATCTTCTAGATTCTTTTCTGACCCATTTGAAATAAGTGAAAATCGTTTTTTAAAATAATTTTTTCAATAATATAATCAAAATTATATTTATAAAAATTTAAAATCAAACTGATAATACTGCTTTTCCCACACTCAATTCTCAGAATTCATATTTTCAGTTCAAAAAATGCTTCTGTTTTAGTAGAAATTGATTCTTTTTTTCTGTAAAATGCAACTTTTTGGTTAAAATTTTTTTCTTTTCATGATTTTCTAACTATTTTATCTGAAAATTTTGGTTTGACCACTTTTTAGAAAAAAAAATTTGTTGTTGAAGATTCATATTTTTAGATGAAAATTCATCTTTGTTTGCAAGTTTAATTATGTTTCTGCGAAAACTGATAGTTTTTAATTAAAAATTCAACTGCGTGGGGAAAAGTTGAACTACTTTGTTGCAAATTTGTTATTGTTTTTTTAAAAGAAAAGTTCATCTGTTTGGTTACAAATTTACATATTTTGTTCAAAACTAATTTTTTTCTAAAAATTAATATTTTTTGGTAATATTTCATATTTCCTGGTTGAAAGTTTAATTTTTGTACAGAAAATATGTTTTTAGTCTGAAAGGTTCAATAATTTAGGTGAACTTTTCTTCTTTTATGATTAAAAAATCTTTATTTATACAAAATTTAGTTTCTTTGTTCAAAATAATTTTTCGCTTTTTAAAATAAATTAATACATTTTCAAATTTTAAAGTTGTATATTAAATATAGTTTTATTTAGTTTATAACTAATCCTATGCTAAAAATAATAAAAAGATTAAAATACTGGTATTTGAATCCTAATCTTCAGGGTAAAAAAATCGGTCCTGGAAAAATAAAAAATTTGTAAATGAAGTTTTGCTAAATTTTTGATTAAAATTCATATTTTGTGTAAAAAAGTCAACTGAAATCTTTTTTGAATAAAAATGAAAATTTTGTTTTGTTGAGAACTTGTCTTATTGATTTGAAAATTCATCTGCTTTATTAAAAGTTTATTAGAAAATTTACTGTTTGTTCAAAATTCGTATTTTTGTGCTGAAGAATCAATTAAAATCTTTTTGGATGAAAATTTAACTATTTTTTTGTTGTAGAAAATTTGTCTTTATGATTTAAAAATGTACCTGTTTTAGCAGAATATCATTTTTCTTGGACAAACATGCAATTGTTTGGTCGAAATTTAACAACCTTGTTAATAAGTGATACTTTTTGTTTGTAAATTCTACTGTTTTGTTGAATATTCAACCGGAATCTTTGTTGAATGAAAATTCAACTACTTTTTTGAAAATTTTTCATTTTTTTATTTTATAATAAAAATCCATCTGTTTTGAGACAAAATTAATTTTTTTTAAAGAAATGCAACTATTTGGTGGAAAATAAAAAAAATGCATTAAAAATTTAACTATTTTTTTTTTTTGAAAATTTATCTTTTTAATATAAAAACTCATTAGCATTAGTATAAATTTCATTTTTTTAATAATACAAAAAAATATTTGGTTAAAAATTATTCTTTTTTGCTTGAGTATTCAATTATTTTGTCTGAAACATTTGATTGAATCATATGGTCAGGAAATATTTTTTTAAGATTTATATTTTCAGTTGAAAATTCAATTTTTGATGATAATACAATACAAAAATAAATAAATCAAATAAAATAAAAATATTTAAAAAATAAAAATGCAGCTGTTTATAAGAAAATTCAGCAATTTTGTTGAAAATTCCAATTTTTTGTTGAGAATTTAACAATTTCGTAGAAAATTTACTTTTTGTTTCCAATGTACATTTTGATATTGCCAAATAAACTGAAATCTCTTTTAGATAAAAGTTCAACATAACAAAATTCTCGTTTATTTATAAAAAATTCATTAATTTTAGTACAAGTTTCATCTATCTTCGGTAAAAATCCAACTATGTTTGTTAGAGAATTTAACTATTTGGTAGAGAATTGAAATTTTTTAACATTGTCTTTTTAGTTGAAAAAATTCTTCTTTTTGCATTCAAAATTTAATTTTTTCGTAAAAATTTTTTTTTGAATTTTTTTGTAGCAAATTTTTCTTTTTCAAACATTTCTTTATCGATCGTAAACTGTCAACTGAAATCTTTTTTAACTGAAAATTCAATTTTATTTTAGAAATTTCATTTTATTTTAAATTAAAATGCAACTTTTTGGGTGAAAATTATTCTACTTTGCTTGAGTATTCAACAATTTTGTGAAGAAATCATCTTGTTTAGATTTATATTTTTACTGCAAAATTCATCTCTTTAGTTGAAAGTTTAACTATTTTGTTGAAAGGCTTGTATCTTTGGTTAAAAATTTAATTTTATAGTGAAAAAGCCTTTTTTGGTTGAAAATTCTCCTTTTTTATTAAATAAAAAATTTTGGTCCGAAATTTCATTTTTGTTTGGAAAAAATGCAATACTTTCGTCTAAAATTAATTCTTTGCTGAAAAGTCCATTTCCGTGCAGACTATTCGTCTTTTGGCTTAAAATTATAATAAAAATTATTTTAAAAATTTAATTTATAATAATTTACAATATTTATAATATTATAAATTGTATTAATATTATAAAACAAGAATCCAAGGACCAAATTTGAACCACAGCGAATAAACAAAAACCGAAAATCCTATTCTAATCAACGTTTCGGTACTCGTACAGTACCCTTGTTTTATTTAACAGGATTTTGCATCAATTTGATTATTGAACGTTAAATGGGATTTTTAATTTGGATTTTGGTCTAATTTAAATTTCTCTAATTTTGATTATTATTATAATATGTATAATTATTAATATTATAATATTTATAACATTTATTTATAATAATTTATGATAAAATTATCATAAAATTTATTAAAATATATACAATCACACGTTTTTCTCATAAATTTAGCTTTTCAGATTGAAAATTAAACTATTATGTTAAAAATTTAATTATCTTGTTGAAAATTCAAGTATTTTGTTAAAAAGATATTTTCATATTTTGAAAGAAATTTTTTTATTTAAAACAAAGTGATCAATTTGAATATTTTATATTTGTATCTGTTTAAAGACAGATATCATTTTTTTGTTTTATATAAATGCAACTTTTTGTTGAAAAATTAATTTTTTAACTGAAAATATAAATTTTTACTTTCTTAGGATTGATCTTTTTTAGCTCAAAAATCTCCTTTTTGGGTAACAAAAATTCTTGATTTGAAACTTAATTTTTTGTGTAAAAATGCATCAGTTTGGTGTAAAATTAATTTTTTTGCTCAAGTCATATTTTTTGTTTAAAAAGTCAATTTCTGTTGGGAAAATTAATTTTTTGGCTGAAAGGTTCAATAATTTAAAGAAATTGTTTTTTTCTTGAGTGGAAAATCTTCATTTGTTGAAAAATCGTCCTTTTGGTTTTAAAAATATCTTTTTTTCTACTAATTTCATCTTTGTTATTTGAATATATACAATGACACATGTTTCTAAAAGAAATTATCTTTTTGGGTTGAAAATTCAACTATTATGTGAAAAACATGATTATTTTTTTTTAAATTCAAATATTTGGTTAAAAAGTCATTTTTATAGTAGAAAAAAATTTTTTAATTTAAAACAAAGTAATAAATTTAAAAATTTCACGTATGCATCTGTTTTAAGACAAATTTCATATTTTTATTTGATTAAAATGCAACTTTTTGGTTAAAAATTCTTTTTCTTTGTTTGAATATTCAATAATTTTGTTTGAAATATTAGGTTGAATCACTTTCTTGAGAAATAATTTTTTTAAAGATTTATATTTAAACATGAAAACTCAGCTCTTTGGTTGATAGATAAAATATTTTCTTGCAAATTAGTTTTTTTCTTTAATTGAAAATTAATACACCGAGATAAAAGTTAAACGTCACTATTAAAAATTTATTTTTTTGATTAAAATTAACTTTTAAACCTTTTTTTTGTGTCTACTTATTTCACATTTTTTACTGAAATTTATATAGTGACACTTTATGTTGACAATTTATCTTTTTAGGTTGAAAATTCAACAGTTGTTTTAAGAATTTTTATTTTTTAATTAAATTTTTTTGATAAAAAGCCATGTTTTATAGTAGAAAAGACATTTTTTTAAAACAATTACTAAATTTGAATTACGCACATTAAGTAGAAAGGAGGCGGGAGGGGTTGAAAATATTTTGTTACGGTTCATTACAGTGTGAAAAGCGGTCTATAATCCATTACGTAATTTAAATATGGCACCTCACATCAAAATATGATTTTAATTATTTCAAGAAAATACTTCATCTTAAAAAACCTTTTTTTTATTTAAAAAACGTCCAATATGTTTTTAAAAATAACAAAAAAAATGTTACGTCACAGCATTAATTTATCCGCGGCCCCGGAACTAGTAATGAAAACAGTGTTAGTTTATGTTTTGACACTGCAGTTACGGTGCCAAAAAAAATGTAAATGCCGGGTGGAATGTTGGTTCCTTCATCGCCGGTCATTCGCTCTCAGTCGACTTCAGCTTCAGTCGACAACAAACCGCGATGGAAGGCAGTCGTGCGCGCTCGCTCCTAACATTTCCATTCTTATTCGACGTAACCCACTAATCATCGCAAAACGCGACATTTTTTACCTATTTTTTTTCTAACATTTTTTACCTAAATAAGAATAAAAACAAATAATGTTAACAAATTAAAAAAAATTTATCGTACAATTGAAACATCAATCAGTAACAATAATAAAGACCAAAGAAAAAGAACGTTTTCCGTTTAAATATAAAATTGTTAATCAGAAAGATAAGCAATAATTGATTCAAAACTTGTTTGTAAAATGAGAGGAAGCAAAGTTTCTTCTGATTTTCGAGTGTCGATGACAGCTCGTGAATAATAATCACACACGTGACATCTGACAGGACTATCGTTTCAATTCTGGTTTTGTGAGTGCATTCATAATTGCCTGAAAGGAAGAGGACTTTTTTTTATTGAAACTAGTTGCACAGATTGCTCTATTAGCGTCGGAACCGACACGTGGTTCGCAGTCGGCTCTGAAGAGCTATTTAAAAAAAGTGTCCAAAAATCGATAATTTAAAAAAAAAAAAAGAACGAACGACTTCGATTACGAACTTTTGGAACGAGTTTTCTTCTTCAGTGGAGAATAAAACTATTTTTTCTGAAGACTATGATAACAAATTGTTCCACATAAATGTTTGCATAATTCAAGAGATAATTTTCCGAGCAACTGGAACCTTGAAGCAAAACATCTCATTTCTCGTCTCTTGACTTTCTCGAAGACAAAAACAAGAATTATCCGTGAGTCGGATAAATTGAAGTTTCTCGGGTCTTTTCGAGCCTTGGTAGCCTCGAAAAGAATTGTGAATCTTTCATTAATTTCGAATGCTCCAGAGGCATTTAAACTTTTCCGATTTTTCCCAACTTTGAAATCCAGAGCACAGTTTTTAGTTTCCAGACTTTCGTGAGGACAATAATTCCTGGAAAAGTTTCGGCCACATTTTAAGATGGAATCAGGATGTTCGCGTCATATTGAAAAAGAAGCACCGGAAGTATCCTGAAGACGGAACCGATTCTGGGAGTGAATTCGCAAAAATTTATTGTAAGAGTGAATTCGAAAAAAGGCGGGAAAATATTCAAAACATGCCGTGGATTAAGTGTTTAGGAGGTGGGAAAGTGAGGAGAGGGAAACCACTCAGTGTCAGTCAGCCGGTTCATCTGCTTGTCAAGGTAGGTCTTTCTGTTTAAATACGGTCAAAAAGGACCCCTCACACTTCCTGATGGGTCGGAAAAAAGATTCATAAAAGGTATTTGGTTACCTTTTAGAATTTTAGGGTAAATATAATTCGAGCCAATTGAGGTATATTTGAGTTAAATGGACACTAAAATAACAATGAGTAAATAAATATTAGGGTAGTCCAGGAACATTATTTCCGCCGTCACGTAACATTTTTTATATTATGCCTAAAAACATAATAGACATTTTCTTAATAAAAAAGGGTTCTTTTAAATGTAGCATTGTCTAGAAATAAATAAAATAATATTTTCATGTAAGAATAAATGCCTTTCATTTTTTTTATTTATAAAAATATCGAAGTTACTTAACGTAAATACTAATTGTAATTCAATAATTTAAAGCTTTTTTTCAATCCCATAAAAAAAATGATAATATAAGATACAGTTTTTATATAAAAATTTATTTGTTTAAAGTTTTTGCACACTTTAATTCGAGTTGTAATCAAATTCTGAGAATTGAGAAGAAGAAAATAGTACGAATCACAAAATATTAGGCAAAATTCCCTTTTTAAAGGATGTTTAGGACTTTTAGAAGTTTGAAAGAAATCGAAAAATATTTGATAAATTTTCGAAAATGGTTCCAAGTTTTTAAATATTTCCAATATATTTAAAACCTCTTAAATACCTGAAAATATTTTTAACTGGCTCAAATTTTTCCAGAAAATTTGAAAAACTCATTCAAAATATAAAAAACTTCCTTATAATTTTCTAACTATTCCTAGGAATTTTAGGAAAATTTGTTTATTTTTTTTAAACCTTTCGAAAATTTTTTAAAGCTCCTGATGTTTATTTATGAAATCTTTAAAAATCTACATTTCTAAAAATCTTTAAAAATCTTTTAAATTATAAAATTCTTTGGATTCTCTTTAATCCTACTACATATTTCTTTATTTTACTCGATTTTTGAATATTTCTTAATCTTACCAAATTAAAAATGTTTGCTTTAAAATCCTTTACGCTCTTTTTTGAAATTTTAGGAAACGGTTTGATATTTTTTTATTTTCTCTTAAAGTTCATTTTTCAAAATAAAAAATCATTTAAAATTTTCAAACGAAGATTAGGGAAATTCTTTTGTTTGATATTCTTAGGTCTTCTAAGCCTTCTAATTTTTAAAAATTTTCCAATTTTTCCGAATTTTTTTTTACTTCTGCAAAATTAAATAATCGCTTTAAAATATTTCAGATTCTTTGACAATTTTTGTAATCTCGTGAAATTTTTTGAAATCGTTTTAAATAATCTCTAAAAATTAATTTTCCGAGATGAAAAATTCTATAAATTTTTGCTAGGAACTTAAACAAATTTTGTTCATTTTATTGAAACCTTACAAAAAACTCTTAAAATAAAACCTGAACTATTTAAAGAAAATCCAACTATTTTGGTTAATTTGAAAATGCAACTACTTTTTAAATAATTTTTTTTGGGTTAAAGATGAATCTTTTTGGTAGAAAATTTCACTAGTTTGTAAAAAAATCGTTGTATCTTTGATTTAAATTAATTTTATTAACTAAAATTAAACTTTTTTATTTCTGTTAAAGAATTTATCTTGGTTTAGTTAAATATTGAACTATTTGATTGTAATTTTTATTTTAGTTTAAAGTTCAACTTGTTAGTAGAAAAATTTTCCTTTTTTGTAGAAAATTAATTTTGTAGGAAAAAAATTAAACTATTTGGATCAAAATTCAACTATTTATTAAAAAATTTCATTGTTTAATCGTAAATTAAAATTTTTGATAAAAAATCGAAATTTTAAAATAAAAACCTGCAACTGATAAGTAAATTATTCGTCAACTTTTTTCTAAAACAATCCACTTTTTAGTTTTAAAAATAAAATATTGGGTTCAGAATTCATCTTTTTGGTCAGAAAATTAATTTTTTTTAAACATTTATTTTCTTGATTGAAAATTCAACGATTTAGTTAAAAATTTATCTCTTCTCGGTAATATAAACTAGGAAAAAACCGTCTTCTTTATCGAAAATTAAATTTTTAACTGAAAATTTTACGGTTCCATTATTGATTTTAAAAATATCTTTTTTAATTGAAAACTCAGTGACTTAATTTAAATATTATGTATTTTATTCATAATTTACTTTTTGATAAAAAATTCATCTTTGTGTATTCATAATTAATTTATTGTAAATTTCAAGGAACGTTTGCAGTTATCAAACAATTTTATTTTATGTTAACTTTTTTTTACAGGAAATCGGTTATTGTAAAAAAACAAAAAGTATTAGATTTAAAAGAAGATTTATATTTGAAAACATTTTTTTATGGTATGTTTTTCTTCTAAAACTGCCATTGTTAATAATTTATCATCAAAAGTTAAGAAATCAGTTTCCATCAATTTTCTTTTCTTTTCTATTAGTTTATTATAAAATATTATTGTATTATTTGTATAGTTTTCTATGTAGTATTATTAGATAGGAGATACTTTGAAGTACAAAACTTTTCTATTAATAATAATTTTTTTTCTAATTAAAAACATTTTAGTAGTCCAAAGTATTAAAAACTCAATAAATTGTTTAATTTACAAAGGATCGCAAATGCTTTAGAAAGGCGATATAAAATAATTGTATAAATAATACAAAGGCTAAAAATTTAAATTTGTTAAAAACAATCGCCCAAATTTCAAAAGCCATCACTTAAAGTGATGTAATTTAGTTTTTTAGAATATTTTCTAAATCTTATGAACGTGAAATATTGAATTAAAAATTGACAAAACTGCCCCTAATTTCTACATTTTTGAGTTACAGTATCTGCAATAACAATTTCATGTCACTTCTGCGAAAAAATTACTTTTTGGTCCAGCTTATTATATATAAATTCAAACTCTTATAAAAAATTGAAAAAAATTCCTGTTTGTGCCTTTGTAAAAGAAGAATAATTATTTACATAAAAAGAGAAAAATCCGTGTTCGTTCCAATAGTTTCTGGAATCAATGCTAATTTTTTTTACATCAATAATGCCTAAGGAAACAAGAACATTTACAAACGAAACCTTATCTAGACTCGCCTTCAAGCATTATTAGCAGAATTAAAAAAAAAAGAACTGAATAAAACATTGCAATGCAATCAAGAGTTCGAATGATCTCATAATTTATATTTTTATTTTGCACTTGCATAATTTATTTCTACTAATGGATATCTCGTCTGAGCCAGTATTTCGTATTCTTTTCTAATCAACTTGTTTCTACACAAATTTATTCTAATTTCTTACCAGCAAGAATTGGCTACTGATTGGAATTCAAAACATTATTTATAATTGTAAAAAATTGTTCCGAAAATTTTAATCAGTAATAAAATGTCAATTAAAAAATTTTTTTATTCCCAATTTGAATTACATGAATAAGATAAGAGGGTATTTGTTGTTTTCCGTTATACCTAAATTTGTGTCTGTATAGTGATAAACCCATTAAAATTGTGTTAAAAAAATCAGTTTCTCGTACAGGTACAAATTTTATTGATTTATGATTTTTTTTAAATTAAACTTTAGTGAAGTTTTTAGGACTTTTCACAGAATATTTTGATCCCTGTTAGAATTACAAATCAAAAACTTTATTTTCCATAAGCCCTAATTTTCTTTTTGATACAAATAAATTCAGTCAATTCAAAAAGAATGTTTTTAATGTCGAAATGAATTCTATTTTTTTATAAATTGTTTTCGGTACCAAAATCAGAAAATAAAAAAGCTCACAAATCAAAAATTAATATTTCGAAGAAGGAGGGAAATGAAGGAAAGAATCAACTAAAACCAAAGTATTTCAAAACCAACAACAGAACCTTATATTAATAAAAATGTATTTGGTCAAATTTTCCATTCTGTGGTGAAAATTAATTTACATGTGGAAATTTCTCAAAATTGTATTTTGCAGCTCAAGTTAGATTTAGTAGCCCTAACAAAATATTATATGAAAGTACGTATGCTACAAAATTTTTTGTAGCATTCCTTAATGAGCATTTTACAGCTTGCCCTTTCCATATTCCTCAAAGTAATGTTTGTTATTAAATAAAATAAGGTAATGCAATAACATTTTAAGCAATAAGGAATAAAAAGACAATCATTATCAAAACATAAAAATATAATTCTTTATTGGTTTTCCCTGAAAAGCCAAATGTAAGCTTTCTCCGACAGAAAACAACACAGTCTTCCTAAAGTTCTAAAATAGAAGGTATCCTAAAATCCTCTTGAAAAATTTCTCTATTCTGCCCCAATTTATATTTTGATCATTCATTTAGTTTTATTCTGAAATCAAAAAGTTATTTCAAGTTACGTTTTATTTGACTTTTTCTCAGTTTGCGATTAAAGCAAAAAATTTTCTTGATCCTATAGGCTAATCAGTATTGAGATGTTTTTTTCTTCAAGCATAAAAGACACTATTGTCAAAAACAAACATTTTTCGTTTGAATGTTGTTAATAGGATGTTTTGAAATTGGTCATTTTTATAATTGTCTCATGTTATGGTACATTTCTTTTCCGACTTGAAAAACATCTGTATAGCTTGTTTCGGAATCAACCACGAAGGGCATTGAGTCCAATCAAGCTGATAGTTTTTTTTACCATAGATTGGGGCTCAGACCGGAAGTCGTACAAGATTGTTGAGTTGATCAATCATTTTTGGGGTTTAATCTTTATCGAGCTTGTTACCACATGGCTGCATGATCAATTATGGCTCGTGCCACCATGTGGGCAATGACACGAATAGAGCAGCTCTTTCCTAATGATAGGAGCATCAAGCATTCTTTGAGGATCAAAGTCAAATGCTGATGCAGGGTTTTCGTTTTCCACGAGAGAGTGTTGGCATCGTATTTTAGAATTTTGATCCTATTGCGATACGAATATCAGAGGTGTCTTTTCTTCAAGATGTAATCCGAATTTTCTAGGTCTATCATTCTCTGTTGCTACAGATTAGCAAATAAAGGCTACATTACTAATTAAATATTATAGGGAAACTATCGTAGGTCAATAAAATTCAAAAAAATTGTTTGAAACCGATTAGCATTGATAAATGGTCAATTATAAGATTTGTTAAATTGATAAAAAGGTTTGTTTATCCAATCAAAGAGTTTGATGTAACCAAATTTTTAGTTGTTATAGTCAAATATTTTGGTAGATTTTGAGGGAAAATTTTGTTTAGAACAGTGAAATAATAATAAAAGCTTTTGTTGATTCAAATTATTGTATAGAAAGGGACTATAGGATAATTAGCATTAAAATAAATGGTACAAAAGTATTAAGGGAAGTATTCTAAAAAGTAGACAAACTGTAAATGAACAAATAATTTAAATTACTAATCCTATATGGAAGTAAACAAAATAGGGATTCTAAACAAAGTAAACTTTACACAGCAAACAAATTTTTGACGTCCTTTAGAAATTTTTCAATTCCTTTTTATCACTTAAGATAAAAGTTTACTATTCCCTAAAGTTCTCAGGAAAATCCTTAAAATCCCTTCAAATACCCTGAAATCATTGGAAACAAAAACGTCTTTTCAAATAAGTAAAAATCATTTTAACCATCTTGAATATAAATTAAATTAAACCTATTCATTAAAATTATGTTAACAAAGCACCATTTAAATTCTTTGAAATCGTTTAGATTCTTAGAGATTCTGTCAAATCTTTCAAACCTGTGAAATATCTTAAAATAGCTTTAAAAAAAAACTTTAAAAACTTTAAAGCCCTTCAAATTTGTGGAATAGCCAACAATCCCTTGAAATAAAATTTATTGGGCCCCTTAAGTTTAAATTCCCTAAAAATCTGTGAAATCTCTTAAAATCTTTGAAAAAATGAGAACTCCCTTGAGTTTTAATTTAATTTATTCTTCAAAGTTATTTATTTTATTTCTTAAAATTATCTAGAAATTCGTTAAAATCATTGGGAACCCCTTTAAATAATTAAATTATACTTATTTATCAAAGTTCTCTAAAAATTGTTCCTGTAACTAAAAATTTTTGAAATTCTTTGAAATACATTTTTAATTTAGAAATCTTTTCAATCTGGGTTTAGACTTTGTGGAACTTATGCAAAATTCTTTGAAACTCCTTGGAATTTCGTGAATCTCTTTAAATTCTTTAGAATTGGTTTTTTTTATTAAAAAAAATAGCTTAACATCTTTTAAAATCCCCATGAAACCTTTGAAAACCTTTAAATCCGTGGAAGTCCTTCAAAATCCTTGAAAATCTCTTATAATTTTTGGAATGCCTTAAAATCACCGTTGTTGTTGAAAAATCTTTGAAATCCTCTAAAATCCCTTGAAATGTTTAGAAATCTCTTGAGAACCGTTGAAATCCATTGAAAATTAGGGAAAATATTTTTAAATCGGCCTAAATCTTTCAAAATACCATGAAATCTTTTCAAATTCTTACAATCCATAAACTTCCTTTAAAATGTGTTGAAATCTTTTTGAATCCATCAAAATTACCAGAAAGGTTTTTTTTTTTAAATCTCTTGAAAACCTTCGAGATCCCTAAAAATTGGTGGAAATATTCGGAAATCTGTCAAAATGTTTTTGAAATCCCATGTTATCGTTTAAAAGCCTTGAAATCCATGAAAGCCTTTCAAAATCCTTTGAAATCCTTAAGAATTTCTTTAAATGCTCGGGAATGCTTGAAAATGTTTTAAAGTCCTCTAAACTCCCTTGAATAATCATAGGAAATTAATTTATTTTTGGAAATATTTCTGAATTTATTGAAAGCCTTTGAAATCCCTAAAAAAATTGTGAAAATATTTGGAAATCCGCCAAAATCTTTGAAAATCCTATAAAATCTTTTCATAGTCTTGAAAACCATGAAAGCCTTTGAAAATCCTTTGAAATCCTTTGAATCCCTTAAAATTACAATAAATGTTAAAAATTCTTTGTAATTTTCTAAAAGCCCTCGAAGTGTTTTGAAAAATCTTGAAAACTTTTGAAATCCCTTAAAATTAGTGGAAATATTCGGAAATCCGCCGAAACGTTTTAAAATCCCATGAAATCTTTTTAAAGTATTGAAATCCACGAAAGCCTTTTAAAATTCTTTGAAATCCTTAAGAATTTCTACAAATACTCGGGAATGCTTGAAAATGTTTTAGAATCCTCTAAAAGTCCTTGAAAAATCGTAGGAAATTCATTTAATTTTGGAAATATTTCTAAATCTATTGAAAACCGTTGAAATCTCTAACAAATTTGTGAAAATATTTGGAAATCCGCCGAAATCTTTGAAAATCCTATAAAATCTTTTCTAAACCTTAAAATCAATGAAAGCTCTTAAAGATCGTTTGAGATTCTTTACATTTCTTTAAATGCCCGGAAATGTTTGTAAACGATTCAAATCCTCTAAAATCCCTTAAAGTTAGTTGAAATATTTGGAAATCCGCCGAAATCTTTTAAAATTTCATCAAATCTTTCCAAGCTCTTAAAATCCATGAGAATCCTTTAAAATCCTTTGTAATTCTTTAGAATCCCTTCAAATGCCTGGAATTTTTTGAAATCCTTTAAAATCTCTGGAAAAATCGTACGAAATTCATTTATTTTTGGAAATATTTGTAAATCTCTTTAAAATATTTGAAAATCCGCCGAAATCTTTCAAAGCCTTGAAATCAGTTAAAGTTTTTTAAAATCCGTTCAAATCATTTATAATCCCTTCAAATTCCCATACATTTTTGGAAATTTTTGAAACCCTCTAAAATCCCTTAAAATGTTTCGAAATATTTTGAAATTCCGTCAAATCTGTGTAGTTTTAAATCTGTTGAAAACAGTTAAAATTAGTGGAAATATTTTGAAATCAGTAGAAATATTTTGAATTCCTATAAGTTTGTAGAATTATTTTAAAATCTCTTAAAACCGTTGAAATCCCTTAAAATTTGTGGAAATATTTAGAAATTCGTAAAAAAATTTTCAAATCCCTTAAAATTCTTGAAAAAGCCTTATAAATAACTTGCAATTTCGAAATCAGAAAAAATTTCTTGAAATCTGTGGAAATGTTTTTAAGTATTGCAAACCGCTTAAATTCCTTAACAATAGTGGAGCCTTAAAATTTTTTGAAATCTGGAAAATGCCTTGAAATATTTTGAAATCTTAGATGAAATTTTTTTATTTGTAGAATTAAGAAAAATAGTTTAACATCAAATATTCTAATGCTGATTGTCTTATAATAATTCTGTATAACGATTTTGCTAAACTCACAAAAAAATAATAAGAAATTGATTACAGAAAAATAATTACGGGACTGTACTAAATTTCCTATAATATTTTTTCGTGACTTACGAGCTAAAAGAAAAAAAAAATTAGGGGTGATAAAATTAACACCAGCCACCATGCGAGTGAAACATTTGTTGACACATCTAACCGGTTCTATTGGAAGTTATTAGCAGAATCTCCACAAGCGACATGTTGGCTTTTTAAATTTTATCTCGTTAAATATATACGGGCAATCATATCAATGCGGGATAAAGTCCGGATTAATCATTCATTAAATAAAAGTTATTTCATACGAATTATTAATATTTATTTAACAAATTATCATTTAGGTGATTACATAAATTATATTAATAAGGGTTAATAAGGGTTTGTCCATGAAGTACATCTCCAATTTTAGCCTATTTAGACCCCTCATCGACTGTAGTTTTGTTT
>NC_046658.1:130902791-130977734 GCF_010883055.1 Belonocnema kinseyi | reverse complement strand
CCCCCCCCCCCCCTCACCTCTTAAGTAATGTAGACCTAAATTCTTTAAAAACAGGGGAATTAGGATGATTTTTAACTTAAAATAGGGGAATAATAGAGAAATAAAATCTTTAAAATAAATATAAATAGGTATCATATTACATTCAATGTTTTAGTTTTGAAGATTTTCTAACAACGATATTAATTTATAATCTGAAAAGTTAATCCTTACCAAAAAGATGAATTTTCAACAAAAATGGGAGAATAATGTGGAAATAAAATCTTTGAAATAAAAAAAATATATGTTAATAGGTGTCATATTACATTCAATATTAAACACTTTAAATTTTAATTTTTCGAAGATTTTGTACCAAAGAGAATAATTTTTAACCTAAAAAGTTAATTTTTCACCAAAAAGATTAATTTACAACAAAATAGTCGCACTTTTAACCAAAAAGTTGAATTTTCCATTCAAAAGGACGAATTTTCAGTTGAACGTTCGAATCTCCTAATAGAAGAGATTAAAATTCAATTAAAAACAGTTAATAAATTACTTTTTTTTTCTAACAGACAAAATTTTAACCAGTTGAATTAAACCGAGAGTAATGAACTTTTAACAAACTAGTTTAATTCTCAACCAAAGAGGGGAATCTTTAAAAAAATTTAATACATTAGTTCAACGTAGCATTTGAATTTCCAATGAGAGAAGAATATTTTCTAACCAAATAGTTAAATTTGCAACTAAAAATTATCTACAAAATACTTGAATTTTCATTTGGAAAATTCGAATTCTTAACACAAAAAACTTAATTTTTCAGCAAGAAAGTTAATTTTCTACAAAATAGATAAATCTCATGTCAAATGCTTACGTTTTTAAAGAAGTTTGATTTTTAACTAAATATTTTAATTTTCGAAAAATAGAAATTTTTAATAAAATCGTTTAATTTTTAGGCCAGGAAGATTATGTTTTCAATAAAACAGTGAAATTTTCAACCTGAATGATGAATCTTCAACCAAAGCTAAATGGATTTTTTTTAAAGTAGTTTAAATTTCAATCAGGTAGTTGTATTTTTAAACAATAAAGAGGAATTTTTAACAAAGAAATGTGATATTTAATATTTTAAACAAAAATATTTTTATTTGAAATGATAATCAGTTGAATTCAACTAAAAGAGTAGAATTAGAAAAAAAATTTGAATCCTGAACCAAATCAGACTATTTTATAGCCAAGAAGATTAATTTTATATAAATTTAATGGTGAAATTTTGAACTAAATGGATCAATTTTCAAGCAAAAATATTAATTAACAAAAAATTCAGTTCAACTCTCAAGTAAGTGGTTGAATTTTTGACTAGAACATGTAACTTATTGAGAAAATAGTTGCATTTTAATTAACAGTAATTAATTTTTAACCAAATCGTAGAACGTTCAAAAAAAAAAAAAATATTTTTAACTTGCGGTTGCAGATTCGCAATTGTAGTTAAAAAATAAAAATTTACCTTTGGTTGAACATTTATTTTGTAGAAAATTAAGTTTTTAAAATAAAGATGTAACTATTCTATTTTTTATTGAAAAATGTTTTTTTTATAGTTGAAAATAAAACATAATACTTAAAAATTAATAAAATATTTTACATTTTTTTTGTGTAAAAAATTCATCTTTTTTGTTGAAAATGTATCCTGTTTTGGTTAAAAAATCCACTGATAGGTTGAAAGTTAATCTAATCTTCAAAAAATTCATTTTTCGAATTTTGCAAAAATCAAAATGTATTTTCAACCAAATAATTGAATTAAAAAAACCACTAGTTTTTAATAAGATTCATGAATTTTCAACGAAAAAAAAACAGTTTTCAGTAAAAATGGAATAATTACATTTGCAGTGACAAAAAATTAATTTTTTACAACGACAAATAATTTCCAACGAAAAACGCAAGTTGCTTATTCAAGAAAAAAAACTTTTACACTTTAAGTCAAAAAATTTTAATTCAAACAAAAAAAAACACATTTATTTGTAACGTAAATAGTTGAATTTATTTCTACCAAAATGTTAAAAAATCAATTGAAAAAGATGAATTTTCTTCAACGAAAAAGTTTATTTTTAACAAAATCTTGAATTTTTAATAAAGTAGTTGAATTTTCAAGCAAAAGAGACGACCAATTTTTACTTTTTTTTATCAAAAAGACCAATTTAAAAAAAAAGAGCTGACTTTTCAACCAACAAATATTTCTCAGTAAATAAGAAAAAAAATCAAGCAAGTTATGGAATTTTATAATAGAAAAAATACAAATTTTCTCAAAAGAACAATTGAATATTTAACCCGAAAATATGAATTTGTAACAAAAAATTACATTTTTAATCAAAACAAGAAAAAAATTCTCAAAGAAAAACGGAATTGTTGCTACTTTATGAAAAAATATTTACGTTTCAAATCAAAAAAGTTTAATTTAAGCAAGACATAACAATTTTTCAAAATTCTCAACAACAAAAATAACGGATTAATTTTCAACCAAATAGTTTTTTTTATTGATAAAAAAAAGATTTTTCAACAAAGAAAAAATATCATTGTCAACTGAATTGTGGAATTTTGTAACCAGAAAAAAAGGGAAATTGGCTACAAAATAGTTAAATTCTAGGCCCGAAAATCTAAATTTTCAAAATAATAAAATACTTTCCCACAAAATAGTTAAATTTTCAACCGCAGAGATGCATTCTGATCCAAAATTATAACAATAGACTTTTTAATTACGAATAATTAAAATTTAATCAAAAATAGTTGGATTTAGGAAAAAGGGGAAGTTTTTTTTAAAAACTGGCAAAAAAAACAATGTTTCTTCAAAGGAGGGAAGAGGGAAACCGACGAAAAAATTTAACTCTCTTTATTTCATAATTTTGGATCTCTTTTGTTTTTAAACTAATGTGAATTTTGGAAAAGTGGAAATGAAAGAAAAAAATTTACATAATCGCCCCCTGTGGCTGTAAATTGATTTCAAAAAGTACAGATTTAATATTTTCGTCAAATAAGAATTTGTTGATAATTGGAGAAAAACGAGTTTTGGTCGTTACCATGGATTTAATTGGAAGCCGTCATCGTGTCCACAAATTTATAGAACCCTGAAGGCCCTCTCGAGCAATTTCGAGAGAGAATATTTCCAACGAATTAATAAATCAGACAGCACGGGGGACCCCTACTCACGCCCCCATTTATTATTTTCCAGGTTACCGCGAGCAGCTGAACACAGTAACTTTCCAGATATACTCTACACATTCAGAAAAAAATTGTACCAAGACATTTTTATAAATTTAAAAATCGTTGGCTTTGTACGATCCTGCTGATAAACTTCAACAAAGTTTGCGAATTTTTCAAGGGATCGCTCTGTAATCCGAAAAACAATTTCATTCTCCTTTTATTAATAATTCTTTTTTTCCTTTTTTAAAAAGAAACTTTCCTTTTTTCGTTTCTTTCTATCTATGAATACCAAATTCGGGATATTTGACCCCCCTCTGTTAATTCTAAAATCCTCTCAAAATAGGGAAAATAGAATGATTTTTTAAATGGGTGTCATATTACATTCATTATGAAACACTTTGAATTTCTAACATTTTTCGATTTTCTATCAACGGAGATGAATTATCTTTAAACTAGTTAAACTTTTGACCCAAAAGGACGATTTTTCTACCAAAAGATTAATTTTGAATCAGTTGAATAAAACAAAATTAAAAACGAATTTCTAACCAAATAATTTAATCATCAACCAAACAGATAAATTTTCAATCAAGAAAGATGAGTTTTAAACAAAATAGCTAAATAACTAGAAAAGCTATTTTTTGAAAAAAAAAGAATCGTCAAATTTTCAGCTTAAAAAATTAATTTTCAACGGAAAAAAAATTTTTATAACCAAATAGTTGAATCCTCCACCAATTAGATGAATTTTTAGCAAAATAGCATAATTTTCTAACTAAAACAGAATCGTCAAATTTTCAGTTTAAAAATTCATTTTCAACCAAGAAAAAAAGTGTACACAAGTCAACCAAAAAATAACAATTTTTTACCAAATTGTTGAATCCTTAACCACAAAGTCAAATTTTCAGTTTAAAAAATTAATTTCAAACAAAAAAAAAAATATTTTTAACCAAATAGATGAATTTTTAACAAAAAAAGAATGATTGTTCAAACCTTCTATTCTAACCAATCAAGTAATAATAATGATTATATTATTATAAACATTATTTTTTAATTGTTCTTACCAAAAAAGAATTGTTCAATTTTAAGTTTAAAAAATCAGTGTTAAGCGGAAAACAAAAAATCGCACACAAGTCAACAAAAACAGACGAATTTTTAAGCAAGTAATTGAATCATCAACTAAACAGATTAATTTTCAACAAACAAGATTAATTTTCTAACCAAAAAGTCAAAATTTCATTTTAAAAAATTAATTTTCCAAAAAAATGTTAACTAGATAGATGAATACTCAACCATAAAAATGAATTTTTAACAAACAACATTAATTTTCTATCCAAAAAGTCACATTTTTATATTAAAAAATTAATTAAAAAGCAAAAAAATAATTTTTAGCCGAATAGTGGAATCCGCAATAAAATACATGAATTAAAAAAAAGAGTAATTGTTCAAACCATTTGCTTTAACCGATTAAGAAATAATAATAATATTATTATAAATATTATCATTGTTTCATTGTTCTCAACAAAAAAGAATTCTCAAATTTTAAGTTTAAAAAATTCAGTTTTAGCGAAAAAAAAAGTTTACACAATTCAACCAAAAAGACAAATTTTTTACCAAATTGTTGATTCCTCAACCAAAAAGTCAAATTTTCAGTTGAAAAATAAATTTTCAACAACAGAATATTTTTTTAAACAAATAGCGGAATCCGCAACCAAATAGATGAATTCTTAAAAAAAAGAATAATTGTTTAAACCATTTGTTTTATACAATTTACTTATAATAATTAATATATTATTATAAATATGATTAATTTTTTAATTGTTTTAACCAAAAAAGACTTTCAGTTTGAAAAATTAATTTGAAAAAAAATTTGAACCAAATAGTGGAATCCGTAAACAAGTGGATTAATGCTTAACAAAAAATAATAATTGTTCAAAACAATTGAGTAACAATAATTATATTATGATAAATACTATTATTGTTCAGTATTGTTCTAACCAAAAAAGAATCCACAAATTTAAAATTAAAAAAATTAATTTTCAATGAAAAAAAAAGTTCACCAAGAAAGACAATTTTTTTACCAAATATTGGAATCCTCAACCAAAAAGATGAATTTTGAATAAACAAGATTAATTTTTCTTCGTCAATTTTCAGTTTGAAAAATTAATTTTTACCCGAATAGTGGAATCCGCAACCAAATAGATGAATTTTCAACCAAAAAGAATAATTGTTCAAACCATTTATTCTAACCAATTGAGCAATAATTATAATTATATAATTATAAATATTATTAGTTCGATTGTTCTAACCAAAAAAGAATCGTCAAATTTTTAATTTAAAAAGTTCAATTTCAACGAAGAAAAAAATGGACACAAGTCAATCAAAAAAGAAATATTTTAACCAAATGGTCGAATCCTTAAGCAAAAAGATACATTTTAAACAAAAAAGATTAATTTTCTTCAAAAAAGGTTGAATTTTCAGTTTAAAAAATTAATTTTTAACACAAAAACTTCTTTTAACCACATAGTGGAATCCGAAACCAAATAGATCAATTCTTAACAAAAAAGAATAATTATTCAAACCATTTGTTTTAACCTAGGAAGCAATAATAATCATTACATTATTATAAATATAATTATTATTCAACGGCTCTACCCAAAAAAGAATCCTCAAATTTTAAGTTTAAAAAAGTCAATTTCAACGAAGAAAAAAAGTTCACACAAGTCTACCAAAAAAAGACCAATTTTTACTAAATAGTTGAATCCTTAACCAGAAAGATAAATTTTCAACAAAAAAGATTAATTTTCGAACCAAACAGTTCATTTTTCATTTAAAAAAATCAATTTAAAGAAAAAAGAAAATGTTAACCAAATAGTTGAATTCTCATCCAAAAAGATTAGTTTTTAATCAAAAAGGTGAATCTTCAAAAAATGAAATTAATTTTCTACCGAAAAAGGTGAATGTTCAAACAAATTGTTAAATGAATAAAAACATCATTTTTAGAAAAAATTAACTGAACACTAACAATAGATTATCATTAATAGAAATAACCAACCAACCATGACTTTCTTCGGTTATACTTCTGTCTCTATACTCCCACTCGATTCACCTTAGTTTGGTGGGACTTACGTTAAAACTTGACAATACATTGCTTTACATATATTGAGAACTATCATTTCAATTCATGGTAGTAAAATCTGATTTCCAACCAAACTCTGATTACATCTTAATCATAATTCAAAATAATATTGCCATGTGGCTTGTTATATCATAAGTTGAAATCAAGAACTACATTATATAATTTATAGTTCATGTTCCCTGAATGAGCATTAAATGAATAGTAAAACTGAAATCAACAAATGTGTTTAATCGCTCACCTACAAGCTATTACGTTAAATTAATCCGGTAAAAAATAAGAAATGTTGTACTGTTATTAATTTAATCACCTCAATCAGAAGCGATATGTTCAGGGAAGGCTCTTGCGGCTGCAGGCGGAGAAACGAAGATGCGGATATTATTATTATTTTATTGCACTAATCGCCATTCATAATTGTACCTTTGCGGGTGGTAAAAAAGATCATGCAACAGATATGAATGCCGGAACGCAGTTTTTCATCCAGGATCGGCTTCTTGCTGTTGGGTGGGACTGACGTGACAACTTGAGAGTGTATTGCATTATTCTTTACATTACGCTACATTCTGCTTTATATATATTTTTATTCATTTGATTTTCAACCCAACCTAGAATCCATCTTAAATTATTTGGTTGATCCAGCCATAAAATTTTGTTAAATCAATCAAATACTTTCTAAAATCAACTAAACGATGCAAGAAAAAAGTTTGGTGTATTCAAGCAAACGAATTCGGTCAACTGAACATAAATTTTGTTTATGCAACCGAATTTTGTTTTAAAATCAAACAAATGGGGTCAATAGAACGATTTTGTTGAATGAAGAAAAAAAATTTCTAGTAGGATTCATGTTATCTACCGTAATTTTACAAAGGAATGTTTATATATCCATGCTATAAATTGACTGAGCGGTACGTTGCAAGTCCTTGCAGTTACAATTATTTACAATTTATGATCTTGACTCTTCACCCAAGATTCAAGTTGGATTTATTCCAATCGATTTTCATAAAAGTGATCACTGATCAGCTGATTATTAGCTGCAATATTGACTTTTTGACATTTCATTTAACCAAATTTTTTGGTTTTCAACTATTTCGGTTCTAGTACTGTCCCTTTACTCTCCTTCATTGACGGGAGTTGGGTGGGACTGACGTTCTCACTTGTGAGTATATTGCTTTATTTTTCACATTCTGCTACATTATTCTTTATCTATTGCTTCATTTATTTATTGTACAATCCAACCTAAAATTTCCCTTCAATTATTTGGTCGGGTATATTAAACAATAGGGTAGCCCAAAAAAACAAAAGTTACGAATTGTTTTGCGCCTAGTCCTCCCTTATTTTTTGAGTTCCCTAGTTTTCATATTCTTCTCTCTTTCGATTTTTTAAAGCATTCCTTTTTCTTCATATTTTCGAAAAACTTTCCCTTTTTCTCGTTTTTTTTTTGCTTTAATGCGTAAATAATTAATTGAAATCAATAACAACATCCAAATATTTTTGGATGAAAAAAAATTGTTTTTAATTAAAAATTCCGCTATTATATTTTTTATTTAGAGTCCATCGTCTAGGACTGGGTTACAGATCTGGAATCAATCTCCCCCTCTATTAACCGGTGTTTGGTGGGACTGACGTTACAAGTTTACAGTATATTGCTTAATTTTTCACGTTATGCTACATTATGCTTATTTATATATTGCTTCATTAATTTAT
Organism: Belonocnema kinseyi; assembly: GCF_010883055.1. NCBI lineage: Eukaryota > Metazoa > Arthropoda > Insecta > Hymenoptera > Cynipidae > Belonocnema > Belonocnema kinseyi. The sequence goes on along the minus strand of NC_046658.1, from coordinate 130,969,735 downwards.
TTTTCAACCCAACTTAAAATGTCCCTTTAATTAGTTGGTCAATCAAACATTAGGATGTCCCAAAAAACCAAAAGTTACGTTTAAAATTCAAATAAAAGGCCTTTTTTGATGAAAATTCAACTGTTTTGTGGAAAATTATTCTTTTTGACTTTAAACTTCAACTGTTTTTCTTTAAGATTTTGAAAAATGGTCTTCTTTGGTTGAATTCAAATCTCTTTTGCATAAAAATAAGAAGTTTTTTTGTTGTTGAAATATCAACTATTATATTTCTGTTATGAATTCATATTTTTTTGTTTTATTTAATCTTTTCAAATGAAAATCTTTTTTCTTTAAATGTAAAACATTACATTTTTCGTTGAGAATTCGTTTTTTTTTTATTTATAGAAGATTCTTCCTTTTAGATTCAAAATTCATTTTGTTTCATTAAAAGTTAATTCTTCCTAATTAAATCGTCACCTATTATATTTTTGTATCAGAATTCGTATTTTTCAGTAAAAAATAGTAATATTTTATGGAAAATTTAATTATGTTGTTTACATTTTTTTGGTTAGAAAATTATTTTTTCATGTCTAAAGTGTAGCTATTCCAATTTCGGTTAAAAATTAATCGTTCTTTGTTGAAAGTTCAACTATTTGATAAAAAATTCTTGTATTCTGTTGATTTTTTTAATAGTGTAAAAATTAATTTGTTTCAAATGAGAATTTAACTCTTATATTAAAAAAAATAATAATAAAAACTGATCATTTTTAATTTAAAAATTCAACAATTTTGTTGAACTTTAACTTTTTAGTTATTAATTGATATTTTCCAAATGAAAATCAAACTTTTTTTGTAGAGAAATCGCTTTTTCCGCATGAAATTCAACAAATTGATTCAATTTTTTCTCTCTTTTGGCTGAAAAATTTTTGTTAATTTTAATTTTTTGGTTCAATTTAATTGTTTTTTTTTCATTTAGAATTAAAAACTTTCTTTTGAATATCAACGAGCACATTTTTTGCTTTGAATTCATATTTCTTTGTTTAATTTGACTGTTTTTGATTAATAATTTAAATATTTTTTGCTTGAAATACCCACTTTTACATTTCTTGCTGAAAATTCGGTTTTTAAATGAAAATTTAGCTGCTTCATTGAAAGATAAAACTTCAGTGTTAAAAATTAATTCTTTGCTTCATATTGTATAACTAAAAATTTATTTTTTCAATTTGAATATTCAATTATTCTTGTACAAATTCGAATTTTCGGCTTAAAACTTTAACCATTAAGTTCTAGATGCAACTTTTTGATTGAAAATAAATTTTTTTTTGGAAATGATACTATTGGGTTAAAAAATTTTATATTATTTTGAAAATTCACTTATTTCATTTTCGTTTGCACTATTTTGTAAAAGAGTAGCGGAACCTTTTTGAAAGTTGAACTCCTTTGCTAAACTTTTCTGTTTTGAAAAATTATATTTTGAGTTAAAATTGATATTTTTGGTTGAAAATTGAACTATGTTGTTGGAAAATTTCGTTTTTTATTTGTTAAAAATTAATTTTTTTAAATGAAAATTTAACTATCATACTTTTTGTTTGAAAGTTGATCATTTTTATTTGAAAATTCAATTTTTTGGTTGAAAATTGATACTGTTTAGTTGGAAAATTAACTATTTGGTAAAATAATTTAACTGATTTGTTACTAATTCATTTTTTTTGCTTCTACTTTAACTATTTGTTTGTAAATGCAACTATTTGCTTGAAACAAAAATATTTTGTGAAAAATTCAACTATTTGGTTAAAACTAAAATTTTTTTGTAGAAAGTTAATTTATTATTCAAAAATCATCTTTTCGGACTTACAAGTCAACTATTTTCTAAAACACTTGACTTTCCAACTTAAAAATTTTGATAAAAGCCTAATATTTTTATTGTTAAAAACTCGACTATTTTGTTGAAAATCTTAAGCCGATGAAAGTCTTTGGATTAAAACATTTCAATTTACCACAAGCTGATTTGCATCAGAAACTCATTAAATGGGTAGATTAAAAAGTCTCTTAAAAATGCCTCCTTATCTAAATCCGTGCAATTTTAATTTGAGAAGCCATGACGTTTCTTGTAGGAAGCTCTCGAGAGATACCGCGAGGAGGATAATTTTTTATCCGCTTTTAATTCCATGGGTTTTTCTTGTTCTTTTTCGAACGGCGCCAAAAGCGGATGATCAAAGATGACAGGCAATTGATTCAAGTGCGGAGAAGGTCCAGGCCTACAGCTCTCAGAGTGTTCCATGTCGGAGCAAATGATTAGCACTAACCGTGGCCAAATTCAGAGCAAAAGTGCCATAACAAGATTGGAACCCACCAGTCAATTACGCAGCAGCTTGTCCTTGTTTTATTCTTAGGTCACATAGGATCGAAGAATTTTAGTAAGACACTCGCCTCCAAAATTTAGTCGTCGGAAAAGTTATTCCAATCTATTTCGATAATTACATTTTTCAAGTTCATTGAGAGAAATGGACAGTCAAAATTCGAGTGTCAAAATTGAAGTGTCAAAATTTAGATAGTCAGTTTGATTTTCTAGATAGTGTCAAGTACAGGATCGTTAGGTACAGGATCGTCCAAGACAGGATCTTCAACGACAGGATCATCAATTCTGGGATCATCAACTTCAGGATCGTCAAGAACAGGAACTTCTACTCCATGATCGTAAAGTATAGGATCGTCAAGTACGGGATCTTCAACGACAGGATCGGGAAATCCGGGATCATCAACTTCAGGATCGTCAACTATTCTGGACTTTTTTCTTACTTTTATAAATACAGGATTAAGTTTTAACCAAACATGGAATATTTAAATTTTCTGAAAAAAAGAATTTTTCACAAAGTTTTCAAACTTTCAACCAAAAATTCGAAGTTTAAACCAAATAAAAGAATTTTAACAAAATTATTTAATTTTAAAACCAAAAAGACAGATTGTCTACAAAAAAGTTAAATTTTTAAATCAAAAATATTATTTTTTAACTAAAAGGTTTAACTTTCAACCAAATAATATAATTTTCTAAGAAATTTCTGAATTTTTTCGCAAATTAGCTGAATTTTAAGTCAAATAATCAACTTTTTCACAAAAAATGATGAATTTTCAACGACGTGTGTAATGAATGAAATTTCTACCAAATAATTGCATTTTTAACCAAAAAGGGTAAATTTTCCAACAACAGAAAAAAAATTAATTGCTACGAAGAAATACAAATTTTCAACTAATAAGATTCATTCAAAACGGCATAATTTAATTTTTAGTTTAAGAATATTTATTTTTATTCAAATATGAATCTAATTTTCATCAAAGTGGTTAAATTTTCTACGCAAGAAATAAACCTTCAGCTAAAAAAAGTTAGTTTTTGACAAAGTATTTGAATTTTTGATTAGAAAATTACTTTAAAAAATATAGTTGCATTTTTAACAAAATAATAGAATTTATCATCAAATTGACAATAGGAATTTTAATTAAACGAGATGAATTCCAAAACAAAAATATAATAGCAGCAATTTCCATAAAAAATCTGATTTAACTATTTTCTTGAAAATTGTTATTTTTCTTTAATTAAAAATTATTTTTCATTCAAGCAAAAATATAACTATTACATGCTTGTTTGAAAATTCCTGGATTTTGTTCAGAATTGGTTTTTTGTGTTTTTTAATCTTCTGGGTGTTTAATTAATCATTTTGGTTGAAAATTCATTTCTTTGGTTAAAAATTTAACTTTCAAGTAGAAAATTCCTTAAATTCAAATATTGTTCTGCAAATTCATGTATTTTGTTAAAAATTTATCTTTTTGGTAAAAAGTTAGTCTTTTTGGTTGAAAACAGATCTTTTGATTTCAAAAATCATTACTTCGGTAAAAAATTAGGTTTAAAAAAATAAAAAATGATTGCTTTAAACTGAAAATTGAACTATTCTATATTTTGTGTACAATATTGATTATTTTTTTTTATTTTGAGTTTGATTTTCTTGGTTTAAAATTAATCGGTTTGGTTGAAAATTTAACTATTTCATAAAAAATTTATTTTATTTGGTGGAAATTATTTATGTTTTGAAGTGAAAATTCATGGATTTTATTGAGAAATTGTCTTTTATTATGAAAAATTATTCTTTTGTTTTTAAAATTCAACGTTTTGCTTAAAAATTTAAGTTTAGGTTGAAGACTCATAATTCTAATTCCTCTTTTTTTATTAAAAATTATTTTTAACTCCCAAATATTCATTTTAAAAAAGTTCATCTTTAAACAAATAGATCAATTTCCTATCAAATCGTTAGATTTTTAAACAAAAGAGACGGCTTTTTTACAAAAGAGTTAAGTTATTAACGTAAACATATGGATCCTCAATAAAATTATTAATTTATACCTAAAAAGTTTACTTTTCAACCCAAATTGTTTTATAAAATAGTTGAATCTTCAACGTCAAAAGGCAAAAGATTGAAAAAGTTAATTTTCAATAAAATAGTTCAAGTCTGGACCCAAGGAATAATTTTTCAATAAATAAAATCTTATTTTAAAGAATTTTCAACAAAACAGTTGAATATTTATGAAATTGATTGAATTTTCCACAGAGTGATAAAGTTTTTAAACAAAAAATTGGATTTGCAACCAAAAAATAATAGTAGAAAAATATAACTTTTCGTATAGAATAATAGTTTAAAAAAGCATGAAGTTCTTTTTAATGTGTTTGAAATATTAGAAACTCGATCACTTTTTTAAATTAAAATTCAAAATTGTTAAAAACTCGAATCGAGAAAGGCGATAAACTCGAAGGTTTTTTTTAGAAAATAAAGTGAATTTTATGATTTTAATTTTTTTTTAATTTGAAGCCAGAAATTTTTTAATCCAGACTACACTTTGGATTACACAAAGTGGGTCAGACGACGTAACATTTTAGGCCCTGGTTTCCACATTCAATTTTAGAGTTTTAGACTCACAAAGAATAACTTGTCTCTGGGAGTAACATCTGTTTTCAAGCTGTGGTTTACTTTACGTAAGTGTGAGAGCGATCCATTATCGTTTCTGTCATGTATTTTGTCATTAGAGCGACTCTGGAAATTAGAGGATGCTTTAAAAGTAAAAGGATAAAGGGCTCAAAAAAACGGAAGTGAAATATTGTTCTGGGTAATTTTTCCTTTGAAAAATATCGGCCTTGATTTAAAAAAAAACATTTATTTTATTTTTTTAAATGAAAACAAATTTTCTTCGAGGTAAAGAAACTTTTCTTTCATTGAAAAAGCTACACACTGAAAAAAATGGTTAGTTGAGCCAACTATTTAATTAGTAAGATATGGTACTGCTATTTTTATTAGTTGGTACGACAATTCCATTGGTTGCAGTGACTATTCAGTTAGTTCCAGGAACTAAGCAAATGGAAATTTTCTTACAAACTCATTTTGAACTTCAGTCATCTTCTCTCTTTTTGTCAATGTAAAAACTTAAAAACAATTGAATTTTTTTCAATATATGTTTTTAAAAAAATGGCCATTTCTGAAGGATTTTGAACCAAATAGTTCGATATTCAACCGAAATCTAACTCGGATTTTCTTTTTATACAAAAACAACATGGGGATAAATTGTTTGATTTTCTGAGTACTATGAATAACGGTTCATAGAATTTTGAAATCTTGAAAAAATATGGTTTCGAACTAGTTCTTTCTTTTTAGGTTTTAAAAAAGTGTGCCATAGCAGAATCCAATCTGATCAATTTTTCGAAAGTTATCGTGCTTACAGAATACAGAGTACAGACTACAGACAGACAGACCGTCAGATAGACAAACACCTTCGTGAAAATCATTTTTTCTGGCTCAGTGGGTCTCAAAACGTGGAGATTTGATGAAAACCGACAAAGTGAAATTTTACATAAAACCAATACCTTCTCATTAGGATAAGAATGTAAAAAATTAAGGCTTAAAAACAACAGTTTTATTTTGACCAAAATAGTTCAATTAAGAACGAAGATGAATTTTTGACCAAGAAGATTAATTTTTCACTTTTAAACCCGAAAAGAGGAAGTTTTTACAAGAAAATTAATTTTCAATTTAAAAAGTTAAATTTTCAACCAAATAGTTGAATTTTCGACTGGAAATAATAAGTTCTCAACTAAAAATGGAATCGTTAAATTTTCAGTTTACTAAATTAATTTCCAATAAAAAAATACGAATTATCCACAAGTTTAATTGGATCTGAAAGACGAATGTTTATTAAAATACCAGTTCAATCTTGTACCAAAAAGATCAACTTTCAACAAATGATTGTTAAATTTTTACCAAAAAAAGAAGAATTTTCAACAAAACATGAAATTGTTAGATTTGCAGATAAAAAAAATCTTAACTAAAAAATAAAAACAAATTTTTAACTAAATAAGTCAGTTTTCAAATAAATAATTGAATTTCTAAGTGAAAATAATAAGCTTCCAATCAAAAATGGAATCGTGAAATTTTCAGCTTAAAAAGTTAATTTTCAACCAAAAACAGAATAGTTAAATTTTAATTTATGTAAAAAAAATTAATTCTTATATAAACAAAGAAACAACTTTCAACAAAATTAAATTTAAAAAAAGATTAATTTTCGAAAAAAAGAATAATCTTCAATAAACTACATAATTTTTCATTTATACAGTTGATTGTTCAACCAGAAAATATCAATACGTTACTATAAATGGAATAGTTACATTTTCAGTTTAAAAGATTTATTGTTAACTAAATAACAGAAACTAGAAACTAGATTTAAAAAAAAAAAACTTACATTTTATATCAGAGATGCATCTTCAAAGAAAAAATAAATTTGTTTCAAAGCCGTTCAAATTTTAAGCAAGTAGTTGAATTTTTTTGTTGAAAAATATTATTTGAACAAAATTGTTGCATTTTCAACAAAGATACTAAATATTTAATTAAATTTGTAACGTATTTTATGGGCGACCCCTAACGTGGTGGGTAAATTTTACAACGTGCAGGTGATTTTTCTTGGAGAAAAAGAAAAAAATTTGATGACATGTGGTTTTTTTTAAATAAGCCATACTTTTCGTTTAAAAGAAAATATTTTTAAGCCGATTTGTATGCCATTTATGTAAGTGGAAAGCAGTAAATTGCTTTTAATTAAATCCTACCACGTGTAGGTTATTTTTTTGGAGAAAAAGATAACGCTTTTTTTCTATGTATTTTTTTGTATACGAAAATAATGTTGTTTAAAAAAATGTATTTCCAATTAGATTAAAATCGAGGCATAAATATACAAAAAAAATCATGTATATGGAAAGCAGCAAGTGTTCCTTTTTTGATAATAGCAAAGAAGTTAAAATCTCAAAAATGACATTCAGAAAAAACTCGAAAACAACCCTCCAAATTGATCCTTCAGTTTTTTTAAATAAAGAAAACATCAATAAGTTACCTAACATGGCAGGTAAATTGTATCACTTTTAGGTAATTTTCTTTAAGGAAGATCTAACACTTTGTTTTTTTTTTCTGTGCAGCTTCTACTTTCTATAAGCAATGATTTTGTTTTGAGAGATACTATTTTTAATCAGATTTGCTTGTAGGCATAGATGTACAAAAAATGCCATGCATGTAAATATAAACCAACTAATGCTACTTGGACGAGAACAAGAAAGTTAAATTCTCAAAATTGAATATCGAAAGAAACTCAAAAATGAGTCTAAAGCGACCCTTTGGTTTCATGAAATAAAGAAGGTAAAAGAATGTGGAAATAGTAACCATACCTAACGTGGCGGGTAAATCCTGTCACGTGTAAGTAAATTTGTTGGAGTTTTTTCTGTGTAGTTTTTATTTTGTATAATCAATATTTTTATTTTGAAAAATACTATTTTTAATCTGATTTTCATGTAAGTATAAATTTAACAACAAAAAATGTCGTTAATGTAAATAGAAAGCCGCAAATTTTGATTGGACAAGAACAACCCGTGTAGAAATTCAAATTGGGAACGAGTGTGGTTCCCGACCATTCGACCCCACTTAAAATCGGGGGCTAGTCGGGTCATCTGACTAGCCCCCGACCAGTAGCGTCACGGTAAATTAGTCAGGTGCCCCGACTTATCGTATTCGGGTACTAGTAGGGGTCATATGATAATACATCTGCGTGAAATATTAACCAAATTCCACAAAATTTGTGGAACATTCCCTAAATGTTTGTCAAAATACTTATGATTTACGGAAATCTCCATAAACTTTTTTGAAATATTATAAGTGCTTAAATTTACCCAAGATTTAATAGGGAACATATCCTACGCTTAAAAATGCATAAATTTATGTAACTAAAATTCCCCAAAATTTGTAGAATAATAAAAAAAAAAAACTTCAGCTGGAACGCAGCAATGGAAGAGCTTCGCTCTGAAGGAACCTCCATGTTGCTCACGGTAGTCTCTCCTCCAGGTAATTATTCTTCGTTACGTGTGGACTGCTGTCTTAACTACTCGACGCGTAATTTCTGTTGCGCGAGAGGCGGCACGTCGCACCCTTGCGGATTTTCTTTAAAGCTACCAGTCCAGAACTGCAAGACACAAATGAAGGTGGTAGCGAAATCTGAACTGTGCCGTACTTACTAATTTACCACTGGTATACTGCTCTTTACTGATTAATCAAAAAAAATTTCTATTTCCAATTTCAACTATCTGAAGGAATAGACTTTATTTACATATGGCAAACCTTTCAGATCAATTTAAAAATAAGCATCTGTACAAATTTAGAGTCTCATGACTTTCGGCGGACTTTTCACCTACATCTATATGTATCTTTTCCAATATGGATTTTCTTAAAATTCCATACAAAGGTATTTATCAATATTCCTAGAAAATCGCAATTTTCTAAAAAATACTACAAAAAAATAAGATTACGTCTTTTTGCAGATTTTGATCGTTGTTTTTATAAAAAGTTGATTTTCGTACAAAATTATTAACTTAATAATTATTTAATAAGTATATTTGAAATGAGTTTAACATTAATAAATATTTTCTGCAAAAAACGGTGTAAAATTATTGTTAAATATATTCTTAGTGTTTTAGAATCAAAAAAATCATTAGTGAACAAAAAGGCCCGACTAGCTCTTGGCCAACCACCGACCAGGCCCCGACTGAAATTTTGACAACAAAAAGCCCAACTAGTTTCCGATTAGTCCCCGACTGGGTACTTTGTCCAAATTAATAACCCGACTAGCCCCCGATTAGTTCCCGACTTGTAATAGGGCCAAATGGGGTTATTTCCACACGGGAAGAAAATTAAATTCTCAAAAATGAAACTCAAAAGAAACTCGGAAACAACCCCCTAAATGAACCTTCAGTTTTATGAAATGAAAAAGTGTAGGTAAATTTGTTATAGTTTTTTCTGTGTATTTTTTTTGGATAAGCAATACTATTGTTTCTAAAGATAATATTTTTAATCAGATTTGCATGTAAGTATAAATTTAACAACAAAAAGTGCCATTCATGTAAATGGAAAGCAGCAAATTTTTATTGGACAACAAGAAAATTAAATTCTCAAAAATGAAATTTAAAAGAAACTCAAAAACAACCTCCCTAAATTACCTTTCAGTTTCATGAAATAAAAAGGATACAATAAACATGGTAACTATGCCCAACGTGGTAGGTAAATTTATTGAATTTTTTTCGTGAAGTTTTTATTTTGTATAATCAAAACTTTTGTTTTGAAAAATACCATTTCAAATGAGATTCACATGTGGTTATAAATTTAACAACAAAAAATGCCATTCATGTAAATGGAAAGCAGCAAAATGTTCCTTTGATGATAGCAACAAGGAAGTTGGATGATAAAGTGGAAGATGTTAGCGTTCTTAACTGACAGCCATTCGCTGCTCATTGTTTTGAATAATCGATGTGCAACTTTAACTACTGCCTGGGTCGTCCCGAGTCCGATTTACAAACACCATACTCTAAACTCTAAAGTTTCTTTGGAGAAGATACATAGTGGAACGAATCAGAATATAAATCATTCTTTGTGGCATCCGATGTATTCTGTCGGAGCTAGATTCGAGGTCTTAGCCATGAACCTTCTCTCTTTGTTTAAAAAGCGATAGCGTACGTGGTAATAATTTAAGCACTGACTACAATTATTGCATGGGTTAGGTTCTTTCCTGCCCTAGGTCGGAAAATATTTTAAGTTTAGGAAAATTCGTTTATTCTCTAGATAAAAAATACTTGGGGTTACCAATTTTGCGATTTTTTACCCACTCTACGTCTCCCTGGTTCACTATCGTAGGATTTTATTTCACCCCCCCCCCCCCCCCCCCCCCCCCCCCCCCCCCCCCCCACCCGCCACTTGAAAGTGATAAAGTCCTTGACTGAAACTTTAAGGAAAATAAGGAAATAAATTTAATTTTTGACTTTAATATTGAATTTAATACGATGAGCTTTAAATTTGTAAGATTTAAAATAGAAATTTATTGCATTTTCATAAAAATAGCTCAATTAGCACCATAAAAGTTAAATTTTCAACCAAATAGTCTATTTAAAAAATTTTTTTAAGCAACTACAGACAATTGAATTGTGAACAAAAATGTTTAATTTTCAAACCCAAAAAAGTAATTTTCTGAAAAGTGAGATAAATTTTAAACCAGAAAAGTTTAATCTTCCCAAAAAAGTTCATTCGCAACCGCAATATATAGCTTTCTTAAAATTTGAGAAATATAAATTTGATTAAAATAAAATTTTAAATATTGTAATTAAAAAAAGCCTCTAAAAAATTCCTAAAAAAATCTTTGGACAAAAATAAAAAAGAGAAAAGAAAAATGAGATGTCTTTTTTGCCATAAAAGATGAATTTCTAATCCAAAGGACAAATTTTTAATAACGAATTTATTTTAAAAAATACATGAGTGTGTAACCAAATTTTTTAATTTTTATCCAAAAATGATAGAGTAAAATATTTGCTAAAAAACTGATTTATGAACTACATAAAGGAAAGGGATTTTCAACCAAATGTTTGAATTTTCAACTAAAAAATATAAGTTTTTAAACAAAAATGGTAGAAGAAAACATACGGTTAAAGATATTAATTATCAACCAAAATATGAAATTTTTAACAATTTCCCTACTATAAAAATAAATTTTCAATCCAGAGTATGGACTTTCCATAAAACAGTTGAATTTTCGACAAAAAATATGATTTATAAAAAATATTTATCTAGTTAAATTTTCAATAAAAAATTTACTTTTTCATATAATAATTGAATTTTTATCTAAATATCTGAATTTTTAACCTACAAAAAAAAATTTTTTGAACAGTATATTTTTTAAACTAACAACGAATTTTGAACAGAAGACATGAATTTTCAACCAAACATTTTAATTTTCAACTAAAAATCTAAGTTTTGAATAAAATACCTCAATGATGCACGAGTTTTTAGCAAAAAATTCAATTTTAATTTATAACATAAATTTATTTATTTAATTATAAGCTTATAAGTTTATTTTTTAATTTATACGAAAAGACGAATTTTGAACATAATATTTGATTTCGCAATTAAAAAATCTGGGTTTTCAACCAAAAATGTTACAGTAACATTTTCAGTTAGATATTATTAATCAACAAAAAAATGGATTTTGAACAAAGCAATTTAATTGTCAATAAATTCGTTGAAGTCTTAACGAAATAACTGAATTTTTAACATACAAATATGAATATATAACCAACTAATTCTAATTTAAACTACAAAAATAAATTATAGAATAATTATCAACAAAAAAAGGTATTAAAAAAATCTTGAATTATATACTTGATAGTTGAATTATCAACTAAAAAAGATATATTTCTAAGGAAGCATGTAATCGTTAAATATTCATTTAAGAAAATTAATTATCAACACAAAATTAGTTTTAAACCAACAAGATTAATTTTTTACAAAAAGACAAAACATTTAAGGCCTCAAACGAATTTTCTATCTGATTTAATAATTATTAAATTAAAAAATTATAATATTTTGAAATAAACCAATTCTAAAATAATGCGAAGATTATAATAGCTGTTTTTGTAGAGAACGACTAAGTTGCGAAAGAGACATCATGAAAAATTTATCATACAACATCATCTTCACTGATTATACATTTACAATTGAGAAATCTGACGAGGGACACGCTCATTTTATTTAAAATATGCTAAGCCTATTTTTAATAAGTTGGGTTGGGAAACATTCCAGAGAAGAAATTTAATTCCGAATATAAAATGAAATAGTTGAATTTTCAACCAAAAAGATTAATTTTAATCCAAGAAGATTAGCTTTCTATGAGAAAAAAATGTTAAAATGTATGAAATTGGAACTAAATAGTTGAATTTTTAACTAGAAATATTACTTTGCAACTAAAAATGGTTTATCTAGATTTTTAGATAAAAAATTAATTTTCAGCCAAAAAAGATTAATTGTCAATGAAAAATTTAACAGTTGATGTTGCACTTGTAAACCAAAAGACAAAACTACTATAAAAAGAGACGAATTTTCGAAAAAAAGAAGAAGAATTTTCAACTAAAAATGGAAAAGTTAATAAATTTTCAGCAAAAAGATAAATATTCAACCAAAAAGTAATTTTTTAACAAAGTAGTTCAAATTCCAACTAATTAGTTGAGTCTTCTACTAAATAGAACAAATTTTCAAACAAAAATAGATAAAGTACATGTTCAGTTTAAAAAAGAATTAATTTTCAAAACAAAAGAAAGTTATTGGTAACAAAAAAAAAATTAATTCTAAACTAAGAAAATGAATCTGCAAACAAAGAAATCAAATTAGCTAGTTTAGTCGAAGAGTTGAATCATAATGAAATTTTTAAAAAATTTAGTTCAACTAAGCAGTTGAATTTTCAATCAAAAAATATTAATTTCGTACTATATAGTTAAATTTTTTACCAAAAATATGGATTTTTTCATATAGAAGATTATTTTTCTATCAAAAGAAGAATTTTCAACCTTTTGAAATAAACAAAAAAAGAACAATTTTTTAACAAAATAATAGAATTATCAGCCAAAAAAGAATTTTCTAAACAAAAATTTTTTATTTTCCACCAAAGATGAATTTTTTTTACCAGGAAGATAAATGTTCTCCTAAAAATACGAATTTTCTATCAATATAACTAATTTATGTTTTTGTGGAAAATTGATATTTTCTAGTTGAAAATTTAAGTATTTACTTAAAAAGTCATCTCCTTGGTCTAAAATAAATCTATTTGGTTACAATGTAATTTTTTTGGAAAGAAAGTTGAACTATTTTATTAAAAATGAATTTTTTTAAGATTCACATTTTCTATTGAAAATTTACCTTTTTGTTGAAAATTCTTTTTTTTTATGTGCAAATTTAACTATTCCATCAAAATATTTCGTTCTAATGCATAAAATTAACTAATTGGTAGAAAATGCATCATTTTTTTGAATTCGTCTATTTGATTAGAAAATTAATTTAGTCGTTAAAAATTCATTCTTTTGGTTAAAGATTAAACAATTTGGTTCAAAAATCTTTTTTCTTTTTAATTAATTTTTAAACTGAAAATTTGACGATTCTTTTTTGGTTCAAAAAATACTTTTTTCACGTGAACATTCAGCTTTTTGGAGAATGCATCTTTTGTGATTAAAAATTCATCTGTTTGGTTGAGGATTCAAATATTTAGCCAAAAATTCGTTTTTTCAATTGAACTCGTTGAAAATTCGTCTTTTGGTAAAAAAATTAATTTTTATGGTAAAAAAATCACCTTTATTTGTTAAAAATGAGCTTTTTTATTGAAAATTCAACGGTCTTCCAAAATAATTTTGTTTTTTGGCTTGAAAATTTAACTTTTATAATAAATTCATATTTTTATTAAAATTTTAACTGCTTTGTTGAAAATTCAACCTTATGGATTGAAACTTCATCTTTTATGATAAAAAAAACTCATCTTTCTTCGTTGAAAATTAACTTTTTTGTTGAAAATTCAACTGCTTCCAAAAAAAGTCTTCTTTTTTGCTTAAAAGTCTTACTAATTAAAAGTTCAACTCTTTAATGCAACTCTTTGGGTGAATTTTATTTTGTTTGTGTTTAAAATTCGTTGTCTGGGTTGAAAATCCACCTCTGTCCATGTAAAACCTTTGCAAATCAGTGTTTCATACTGAATGTAATATGACACCTATTTACAATAATTAGATTTAAAAGAATTTATTTCCCTATTATTTCTATATTTTCGCGAACCATCATCCTATTTCCCCTTATTGGGTTTTATTTAGAAATTTTGTTCAGAAATTAAAGTTACTTTTCCACAGCACAATTTTTGATTTAGGATTATACACACATTCTGTATGTTAATTTTTTGTACAAATTTGCTTGCACCGTATTAAAACTATTTTATTTTATGTTTCAGGTGAGTTGACTCTCCATGAATTTATTGCAATGCATTCAAGTTTTGAGTAAGTAAAAGTTGAATAGACCAAAACGAAGAATTAAAAAAAAAGATTTGAATTTTCTACAAAACAATACAATTTTCATTTTGAAAAAATTAATTTTCCGCTGACTGCACTTTTTTATATCAGAATTACCCAAAGTGTGTCATATTACGCATTATTCCAGATCTATCAAGCTAGCACCTCCACAAACGAAATTCCCGAATTTTTTAATGTCAAAAAATTTTGCTTTTTTCGGGCTTTTTTTGGGCTGTATTGCCGATTTTTGGGCTCCGCTACTTTTTGTGAAACATCTAATTTTGAGTGGAGATGCTGACTTGAATCAAGCCAGCACCTCCACTATATAAAAATTGCAAGAAAAAAAAATCAAACACGTCAGAATTTTGGGTTTTTGTTGGGCTCTTGAACGCACCAACAACCAATTTCCAAAAACCAACCCTACAAAATATAAAACCACCCCCTATGTAAAAAATCAAATTCGGAAAAAACAAAAAACACCAGAATTTTGGGCTTATTTTGGGCTCTGAAATGCATGAAAAAAAAAACTACCCCCATTTTCAAAAACGACCCCCTTGCAAAAAATAAAATTTGCAAAATCCAAAATGCACAAGATTTTTGGCTCATTTTAGAGTCTTAAATGCACTTAACATTATATTACAAAAACCACCCCTGTGTAAAAAACGTCAAGCTAATAATAAAAACTTAAACCTTGATGTTGGCATTTTTGAACAGCCCAAAAATCAGAGACTCCATTTGAACCGTAAAATTCGAAAAATATCAGAGACTATAGTAACACTGTAATATTCCGAAAAAGATTGGTTTACACAAAATTATGTTTGATTGTTAAAAAGAGACTGTTTTTTAACGTCAAGTGTTGGGGACCAAAAATCGGAGTAGGTCTTTTTAAGAAGCCCAATAATCATAAACTCTTCTGACACTGGAAAATTCTCAAAAATATTAATTTTTGACAAAGTCATATATACATGGTAGAGAAGGGTTGATTTTATAAGTTAAGGGTTGAAGCCCAAAAATCGGGGTGGATATTTTCGAGGAGCCCAAAAATCAAAGAATACATTGACACTAGAAAATTCTCAAAAATATTATCTTTTTACAAAGTTATGTACCATAAGTGTTATAGAAGGGTTGATTTTATACGTTAAGGGTTGATTTTATACGTTAAGGGTTGAAGCCCAAAAATCAGAATGGGTATTTTCCAGGAGCCCAAAAATCAGAGACTACTGACACTAGAAAATTCTCAACAACAGTATTTTTTGACAAAGGCATATACACGTGGTAGAGAAGGGTTGATTTTATAAGTTCAGGGTTGAAGCCCAAAAATCGGAATGGATATTTTTAAGGAGCTCAAAAATTAGAGATTACATTAACACAAGAAAATTTTCAAAAATATTATTTTTTGACAAAGTCGTATATACGTTTTACAGAAGGGTTGATTTTATATGTTACGGGTTGAAGCCCAAAAATCGGAGTGGAAATTTTCAAAAAGCCCAAAAATCAGAGACTACATTAACACTAGAAAATTCTCCAAAATATTATTTTTTGACAAAGTCATATATAAATGGTAGAGAAGGGTTGATTTTATACGTTAAGGGTTGAAGCCCAAAAATCAGAGTGGGTATTTCAGAGCAGCCCAAAAATCAGAGACTCTACTGACACTGGAAAATTCTCAAAAATATTATTTTTTGACAAAGTCGTATATACGTGGTAGAGAAGGGTTAATTTTATAAGTTACGGGATGAAGTAAAAAAATCGGAGTGGATATTTTCGAGGAGCCCAAAAATCAGAGAGTACATTAAGACTAAAAAATTCTCAAAAATATTGGTTTTTTTTTCAAAGTCATATATACATGGTAGAGAAGGGTTGATTTTTTACGTTAAGGGTTGAAGCCCAAAAATCAGAGTGGGTATTTTCGAGCAGCCCAAAAATCAAAGACTACATTGTCACTAGAAAATTCTCAAAAATATTTTTCCTGGTTATATATACATTAATATTTATGAGATTTTTTTAGGGTTAATATAGTCTATGATTTTGGGCTCCTCGAAAATAGCCACTCCGATTTTTGGGCTTTAAACCTTAAGTTATAAAATCAACCCTTCTCTACCATGTATAGATGACTTTGTCAAAAAATAATATTTTTGAGAATTTTCCAGTGTCAGTAGAGTCTCTGCTTTTTGGGCTCCTCGAAAATACACAGTCTGATTTTTGGGCTTCAACCCTTAACATATAAAATCAACCCTTCTCGACCACGTATATATGACTTTGTCAAAAAATAATATTTTTGAGAATTTTCTAGTGTCAATGTATTCTTTGATTTTTGGACAACTCGAAAATATCCACACCGATTTCTGGGCTTCAACCCTTGACTTATAAAATCAACCCTTCTCTACCACGTATGTACGACTTTGTCAAAAAATAATATTTTTGAGAATTTTCTAGTGTTAATGTAGTCTTTGATTTTTGGGCTCCTCGACAATATCTACTCCGATTTTTGAGCTTCAACCTTTAACTTATAAAATCAACCCTTCTCTACCACGTATATACGACTACAACATACATATGACTTTGTCAAAAATTAATATTTTTGAGAATTTTACAGTGTCAGTAGAGTCTTTGATTTTTGGGCTCCTCGAAAATACCCACTCTGATTTTTGGGCTTCAACCCTTAACGTATAAAATCAACCCTTCTCTACCACGTATATATGACTTTGTCGAAAAATAATATTTTTGAGAATTTTCTAGTGTTAATGTAGTCTCTGATTTTTGGGCTGTTTAAAAATGCCAACATCAAGGTTTAAGTTTTTATTATTCGGTTGACGTTTTTTTACACAGGGGTGGTTTTTGTAATATAATGTTAAGTGCATTTGAGACTCTAAAATGAGCTAAAAATCTAGTGCATTTTGGATTTTGCAAATTTTATTTTTTGCAAGGGGGTCGTTTTTGAAAATGGGGGTAGTTTTTTGATTTTTTTCATGCATTTCAGAGCCCAAAATAAGCCAAAAATTCTGGTGTTTTTTGTTTTTTCCGAATTTGATTTTTTACATAGGGGGTGGTTTTATATTTTGTAGGGTTGGTTTTTGGAAATTGGTTGTTGGTGCATTCAAGAGCCCAAAAAAGCCCAAAATTCTGACGTGTTTGATTTTTTTTCTTGCAATTTTTATATAGTGGAGGTGCAGGCTTGATTCAAGTCAGCACCTCCACTCAAAATTTGAATTTTCACAAAAAGTAGCGGAGCCCAAAACTCGGCAATACAGCCCAAAAAAAGCCCAAAATTCTGACATTAAGAAATTTGGGAATTTCGTTTTCGGAGGTGCTAGCTTGATAGACCTCATTATTCCTTTCGCTGACTTTTAAATCAATTTCTCGAAACCTCTACCATAGGTATGAGTAATATTCTTGTCAGAAGAATGTAGAAATTCTTAAGTAAAAGACAATTGCCTTGTCTATTGAGCATCTTCAATTACTTTCCGTAATGAGAGAAAATCGTGTATCTGTTGGTGACACCCTGAGAATCTTTGTGCTGGGAACCAGGCTCTGCGGGTGAAAATGACAAATGGTCGATACCCGAGATGAGAGTTTGTAGGCGTAAGAGCACCCAAGTGGTTGAAGGGAAGGAAAAAAACTAAATAACAAATGGACCTCGCATTTGGCATGTAATTAACGGCATTTGCAGAGAAAGCCAAGCAACGTGCTACCAATGAACAAGCCAGTAGTCACGGAAGCGATTTACCGTTTAAATGCTCACCCACGATTTTGTCCATCAGATCCCTTTCGTTCCAATTTTTATCCATAGTTTTTCTTTTTATCCCTTTCTGTCTATTTTTAATTCAGTTTTTCGCCATGAAAAAGGTTTGATCTCGAAGAAGGTGTCATATTACATAGGTCTCATATTATATAATTGCCACATTACATATGTGTCACATTACATATGTGTCATATTTCATATGTGTAATATTACATTTAATATGAATTTTTAACCCGAAAAGTTAAATTTGTAACAAAAGAGTTTATGTTTAACAAGGAAAGGTGATTTTTATACCCTTAAAAATTAAATTTGTGCCATAAAAACAAATAGTTGAATCCTCTCCTAAAAAGACGAATTTTTAATCAATAAATTTTTAAATTTTTAAATTTTTAATCAATAAATAAAAGAAAAACCGTGGAAATTTCAGTTTAAAAAATTATTTTCAACCCAGATTTTTTTTTAATCATACAAAAAAGACGCATTTTTAACTAAATAATCTTATCCTTAACCAAAAAGATTAATTTTCGAACCAAAAAGACGAATTTGTAACAAAATAAATGAATTTGGTACCAAATATTTGATTTTGTAGATTAGAATCGAAGATTTAATAAAATAGTTTAATTTTCATTAAAAAAAAAATTCAAAAAAAAGGTAAATTTTGAACCGACAAGGAGAAATTAAAAATATGAATTATTAAGAAAGTAGGCCAAGATTATTTTTCAACCAATAAAATTAATGTTCAACCTAAAACATCAACTTTTTCTTTAAAAAATTAAAAAACTTTGTTGAAATTCTTTCAAATTTTCGTTTAATATTCACCTCTTCAGTTGATTTTTTTTAAATCCGTTTTTTTTGTTATTTAAAAATTAATTTTCTTATCTGAAAATTAAAAATTTCGTTTTTCGTTGAATTTTTATATTTTATAGAATGAAAATTCAACTACTTGGTAGAAAATGCATGCATTTTTATGAAAATTATTCCTTTGAATTGAAACTTTATCTTTTTGATTAAGAATTCAATTCTTAATTCAATTATTTGGCTAAAAACTTGTTTTTTTGGTTGTTTCAACTGATTGATAATTCAAGTTTTTTGTTTTAATGATTAATTTTTCGGATTCAAATTGTAACTTTTTGTTGATAATTCGCCTTTTTCTTTACAAAATTAAAAATTTTTATTGAAATACTTAAAAAAAAATTTAAGATTCAACTCTTTAGTTGGATTTTTTTAATTCCGTTTTTTTTCTGTTTAAAAATTAATTGTCTCATCTAAAAATTCTTTTTTCTCGTATTTTGGTTAAATTTTTATATTTTATAAATTGAAAATTCAACTATTCGGTAAAAAATGCATGCGTTTTAATAAAAATTCATCTTTTGGGTTGAAAATTTATCTCTTTGTAAGAATTCAACTATTTGGCTAAAAACTTGTTTTCCGGTTATTTCAATTGATTATTTTCACGGTAAAAATCTCATCTTCTTGATTTAAAATTAACTGTTTTGTTAAAAATTAAAGTTTTTAAGTAAAAAAATCAACTTTTCGAATTACAAATTTAACAGGTTTGTGAATAATTCGCCTTTTCCTTTCAAAAACTCGAAAAACTTTATTAAAATACTGCGTTCAATTTTTTTCAAGATTTATTATTTATAGATTATTATATTTTTTCTTAAAAAGTAATTTTTTATCTGAAAATTCAGCTATTTCATTTCTTATTGAAAATTTACATCTTATGTGTTTAAAATTCATCTTTTTGGTTGAGAATTCTTCTATCTTGTTAAAAATTCGTTCTTTTTTCTTCACTTAAAAGAACTGGTTGAAAATTCTTCTTTTGGTAGAAAAGTCATCTTTCAACTACCTTCTAAAAAATTCATATTTTTGGCTTAAAAATTTAACTGCTTTTTATAAAAATTCAATTATTTGAAAGAAAATTGTAATATGTTATAAAAAAATAAGTCCTTCATTTAATTAGTTAATTAATTAAATCAATTTGTTGTTGAAAATTTAAATTTAAGAAAATTAAACTAATTTAATTAACCCTTTTAACCATTCGTACTTTTGAATCGAAAATTCATCTTATACGGAAAAAATTCATTTTTCTTGGTTCAAAATAAATTTTTTTGTTACAAATAACTATCATAGAAAAAATGGTATTTTTTGGCTTAAAAATCATCTTTTTGGTATAAAATCTTAAGATCTTAGAAATTTCGAGTGTTTCATATTGAATGTAATATGACACCTATTTACCTTAATTGGATTTAAAAGACATTTTTTCCCTATTATTATTATTTTTTTTTTAAATCGTTCTAATTCCTCTGTCTCGCTAGATGTTTGGCTACATTTTAGGTACCGTAGTTTGAAATTTGTTCAAGAATTGAATTTAAAATAATTAGAATTTTTTTTTAGAAATTCACAACAAGAATGAGGTAATTGAATTAAAATACAAAATCGATAAAGAACACAAAGACAGATTTTGATATTTTAGTCGCGTCTCGGAATCGTAAGTTAGTGTTGGAATACGTTACGAGAGGGGGGCTGGAGAGGGTAAGAGGGGCTTGGTAAGAGGTTGAAAGGTGAGGATCAGTTAAGGGTGATATAGCGAAGGTGTTTAGTAAAACCGATCGGATAGCTTTCCGAGAGCTCGACGTGGCACCCCTCGACCAGCTTTACCCCGCTCTGTCCCGCTATGCCTTCTTTGAATTACGATCGACTTCCACCTGCGGGTTGCCTTCTTCCGCCTTTTATGTCATTCCACAGATTTTATTCAAACCCCTAATATAGTTTAGGCCTTACAGAATCAAAAAAAAACTGTTTTCCTGACCCCTAACCTAAACTGTTGCGTTGTCCCAGACACTTTGTCTAGTTTGAATTACAAAAATTAGGAATTAAAATTATATTTATTTTACTACCAACATTTTCAGTATTCGAACGTAAAGAGGCAGGGCTGCATGAACCATTTTGTAGGGTGCGGACGCATGACGCAACCTGATGCAATTAATGCATTGAGAGTGTGGCCCTTAAGCTGTTTGTCACGTTTGACTGAACACCGCCTTTGGGAATCAATTATAGCAATATCGTAAACCTGGAGTTCTTATATCGGGAGTTAAGTGTATATTGGATTAAAAGTTGATGCTTTTTGGTTGAGAAATTCATCTTTCTTTACTAATAAATTTTATTATTTGGGTGGAAATTTAAGTATTTGTTTGAAAATTTAACGATATTATCTGGTGAAAAGTTTAAATATTTGATTAATAATTATATTTTTTGTTCAAAAATCATATTTTTGGTTTCGTAATTAAATTGTTTGATAGAAAATTAAACTATTAAGTCGAAAATTAATTATTATGTTAAAAATCCTAAAAGTCAACTAAATGTTTAACTTTTTTATTACAACATTTTTTTTTGTTGAAGATTTATAATTATAGTTTAAAATTGATTTCTTTCATTGAAAGTAACAATTTTAATTCAAAATGAATTGTTCGGTTAGAAAATTCAACTCTTTTGGTAGAATTTTCAACTGTTCGATTGAAATTAACTTTTTATCTGAAAATTCATATTTTTGTGGTTGAAAATGTATCTTTTTTGGTTAAAAATGTAACTATTTTGGTAAAAAATTGAATCATTTGGTAGAAAATTAACTTTTTTTAAAATTAATATTTGCAGGGAAAAATGTAAGATTTTGGTAAAAATTTATTTTCTCGCGATTTAAAAATAATCTGTTCTGGTTCAGGATTCAACTATTTGGTTTAAAATTAACATTTTGGTTGAAAAATAGTATTTCCAGGTCAAATTTAATCTTTTTTTTGTAAAAATGCAACTGTTTGATAGAAAATTCTTCTTTTTTGTTTAAAATTTAACAATTTGTGTATGAAAATTGAACTATTGAGTCCAGTTTCGACAATTTTGTTGAAAATTAAACTATCCTAATTCTAATATTTTGTTTAAAATAATTTTTTTAGATTGAAAATTTATTTCTCTCAGTAGAATTTTTTTTTTAAATGTATCTGGAACTGGGATTTTTTCAAAAAAATTAAAATTATGAATTTGAACAGAGAAGTTTACAGAAAAATTCTAATTCTTTATTAAAATGGAGGATTTTCGAACAGAATTAAAATTCTTGATTTGAACAGGGATTTTCTGAAAAGAATTTTAGGCCTGAGTTGAAATGAAGAATTTTGTTAAAGAATTAAAACTCTGGATTTGAACTGAAAATGCTTCATTTTTTAAACAATTCTGAGCTGGAATTGGAATTTGAATAGGGAATTTTTAATTTTTTTAAGCTTATAGTTAGAACTAGAATTTTTCCAGAATAATAATAATTCTGATTTGGAACCGAGAATTTACAAATTTTAACAAATTCCGAGCTTTTTTAATTTACTGGAAATTATCGACAAGGAACAAAATTCTGAATTGAAAAAGGACATTTTTCCAAAGAAATCTAATTCTGAGTTGATGCGCGCATTTTTTTAATTTTAACCAATTCTGAGTTGAAAGTGGTATTTATCCAGAAGAATTATAATTTGTCTTGGAACAGGCAATTAAAAAAATTCCGAGCTGGAACTGGGATATTTTTGAAAAAAATTTAAATTATGATTTTGCACAGGGGAGTTTACAGAAAAATTCTAATTCTTAATTGAAATGGAGTATTTTCAAAAAGAATTAAAATTATTGATTTGGACAGAGATTTTTTCAAAATAATTTTGTATCTGAGTTTAAATGAAAATTTTTTTTAAAGAATTAAAATTCTGGATTCGAACTGGACATGTTTAATTTTTTAACCAATTGATGGAAAATTGAATTTGTCAAACAAAATTTGTATTCTGTGTTGAAAGGAAGTAATTTCAGAGAAAAATAAAAATATTAATTGGAACAGGGAATTTTCAACTTTTAACGAAGTCTAAAATTAAAATATAAAATTGCTTAAAATTGTGTAATTTTGAACATTTTCAAATTCATCGACTGATTCTTCAATTAAGAGAATTGAAAATGATAACGTGGAATTATATTTTTGGAACCGAATCTGAATATATGAACTCTACAATTTATAAAGGCAATTAATTTTAAATTGTTAAGTGGAAAAGTGTTAGTAGCTTCAATTTCATATGTTTAAATTATTGACCATATGAATACAAAATTGTTGAATAAAACAATTTTTAAACTTCAATTTTCAAAGTTTTAAATTCAAGAGTTTCACTTTGAGTAATTTTATTTGCAGTTCAGTTATTATTACAAAGAAACTCTTATATAGCGCCGATTTTGGGGCTGACGGTGGGTGGGAACTAACTCATTATAGTCCGCTTCGCTTCTGTCTGTTCACGCCTGAGTGCTCGCTTGAGTGACAACCGCAGATCCCGCGCAGCTCCTGTTACATCTACCTGCGGCGCGGCGTCAATTCTCGGAAGGGCTATAGAAGGGAGGGCTATTAAAGGGTTTCACTGTACTTCGAATGGAACAATTTTTAGATTTAGTGCTTAATTGTTTAAATTTCAGTGACCGTGAAAAATGATTGAGAACCGGGAAAAAACCGGGCATATTTTTTTTTATCAAAACGGCCACCCTGTAAAAGTTGAAAGAAAATATGGACATCAACATCCAGAGCTTCCTGCAATTTTGTTGACAAGGTCTGATGACCCCAACTTTATGCAATTTACCTGTCAGCGCACTCTGATTGATTTTAAAAGTCCCAGGAAGTATTTTTTCACCTGATGCTTTACACGCGCTTTCTGTCTTTGTTTATAGATAGGTGTGACGAATTTTATGGTGGTTGCGTTCACTGACCTTCCAGACGCTAGTAGCTAGCAGCTAGAATTTCGAAAGGTCCTAATTCATAGGCTTTTAGGATCCTCAGTTGGATTTTAAAACTTTGATCAGATAGAAGCATTTCTCTTCACCTTCACCTTTATCTTTTCAACATTTAATGTTTTCGGCTCAACAGTTGCGGTCCTTTGATTATCTTGCAGGGCCTAAAATGTTGCGTAGAGACGAAGTTTCAAAAATTTGTTGAGGATTTAACGAAACATTTAAATTTTCAAGCCAAAAAGACGATTTTTTTGGCGGACACTTGAATTTTTAACAAAAAAGTTACTTTTCAACCAGAAAGGATA
The DNA here is from genome assembly GCF_010883055.1 of Belonocnema kinseyi. Taxonomy (NCBI): domain Eukaryota; kingdom Metazoa; phylum Arthropoda; class Insecta; order Hymenoptera; family Cynipidae; genus Belonocnema; species Belonocnema kinseyi. The sequence continues at coordinate 130,945,494 of NC_046658.1, read as the reverse complement.
ATTTTTCAATCAAGAAGGATGACTTTTATAGCATAAAAGAGAAAATAATTGCTAACATTTATAATTAATAATAATAATTTTTTAAATAGTAAAATTTCTAAAAAAAAATGGTTGAATTTTTATCAAAAAAGTTCATTTTGAATCAAAAAAGATAAATTTTTAATAAGATAGTTGAATTATTAACTAGGAAGTTGAACTTTCAACAAACAGGAATAATTTTATGCTAAAAAATATTATTTTCTTAACACAATATATGAATTTTGGACGAAATAGTTGAATTTTTTTATTAAATTGTTTAATTTTTAACCAAAACTTTGAATCTTCAACAAAAAGTTCAATTTTTACCTAACAAGGCGACTTTTTAACAGAATACATCAATTTTCGGAAAACAAATGTTCCAAGCCAACGTAAATTTGAGAAAAAAAAAGAAATTTTGCATCAAAATTGCTTAAGGAAAAGGCTTCAAAATAATGTTCTCAAAAAAATGTCTACTAAATAATGGAATTTTTAACTTATAGAATAATATTTCCAGAATTTCCGGGTTTATAACCTTATTTTCAAACTATTAAAAATAATTTTTGATTTTTCATTAAACTATTATTCTTTCGTTTATAAATGATCAATTTTTCTACTTATTGCAGACATCAGATTTATTATTATTTTTATTATAAATTAATTTTTGTGTGAAAATTTCATTTATTTGTTAAAAATGCGTCTTTTGGTTTCAATTTTCATTTTTTTCGCTTGAAATTTAACTTTTTTGGTTACAAATTTCAACTTTTATTTTAAAATTTAATTTTTTTTCAATTCAAAAATTTGATTCAAAAGTTCCCCTTTTTAGTCAATATTTCAACAATTTGTTTGATATTTTTTTTCTTTCTTGACTGAAAAACCTTTCTTGGTTGAGTAATTTTTTGGTCGAAAATTGCTTTTTACTTAAAAATTCTTTTTTAGGTGAGATGTCAACTATTTCGCAGAAACTTCGTCTTTTTTGCTCGAAAATTTATAAATTTGGTTGACATCTTTTTTTTATTTATTGAAAAATATTTTCTTTAATTGAATAAATATTTTATGGTTGAAAGTTCTATGTTTTTATAGAACATTCGTCTTCTTGGTTCGGAATTTCAAAAATTTATTTGATATTTTTTTCTTTTTTAACTAAAAATTCTTTATGTGTGAAAATTTCACTTATTTGTTAAAAATACCTCTTTTGATTTCAAGTTTCATATTTTTCGCTTGAAATCTCATCTTTTTTTACTACGAATTTTAATTTTTATTTGCAAATTTAATTTTTGTTATTTAAAAATTTCATTCAAAAATTTCATTCAAAAGTTACCCTTTTTGTTTGATATTTAAACAATTTGTTTGATATTTTTTTTGCTTTTTTTATTGAAAAACCTTTCTTGGTTGGAAATTCTTTTTTGTTTGAAAATTCCTTTCTGGTTGAAAATTATTTTTTAATTAAAATTTTAACTGCTTTGCAGAAAATTCGTCTACTTGGATCGAAAATACATCAATTTGGTTCACATCTATTTTTTTTTTATTTAACTGAAAAATATTTTCGTTAGTTTAAAATTATGTTATTATTGAAAATTTCCATGTTTTTATAGAAAATTTTATAAAAAATCGTCTTCTTGGCTAGGAATTTCTAAAATTTATGTGATATTTTTTTCTTTCTTTACTGAAAAATATTTTTTTTCTTGACAATTCTTTTTTGGGTGAAAATGTCACTTATTTGTCACTTATTTGTCTTTTGTTTTCAAAATTCATCTTTTTGGTTTGAAACTTCATATTTTTGGGTTAAAAATTTCAATGTTTATTTGCAACTTTAATTTATTTTTAATTAAACAATTTGATTGAAAAGTTATCCTTTCTGGTTGAAAATTGAATAATTTGACTGACTTTTCTTTTCTTGACTGAAAACTCTTTCTTAACTGAAGATTCCTTATTGATTAAAAATTATTTTTTGCTGCAAATTCTTTTTTGGTTCAAAATTTTAACTGATCTCTTTTGGTTGAAATTTCATTTTCCATAAATTAAAGAATAAAAATTTAACTTCCTTGATAATTCTTTTTTATGTGAAAATTCAGTCCTTTTGTTGAAAAATTATTTATTCGTATGAAAATTCGTCTTTTTTGCTCAAAAATTTAATAATTTAGTTTAATTTTTGTTTGTTTTTTTGACTGATAAACTTTTATTGGTTGAAAATTCTTTTTTTAGTTGAAAATTTAACCCTTCTGGGAAAAATTTCTCTTTTCGGTTTTGAACATTTATTTATTTTGACAGAAATAAAATATTTTTTCGTCAGAAATGTAAACTGTTTAGCTTGAAATTAATAATTTTTGGTTGAGGATTACAAAATTTGGTTGGATTTTCTCGAGGACTTTTTCTCTTTCTTGACTGAAAAATCTGTTTTGTTTGAAAATTCTTTTTTGGTTGAAGATTCCACTCTTGTTGAAAATTCATGTATTTTGTTAATATTTGTTTTCTTTGCTTGAAAAGGTAACAATTTGTTTGAATTTTTTGTTTCTTGGCTGATAAATTTTGTTTGGTTGAAAATTCTTTTTTGGGCGAATATTCAAAATTGTAAAAAATGCGTCTTTTGATTTCAAAATTCATCTTTTTTGGCGGAAACGTAATCTTTTTATTGCATATTTCAATGTTTGTTTTAAACTAATTTTTTTTTCTTAAAATTCCATAATTTGGTTACAAAGTTATCCTTTTTTGTGGAAAATTCGTCAGTTTGGTTAAAAGTTCATCTATTTTGGTTGTAATTTAGTGTTGTTTGGCTAAAAATACAACTTTTGTTTTGCTTCAAATTATACTATTTTGTTAAAAATTTGAATCTTCTAATTGTCAACAAAATTATTTTTTGAAATAATTTTTTTTTAATATTAAAAATTATTAATATTAAGGATCACAAAATTTGGTAGGATCTTTTTTCTTTTCTTGGCTGAAAAATCTTTCCTAGTTAAAATTTTTGTTTGTTTACATAATATTGATTTCATGAATTGGAAATTTATCTGATTTGTTGAATATTTTTTTTTGGTTGACATTTTTTTCAGTGAATATTCAAAGGTCGGTTAAAAATGAATCTGTTTTATAGAAAATGTGTCCTTCTGTCCTGAAAATTCAACAGTTTAGTTAAAATTTATATCTTTTTTCACAAAAAGTTTTTCCCTGAAAGGCCAGAAACAAATAACTTTTTTCAATAAACAATAATAAATTTAAAAAATATCAATTCCGAAGGAAAGATAAAAATCATTACTGTGTTTAAATCCTAGGATAACCAAGATAATAACAATAAGAAATTCATCAAATAATAACTTTTTTATTACTACATTAAAAAATGAGACTTCGAAGAAAATCCTTTAAAAAAATGTGTATTTGGTTTTCCAAGAATTTTTTTAAAGCAATAAAGCCATTTTCGGGATAATTTTAGTTATCTAGTTCAATAGAAAAAGCCGTTACCATGTGTAATTGGATAAGGATTTGACTTGGGAATATAAATTGGAAAAAAAAAATTGAAAAAAATAGAAATTGCTTTCAATCAGAACCACTGAATTTGCGTTCATGTCGTAATCGTGTCGAATGGGCCAAATGAAGTATTCATCGTGTAAAACGCTGATGTAGCAAAATAGCCGGAAATTAAAATTTCGTCACAGCCTTGTAGCAAAATTGAGCGGAATCGAGGTTTAATCATTTCTTACCTCAATTTTTTGAAAGGCATATTTTTGATATCAATTTTGTACAAAGGATCTTTTAAATTATAACAATTTAAGAAATTTATGACTGTTAAGATGGTTTCTTTTTCTATTTAGAAAATATCATAATAAATAATATTCGACAAGTTTTATGTTGGTTTTTTATGTACTAAAATTAAAATGATTAAAAAATATTTTGTTTTTCATCAGCGCTTAGCTTCAAACTATCAACAAATAATTAATTATAACCAAAGCAATGTAACTTTGGTACGTTCCCTGAAAGTCTCTTAATTCTTTGAATTCTTTAAAATCCCTGATTTTTCTGAATTCCTTGAAATAAAAAAATATTCGGAATTCCCCAAATTCATAAAATACTCGAAATTCCTTAAGTTCTTTGAATTCGCTAAAGAGAATTCCTTTAATTTGGAATTCTCAGAATTTTTAAAAATATTTTTAATTCCTTGAACTCTCTAACTGCGTAAACACCAGTGAATTTCTTAAATTCTCTGAATTTGTTAAAATTATTGAATTCCCAAAATTCCCAGAGTTCCTTAAACTCCCAGAATTGCTTAAATTCTCAGAATGTCTTCAACTATCTGAATTTCTTACATTTTCTGAAATATTTGAATATTATGAAATATTTGAATTCTCTCAATTTCCTGAATTATTTTGAATTCCTGAAATTTCTTGAATTGTCTAAATCCCTCGAATTCCTGAAATATTCTAAATTCTCTAAAACACTTGATTTCTCTTAATTTCTTGAAATCATAGAATATTTGGAATTTCGTAAAATGCTGGAATATTCTGAATTCCCCAAATTCCTGGAATATTCTGAATTCCCTGAAATCCTCGAGTATTCCGAATTCCTGAAGTTCCTAGATTTCGTTAAAGAGAATTCCGTTAATTCGGAAATATCAAAATTACTTAAATATTTTTAATTCCTTGCATTCTCTGGCTGCGTAAAAATCAGCGAATTCCCTAATTTCCCAGAATTCTTTAAATTCTCAGAATTTTTTCAATTATCTGAATTTCTCAAATTGTCTGAAATATTTGAATTTTCTGAAATTTTTAAATTCTCATAATTTCCTGGATTTCTTAATTATTCTGAATTCCTGAAATTTCTTGAATGGTCGAAATCCCCTGAATTCCTAAAATATTCTGAATTCTCGTCATTCCTTGAATTTTTGAAATCTCCTGAATTTTTTGAAAATTCTGAATTCCTGAAATTCCTTTAATGGTCTAAATCCCCTGAATTCCTAAAATCTCAATTCTCTTAATCTTTGAATTTTCGAAATCCCCTGAAATTTCTTAAATATTCTGAATTCTCCCAATTCCTTGAATTTTCTAAATCCCTTGCATTTTTTAAATATTCTGAATTTTCTAAATTTCTTCAATTTCATAAATCCTCTCAATTCCTTAAATATACTGGTATCCTCAAATTTTATGAATTTTTTTAATTTTCTAAAAGCCTTGTTTTGTCTGAATTCCTTTAAATTATCGAATATTCCGAATTCCCTGAATTCCTGTAACATTCAGAATTCCGGAATTTCCTTGAATTCTTTAAGGAGAATTCCTTGAATTTGGAATTCTTAGAGTTCCTTAAATATTCTGAATTCCTTAAATTTCATGATTTCTCTTAATCCCCTGAATTCCTGAAATATTGTGGATTCTTTAAATGCTTGAATTTCCTAAATCCCCTGCATTTCTCCTTAAATTTCTTAAATTTCCTAAATATCATAATTACCCTGAATTCCTTAAATATTGTAAATCCTCGAAATTCCTTGAATTTCCTAAATGCACTAAAGTTCTCGGAATTCCCTGTAATCCTTGAATATGCTGAAAACCTGCAATATTCCGAATTCACTGAATTCTTTGAATATAATAAATTCCTGCAATTCTTTGAATTATCGAAATCCCATTAATTCCTTTAAATCTTAAGAATTCCATGAGTTCCTCGAATTTCTTTAACTCCTTTAATTCTTCTGAATTCTTTGAATTATTTTGAAGACCTTGGAAGTAAGGGAGTTCTAAGAATTTAGGAAATTGAAAAAATTCAAGAAATTCAGACAATTTAGACAATTCAAGTGAATTCAGATCTATCTAGGAATTCGGAGGAATTGAGTGGATTTCAAGGAATTTAAAGGAATTGAAAAAAATTTGAAAGAGTTTAAAAGCATTCCAATGGTTTTAAAAGCTTAAAACCATTCAAAAGAATGAAGAATCAGTAAAAACAAAATATTTTTGTTGGTATATTCTTAAGTTTTCAAGACCTGTTACAAACTAATGTGTGAAAAAATGAAAACCTTTTGTTTGAAAAATAAAACTCCTCCCAAGTTATGTTTTTGAAGTGAACCGAACGAATGGAAATATGTTCTCTCTTACAAGTTTACTTTCTATAATCACTACTTTGTCTTTCTATTCGCGTCTCCCTTTTGTACGGCGATTCGCAATTAGTCTTCAAAATCCCCACTACTGCCACTCTAAACAAAGCCTGTGTATTATGCGCTCTATCTACACTATCTTTCTATGCAATATCCTCAAAACTCATGACGAGTCCTCGCGAAAAATTTCAAAGTTTCACTTCTGCCGTGTGGCCCCACTGTTGCACACTTTCTTTTTTTTTGTATTGATTAAACTGTATAATTAGAAAATTTGAAACATCTTAACCTTTTGTTATTTTTATATTATTAATTGTTAATTTCATGTTTCCTGCGCGCTTTTAATATTGCTAGTATTCTGCATGTTTTTAGTAAAATTTAATAAAATGCTATCTGCGAAATGCAATTTTTCAAAATATTTACATACTTTCTTCCCAGATTTCTTAATGAAGTCGTAATGAATGGAAATATCAGCAATATTTATAATTTTCTCCACAAGAAGACCTTTCTAAAAATACAATTCTTTGCCAAGAGTTCTCGCCGACAGAAGAAAATTAATCGTCAAAGACACGAGTTCCAGCCATTCATCAAGAACTTTTTCTATTGTTTTCTGGAAATAAACGTTTCAATTGACTCTGCACGCAAGCTTTAATAGTCTCGTTAGCGATCCCCTATTCTAGTAGTTTTCCCAGTCATGTCATCATTTATAAATACTTATAAATAGCAATTGCACCGATTAAAAATCGAGAATTATCTCAATTTCTTTACGATATTCTCTACCAACGTAATTATGTTCTTGCCCATTTATCGCTCTTTTTCCTGTTCGAGGGCAAGAGGGAATAAAAATTGTCAGAGTTTGAAAAAGTTTCAGAGTCTGGCTGATAGGCGAGAATTGTATGACCAATTCCAAAGCAACTTCTCCTCGTATATTTTGTATTAGTTTTTATTATTTACACAATTTTCACAATTTAAACATTTAAATCATTTCTACTTTATACATTTTTCAGATTTTAACTAATTCAAAAACATTAAAACATATGAAGATATAATTTTTAAAAATGAATTTATATACTCTCATCACAAGATTCTTAAACATTAAAAAAATTATATAAATGTGAAAGATGTATTTTAAATTAGAAATAATCTTTTATCGTGCGAATTATAGCCAGTATTTAATTAATGACCTTAAAACAAATAATTAATTTGTAAGTTGGTATTTTTACTTCATATATTTTTAAACTTGAAATTTCATTTCTGAAACTGTGAATTATCAATAACCTTTTATACGGATTATGAAAAAAATTGAAACATTTGTAAATATATAAGCTTGAAAATTAAATTCAGATACTTATTTCACAAGATCACTAAAATTGAAAAAAAGTTATGTTAATTATAAGAGATGTATTTTTAATAAAAAATAAACTTTTATGATAAGAAAAAGCCAATATTTAATTACATAATTCTAAAGTGAAGAATTAATTTATGTTATTTAATTGACAACATTTAAAATTCACTCATTAATTAATGTGACACTCTCCAACAATTAAAAAGTAAGTAATCGATTAATCAGTTTACAAAATAAAAAGAAAAACCAATTATGATCATTAAGACATTCAAATTATATTTATATTTTTGAAAACTTGAATTAATAATAACCTTTAAACTATGATAATCATTTTACAACATCACAGAAATTGTATAATTAGCAAAGGTATTTCAAATATAAATAAACTGTTATTATACAAATTATAGCTCATATTCAAATACATAAACTCAAAATAAATAATCAACTGAGGTTTCTTAATAGATAGAAAAATTAAAACTTATTTACATTTAAGGTTTTTAATTAAATTGATATACTCATTTCACAATATCACGAAAATATGAAAAATAATGTAATTTGAATAGGAATATTTAAAAAAAAAACTTTCATTATACAAATTATATTGAATATTGTAAGAAAAAGTATCACCCCTGTGACTTTATTTTACGGGGTTTCAAAAAATCCTATAAGTCGAAAATTAAATTTTTCAAGCAACATTTTTTTTTAAATTGTTTACAATGCGTAATATACTACCTTTTACTTATAATTAGATATTTAATTAGCATTTTTACACAGTTTATTATTGTTTTTTGCCATTTTTTCTTAGAATTGAGTTCAAAATTTCATTTTTTCGATTTTTCGACTTTTTGACTTTTTCAATTTTTCAGTTAGAGCGAGGCAATATTAAATTAAATTTAGTATCAATATTTGTTTAACCCATTTTTGTACTTATGATAAAATTCTCTTAGAATAACACTAGAACGTTGTAGTTTTTTTTGTAAATTTTTTCACTTTTTATCTGCTTGTCAATTGAAGTAAAGTTATACCTAATTTAAGTAGAAAATAATAATTATTTGAACAATTTATTATAATTTTTAGTAATATTTTATTTGAATAATTCTAAAAAGAAGATTTTTTTTCTGAAATATTACCATTTTTCTTATTGACGAAATTTGACACAACATTATTGTTTTAACAAATTATTATTGATAATAACTATCTTCTTTTATAATAAAGCTAGATAATTATGGTTTTTTAGAAAATATAAAACTTTTTAAATTATTTATCATTCATTTAAATTTTTGTTATATTCCAGAAAAATATATTTACAAAAAAGAAAGGTGATGTTTTAAAAAATATTCTCTCTAATGTTTATTTATTATTTTTTCACAACTAAAGAACCAAAAAGAACTGAAAAATTTCAGAAAAAACTGCAAATTTATAACATTTTTCTAAGAAAAGACAGTTATAAACAGTAATAATCTGTTTAAACAATTATGTTTGCTGAATATAATTAATTACAACTTTACTCTAAGTGAAAAGTTGACAAAAACTTGAATATTTCAGAAAAAGCCGCAAATTTCAATGATTATTCAAAGAGAATATTATTGAAAATATTAATAAATTGTTTAAAATATTATTTTTGTTAACTACATTTATTAATTACCTGACTCTAATTAAAAAGTTGCAAATTGAATATAGAGTTAACAATTTTAGAAAAACCGTAACTTCCTAACAATTATATAAAAGAAGGTAGTTGTAAACAATAATTATCTGTTTAAACAATTAAGTTTGTTGAATTGCATTAATTATTGCCTCGCTCCGAGTGAAAGTTAGACGGAAAGTCGAATATTTCAGAAAAAACCACAACTTTCTAGCATTATAAAATATAAATTATATAATATTATTAATATTATTATATTGCAATTTCGACTAAAAACGATAGATTTTGATTTTTTTCTCAATGCTATATTTCTAGTAAAAAAATATTTTTGAACTAAAATGATAAATCTTTAACAATTTAAAACAATAAAAAAGGGAAATTTTAACTAAACAGTTAGAATAATCACATGATAACCAAATTAATAAAAATTAGTCAAGTTTTAACTAATTAGAAATTAATTAACTTTTAATTAAAATACTTTTAAAAATAAAACTTTATCAACAAAAAAGTTAATTCTTGATTAAATACTAAAATTATTAACCAAAATAATAATTTTTCAGCCAAGAAAATTAACTTTTAACTAAATAATTGAATTTTTATCTAAAATTGTGAATCTTAAGCCAGAAAATGAATTTTTTAACAAAGTAGTAGTAAATCCAAACTAAATAAACGAGGATTTTGTAACTAAACAGTTGAAATAATGAAAAAATAATCTAAAAAATAAGTAAAAATCAATTTAAATTTAAAATAACTTTAAATTAAAATACTTTTAAAAATAAATGTTTCAAATGTTTAAATAACTTATAATTAAAAGTAAATCGTAACCAAAGAAATATGAATTTTCAAACAGAAGAAATGCGATTCAGGTCACAAACTTATATTTTCAACTCATAAATATTAATTTTTACCAAAAAATTTCATTTTTCACCAAATTATATAATCTTTCACCAAAATGATGACTTTTTAGCAAAGAAAATTAATTCTTAATGTAATAATTGAATTTTCAACTAAAATGGTGAATCTTCTACTAAAAAAAATTATTTTTTAATCAATTAGTAATCAATTCAAACAAAAAAAGAAATTGTAATTAAACAGTTGGATTAATAAAATAATAAAAAATTAAATAAATAAAAATTCATTTAAATTTAAAATAACTTTTAATTAAAATACTTGCAAAAATAAAGGTCTTCAAATATTTAAATAACTTTTAATTAAAAATAAATAATGACCAAAAAAGATTAATTTTGAGCCAGAAGAGATGAATTTTCAAGCCACAGAAATAAATTTTCAACCCAAAAATTTGAATTTTTATCAAAAAAGTTCATTTTGGATCTAATAATAAGGTTTTCATCCAAAATGATGGCTTTTCAGTCAAGAAATTTAATTTTTAACATAATAATTGAATGATTAACTAAAATGGTTAATTTTTAACCAAAAGAATTAATTATTAACAAATTAATAGTAAATTTAAAACAAAAAGGAAATTTCAACCAAACAGTTGGATGAATAATAAAAAAAATATCAATTTTTAATGAGAAGAGATGAATTTTCAAGCCACAAGCTTAAATTGTCAACCAAAAAATACATGTTTTCATAAAAAAGAGTAATTTTTGACAAAATAATATAAATTTTCAACCAAAATGATGACTTTTCAGCAAAAAAAAAATCCAGTTTTAGCCTAATTATTGAATTTTCAAATAAAATGTTGAATCCTTGATACAAAAAGTTAATTTTTCACAAAGTTGTAACCAAATTGTGAAATAATTAAATAATAAATAATTAAATAGAGTTTAATTAAACATAAATAAGAACCAAAAAAAGATTAATTTTTAATCAGAAAAGTTGAATTTTTAAACCAAACATAAATTTTCAACTAGTAAATTAATTTTTAAACTAATAATTGAGTTTTTAACTAAAATAGTGAATCTTAGACCAAATTTATTGAATTTTCACATCACAATCTTGAAAAAAAATTTGAACTCTTTCATCTTAAAACCAATTATCTGAAGTTTCAACAAAATAGTAGAATTCTTAACTGAAACAGATTAATTTTAATCCAAACAGTTGCTGATGAACGAAAGATGGATTAAAAAAATGGAAAATTTAAAATACAAAAATAAATTAAATTCTGTCATTTAAAATAATTATATAAACATTGAAATACAGCATTTTTTGACATATGTCCGTAGAACCCTCGGCAGCCGGCGAGACAGTTTAGCACCCTTCTATATGTTCAACCACCCTTGTAGCTACCCTAAAATTTAGCCCATCTTCATAGCCATAATAACCTCCATAAACCGTCCAGCGTTGCCACATGGGACATTCATTGCCCCAAATTATATGTATCACTTCCCTCAACTTTTTATGCTTTGCAACAAACAAGCATAGTCAAGATAATTATAAGTTTCTCAGAAGTGAATTGCAGAGAGAAACTAACAAATTCATCAAATTTTAAACATAAATGTGGAATAAGGAATAAATTAATAAATTTTATCAACTTTTTGCATTAATATTTTTTTTTAACAGTGGGAGGAGGGAGCTAAAAGTGAGAAACATGATGCGGTCTCTGAGACCGCACGGCCACACTTTATGGTTATCAGGTGTAAGACAATTTTATCGTTGTAGTTTTGTTGTAAAATTTTTCACTTTTTATCTACTTTTCAATCGGACTAAAGTTATACCTAATTTAAATGGAAAAATATAATTGTTTAAACAATTTATTATTATTTTTGGTCATATTATCTCTGAATAATGCTAAAAGAAGCGTCTTTTTTCTGAAATATTCAAATTTTTCTTCTTAACGAAATTTAAAATAACATTATTGTTTGAACAAATTATTACTGATAATAACTATCTGCTCTTATAATTAAGCTGGATAATTGTGGTTTTTTCGAAAATGTTCCACTTTTTGTCCACTTTTCATTCAATCCAACGACCAAATTTGGACCACAACGAACAAACAAAAAATCCTATTGTAATCTGGAAAAAAAAAAAAATTTCGAACAAAAATAAAAAAGAGGAAAGAAAAATGAGAATGCAGCCAACCACACCCTTTTCGTTCTCTTTTTCTTTCTTTCTTCTTTTTTATTCTTATTATCGAATTACAATAAAATAACATTCAAAATAAAAATAAATAAAATTGAATTACCAACGTTTCGGTACTCGTAACCCTTATCATTTTTCTTTCCTCTTTTTTATTTTTGTTCGAAATTTCTTTTTTTTTCAGATTACAATAGGATTTTTTGTTTCTGTTTGTTGGTTGTTGTCCAAATTTGTTCGTTGGATTCTAGTTTTTTAACAGGAGTTTGCATCAATTTGATTATTGGACGTTAAATTGGATTTTAATCTAATTTATATTTCTTACATTTTAATTGAAGTGAGTAAAAATATAAATTTTTAAACTAGTTATCATTATTTCAATTTTTCGTTATATTACAGAAAAATAATTTCCCAAAAAAGAAAGATATTGTTTTAAAAACTATTCCCTTTAATATTTTTTTATTATTTTTTTACATTTAAAAAGCCAAGAAAACTTTAAAATTTGAAAAAAACTCCAAATGTATAGCAATTATCTAAGAAAATAAGTTATAAACAATAATAATCTGTTTGAACAATCATGTTTTCTAAATATAAATAATTACCACTTTACTCTAAGTGCAAAGTTGACAAAAACTTGGAATGTTTCAGAAAAAATCGCAAGTTTTAAATTGTTCAAAGAGAGTATTATTGAAAATATGATTATATATTTTTGTTAACTTAAATTATCAATTAACTTACTCTAGCTACTTTGGCTTTCTAGCATTTATCAAGAATTTATCAAGAAGTCAAGATAATTATAAGTTTCTCAGAAGTGAATTGAATAGAAAAACTAACAGTCATCTAATTTTAAACATAGCCGTGGAATAAGAAATAATTAATAAATTTTATAAACTTTTGTTATTAATCATCTTTTTTAACAGTAGGAGGAGGGAGCCAAAAGTGAGAAACGTGATGCGTTATCTGAGACCGCACGGCCACACTTTAAGGTTATTAGGTTTAAGACAATTTAATCGACATGTGGCGAATTATAAGCTTCGGATTTTAATCGAAAATAATTTAAATTATTGAAATATGAAAAATACCTAAGATTTTAGGTGGAAGTATATTGTATTTTTAACAAAATAGTTGAATTTTCAACTATTTATTAAAATTAGTTAACAAAACTATTAGTAAAATAATAAGTTTTTGTCAGATTAAAACTTTTGTTATAAAGAATAATGTAATTGGCTGTAAATAATATAAATTTTGTTTCAATTCTTAAAGTTGAAACAATAATTATTTTTTGTTTATGAAGATAGTTTACATTTTAACCAAATAGTTTATTTTTAAAACCAAAAAGACGAATTTTTTTAGAAGACAGTTGAATTTTTAACAAGAAAAGTTAACTTTTTACTACAAAAAGTTCATTTTAAGCCAAGAAATATGAATTTTATATCATAAAATATTAAATTTCAATTCAGAGGGATGAATTTTTAATTTAAAAAAATTGAATTTTCGAGAAATAATTGAATTTTGAACTCAACAATTAAATTCGCAATTCCATAAAGATCAAATTTTAACTAAAAATACCAATTTTTAACAAAGTTAATTATTTTTTAATCTAAGAAAATTAATGATCTACAAAACAGTTGAATTTTCAATTTAAAAATGAATTGCAAAAAAATTAAATTTTTACCATTTATTTAAATTTTCTACCAAACTGTTGAATTATTTAATTAAAAAAAAAATGAAATTTCTACAAAACACAGTTAAATTTTTAACTATAACGACAAATCTTTAACAACAACAAAATTTAATTTGAAATCAAAAACAGTTTAATTCAATCAAAAAGATGAATTTTTTTACAAAAACGCTGTATATCTATAAACTCAATAGATTAATTTTCAATTAAGAAGAATAATTTTCTACCATAAAGACGCATTTTGAATCAAATAATTAAATTTTCAACTAAAAATCAATTTTCAATTAAAAATGTTAATAGTTCTGTTTTCATTTGCAAAAATTAATTCTGATCAAAAAAACAAATATTTAACAAAATAGTTAAATTTTAAATCCCAAGATAAATTTCTAATTAAAATAATGAATCTTCAAAAAAGAAGAATTCATTTTCAACAAAACAGTTCAACATCCAAACAAATAGTTGAATTTTAAACCAGAAAAGATCAATTTTAAAATTAGAAATATAAATTTCCAAATAAAATGGTTATTTTTTAAATTTCAGGAAAAAAATTAGTTCTTAACAAAAATTTTTTTTTAACAAAATAGTTACTTTTTTACCCAATGAGATGCATTTTCTACTTAAATAATGATTCTTCGAGGAAAAAACAAATTTTCAATAAAATAATTCGACATCAACAAATTAGTTGAATTTTCAAAAACAAGTAACAATTGTTCAATTATAGAGTTTAATTTTTAACTAATGAAAGTAAAGATTTTATCCAAAATAAAATATTTAAATTATCAGTTAACAAAAATTAATTTTTACCTAAAAATAAAAATTAATTTTCAAGAAAATACTTACATTTTCAATAAAAAAGATAAATCTTTAGAAGAAATTTTAGTTAAGCACTTCCAAGTAGTTTAATTTTCGACCAAACAAAATGAATTTTGAAAAAAGTAATTTTTATCAAAGTAGTTTTATTTTTAACGAAATAAGAGAGTTTTTTGTTCGAAAATCCCTCATTTAGCTGAAAATTCAACTATTTGGACGTGAGTGAATTTTTTCCTTAAAAGTTTATAATTGTAGTTAAAAATTGAACTATTTTTTATTTGAACATTTAACTATTTTGTTTTACTTTTTTTCGGGTAAAAATTAACTTTTTTATTAGGAAACGTAGCTATCTCATGTATGGATAAAAATATTTCTTAGGTATAAATTTAATTATTTGGCGAAAAATTCATGTATTTTGTTAAAAATTCTGGTGGAATTTTGTTGTTGTTAAAAATATATTAATGTATTTTATTTATATTCCGTCTGTTGGTAAAAATCAAGGGCAAAAATAAGTAAATAAGATGCAAAAAGGTAAGTTGTAATTAAAAAATTAACAAATTTGATTAACTTTTGAAATTAGTAATCTTTTACATCAGTGGGGGGAGCTAAACCCATATCAGAGGCATGGTGCGGTCAGAGCGACCGCCCGACCATACGAATTTATTTATCACAAGCTAAAACAGAAATGTAAACTTGTAACTTTATAGTGGCCGTGCGGTCTCACGGACTACCTATGGATTTCACTAGGTATTGCAAAAGCACAACTAAAACAAAAGCTACTAATACTGGCAGCCTCGAGGATGGCTAGAAGGAGACCACATATCAGAAGTATGATGCGGTCTCTCAGACCGCACGGACACACTTGAAAGTTAAAATGAAATTGTAACTCTAGAATTTCGTATCCTATCACATTTCCCATATTGAGCCCACAATAAATTACATCTTGGATTTTTTGTTCGGTTTCAGGCAAGTTTATAGCTTTCAAGAGCATTTAAGGTTAAAGTATATTTTTCTTTCTCAAATAAATGGCCCAAAAAACAGACTTGGGACCCTGTTTCCGTAAGAGTTTTAAATTTCATGACTCGAATCACGTACTGGAAGTGTTTGGCAAGGCGAAAAGAAGCCACAAAACGTTTCGGGACATTCCCACGTAATCCATACGTTTCTTGAATATTATTCGCTGTATATTCTTGTAACTTGAAACTCCTCGTGGGAAAAAAATTTATTGTACAAGTTTTTCAGTCGACTACTTTGTGCGGTAGACTTTTTGGATTCGGAAGTTATGGGAATAATTCCGGTTTGTTGTACGAGCTCAGCTGCATGGCGAATTTGGGTATAAAAATTAATTTGTTCTTATGTTTTGTTGAAATGTTTGTTAGGGAATTTTTTTTCGAAATTTAACCGAAAAATAATTGTTCTTAATCATTTTTTTAGAACAGAAAATGTACTGTTTATATAAGTTCTTTTAATTTAAATCGAAAGCGGAATTAAAAAGAAGATTATTTGCAGGGCCTAAATGTTGCCTACTTCGTCCGGAAATTAAAATTAGTAAGTTAAAAATTAACTTTTTTCTTACAAAAAAAATTTCAATGTTTCTAACCAAATATTTTTTATTTATTAAAAATGTACTTCAATTCTTTTAAACTATTATTCTTTAGTCGACCATAAATTATCAAAATTTTTATTTATTTACCTCAGGCTTCTTATTTCCTCCATTCATCTCTTTTTTCTTGTTTTTAAATTAAATGCGAACGGAATGCAGAGTACCCCATATGAAAATCTGAATATTTTCGCTTAAAAAATTATTCTTTTTGCTAAAAAAATTCTACTGTTATATTTTTAATTAATAAATCATCTTTTCTGGTAAAAAAACTTTATTATTTGGGTGAACATTTGATTTTTTTTATTGAAAAACGTACAATTTTATTAAAAATGTATCCATTCTGATTCTAAATTCAACCTTTTTTTTAATATCATCTTTCTTGATTTTGTTAAAAATTAACTTTTTTTGTTTGAATATTCATCATTTTATTGGAATGTTCATTTGTTTGGTTAAAAATTATTTTTTCATTTAAAAATTTAAGTGCTCCATTTTGGTTAAATATAAATCTTTTATGTTGATAATTGGTCTTATTTGGCCCCCTGTCCGCATCATTAATTGAAAATAAAACTTTTAAAATTCCATATTTAATTGAAAATTCACATTTTAGGTAGATATTTAAATTAAATTGAATTGCTTTTCATATTCAAATGTAATTATGCATCTTTTTACGTGAAAATTAATATCTTTCAATAGTAGATTTAACCATTTCTTTCATTTGTTTCTTTCTTGACTGAAAAATCTACATTGGTTGAAAATGATATTTTTTCATAAAAATTCATCTCTTTAGTTACAAATGTAACGATTTATTGTAAATTCATTTATTTCGTTGAGAATTCGTCTTTTCTATACAAAGTTCCTTTTGTTCGTTGAAGGTTTCGTTACAACTTTGTTTAACTACTGTCAAAACTCTTTCGTTAAAACTTTTTCGTTAAAACTCTTTCGTTAAACCTCTTTCGTTAAAACTCCTTCGTTAAAACTTCATGTTTTTTGAAGATTAATCATTTTAGTTAAAATTTTACCTCTGGTAAAACATTTAACTATTTTATTTAAAATTTCGTTTTTGTGTAGGAAATTGACCTTCGTGGTTGAAATTTCTTCTTTCTTAATTTAAAATTTACCTTTTTCACAAAAATGTTTAGGAATTGTAGCAATTTTTTGATGATTTGTATATTTTCTTGAAAATTCGTCTTTTTTTGTACTGCATTGATTCTCTGGGTTGGAAATTACTTTCTTCTCGAAAATTCATCTATTGGTTGAAACTGTAACTATTTTTTGTAAGCTCATCTATTTCGTTAAAAGTTTGTTTTGTTTTTGGTCAAAGATTAATTTTTTTTTAAATAAACATGTAACTATTCTATTTTTGATTGAAAATACATTTTTTTTAGTTAAAATCACAACTTTTTGGGTGAATGTTATTATTTCTTAGTAGAGGATTAAACAATTTTGGTGAAATTTTTTTCATACTTGACTGATAATCTGTTTCTTGGTTAAAAATTAACTTTTTTTGCGAAAATCCATCTTTTTCGTACAAAATGTAATTATTTAGAACAATGGAATCTCTTTTTTCAAAAACTTGTTTTTTTTTTTTTATAGAAAATTATCTTCTTGGTCGAAAGTTCATCTTTTTTGTTTGAAAATTAATTTTTTTCGAAAATTCATCTCTCTTGCTGAAAATCGAACCATTTTTTGATAATTTGTGTGTTTTGTTGAAAATTGGTCTTTTTGGTAGAAAATTTATCTTCTTGGTTAAAAATTAATTTTTATCTTGAAAATTTATTTCTTTATATGAAAAAATAAATATTTTTGTAAATTATCGGATTTTGTTAAGAGTTTGTTTTTTCGTTTGGTTAAAGATTAATTTTTTGAACTGAAAATTGGACGATTCCATTTTCGGTTAAAAGTAGAAAATTCAATAATTTTTAGATTAAATTCGATTTTTTAAAATTACTTTTCTTAACTAAAAATTTAGCTGTTCTATTTTCAGTTAAAAATAATAATTTTGTTTACTTGAAAGTGAAACTGTTTAATATTTTTTAATAGAAGATTAAACAATTTTAGTAACATTTTTTTCTCACTTGAATAATAAATCTTTTTTGTTTTAAAATTGATTCATTTTTTAAACTGAAAATTTAAGATTGAAAATTAAACTATTTTTTTATTTAAATTCGAATTAAAAAAAAAAAATTAATTGCATTGGAAAATTGAACTATTCCAATTTTAGTTGAAAATTCACAATTTCCTTTCTTTATTTTATTTATTTTTCTGGTAAAAAATGCGTCTGTTTGGTTCAAAATTTAACTTTGGTTTCTTAACTGTTGTAAAAAATGAACTTATTTTCCCTCTTTTTATACTATTTTGGTCTCTGAAGCCTTTTTATGGATACATATGTGTGTTGTATTTATTAAAAAAAAAACATTTTATGCCTTTTATATACGTTTGACGTTTGTACAGGGGAGAGAAAACTGCTGAAAACAACCTCCCAAGTTGCGCCAGTTTTTCAACAATCAGTTTGAAATCTGGAAAATAGCGGCGTACTTGCGGCAATGATGCTTCACTCGTTATTCCAAAATTAGCATCATTTCCTGGAACAGTTAATTTTTCTTCCTTTTTTTTTAATTTAATAAAAAAGAAGTGCTCTAAGTGTAATTCGATTGGCATCTTTTTTAATTTAATTTGTGAAGACGCGAGCTGAAGGTACGATAATCGATGAAAAACATTGCCGGCATGCGTGACTGCTTCGGCGCCTCGACGTCGTAATTGAAATAGACTGTTTAGTTATATTGGTCCACGGAAGCTGTGGTAAGAATATCCGTGCGTCGTATGGAATGGCATTTGCGAAGTCGTCGAGAAAACAGACCTGTCAGACTCTAGGAGATTCGGCGACTTTAACTTTAACCGAGACCGAATTTCCAAAGTTCTCTCGAAAGGTCGTTTTCTCGACGAAAAGGGTCACGTTAACGACGAACGACGAAGCATAACGTACAAGAAGCGAGTCAAGAATTGAAGATTCCCCGAAATAATTTCCAATTCGGATGCATAATATTGCGCAATATACTCAACTGAGTACTCGCGCACTGCGGCACTCCCGAGGCGAGAGAATGTATACATAATTCATCTGATGGCATTACTGTCTTTGAAATCAATTTTGCAGGCAGTCTAGTTGCCAATATGCCTATATTGTCTATGTGATTGTGTAGCGAATTATAAACATCGATGATAAATCAACAATTAAAATAAAGAAAGTGATTTTCAAAGCAAGTGTTATAATTAGCTTAATTGAATTTAATGTGACAGTTAATCCGGGTATTATTGATTTCTTAACTAACAAAGGTAATTTTTAACCAAAAGTGGAATGGTCATCTTCAAATTTAAAAAATATAATTTTAAATAATAAAAAACTACTTTTCTACACAATAGTTCATTTGTTAATTACATTATTGAACTTTAAAGACAAAATGACGAATTTTCTATATAAAACAGTTAAATTGTCAAATGGAAAATAGCAACGCTTGATAAAAAAAAGGTTAATTTTATACACAAAAAGACAAATTTCCAACAAATTACAAGAACTCTATACTCAAAATTTGAAGTTTTAACTGAACTAGATTCATTTTCAGCAAAAATCGAAGTTTTAACAAAATATTGCACTTTTAACAAAAAGTTTAATTTCCACTTAAAAAAGAACCATCTTAGACAAAAAAAGGAATTTTTAACGAAACAATTCAATTTCCAACCAATGAGATGGATTTTAAACTAAAATTTTGAATCGTTGACAAAAAAATATATTTTTAAGAAAGTAGTTCAACTTTAATACCTAGTTGTTAAACTTTTAAACAAAAAGATTAATTTTCTACCGAAAAACAAATTTTTAACCAACTTCAATAATTCTCCATAAAAAAGATAAATTTAAATAAATAAAAAAAAAACAATTTGAATTTGTTCCAAGTAGTTCAACTTTAAAACCTAGTTATTGAATTTTTAATCACAAAAATGAATTTTTAAACAAAAAGAATAATTTTCTACGAAAAAAATGCTTTTTTAACAAAATTCGAAAATTTTCCATCAAAAGTTGAGTTTTCAACTAAAAAAGAATACCTTTTAATCTAGAAGATTTATTTACTACCAAACAGACGGATTTTCTATAAAATTTAAGAATTAAAAAACCAAAAAGTTCAATTTTTAAAAAAGAAATGAAAATTTTAACTTTTAAGAAAGTAGTTTAACTGTAAAATATGGTTGCAAATTTTGGGCTAAAAAACTTAATTTTCAACCGAAAAAATGGATTTTCCATACAATTCAAGAATGCTCACCGAAAACGTTGCATTTTCTACTAAGAAAGATGAATTGAAAAAAATTAATATATTATCAAAAAGACGAATTTTCAATTAAGTTCTAAAATTCTGAACCAAAAAGGTGAATTTTCAACTAAAAAGATGAATTTTTAAACAAAAAGAATAATTTACTACTAAAATTTTTTTTTTAACAAAAGTCTAAAATTTTGAACCAAAAAGTTGAATTTTCTACTAAAAAAGATTAATTCTGTAACAAAAATATTAATTTACTACCGAAAAAGAAAAATTCTTAACAAAATTCTAGAATTCTGAATCAAAAAGTTTAATTTTCAACTAAAAAGAAGAATTTTTAAACAAAAAAAATATCTTACTACCAGAAAGGTGAATTTTTATTAAAGTTCAAAGGTTCCTAACCAGGTAGTTCAATTTTCAATTAAAATGTATGAATTTTTTAAACAAAAAGATTAACTTACTACCGAAAAAAACGAATTTTTCACAAAACTGTAGAATTCTGAATGAAAAGTTTAATTTTCAAGTAAGAAGAAAGAATTTTTATATAAAAGGAATAATTTAAATTAAAAAAAACAACTAATTTTCAATCACATTTTTAAGTTCTCAACCAAAAAGTTCCAATTTTAACTAAAAAAGATAAATGTTGAAACAACAATATTTATTTACTACCAAAACAACGAATTTTTAATAAAATCCAAGAATTCTTGAAGAAAAAATTGAATTTTCAGCTAAAAACATAGATTTTGAGACAAAAAGATTAATTTTCTACCAAAAACATTAATATTCTGGCAACGTCCTAAAAACTGTGAGAGCCCCCCCCCCCCTTAAAATGTCAACGTAGTTTATGGACGTTCCCTAAACAATTTCAAAAAATACATATACCAACAATGAATCTAAAAAATTTATAATGATTGATGTTGTTGAGCAACACGATTCGGTACAGATCTGCATCATTTAGAAGATATTGATCACAGAAGATTGTTGAAGTTAGTTAAACTGATATTTTACAAATATGAATAACGAATTCAGGTTCTAGGAAGAAAATGAAGAATCAGTTTCTTCATCTTTTTGATATGGTGGATATCTTTTTGCTTTTGTTTTTAAATAATTTATAATTGATATTATGCAGGAACAGCTTTCGATACAGATCTGTATCATCTTCAATTTATTGATCACAAAAAATGTTCTTGAAGTTATTTAAACTTTTATTTCACAAACATAAATAACTAGTAGCCTTCATGCGCTAAGAAGAAAATTAAGAATCTCTTTCTTCGTCTTTCTGATATGGTGAATATCTTTTTGCTTTTAAATAATTTATCATTGATATTGTTCAGCAACACGTTTCGATCCAGATCTTTATCATCTTCAATTTATTGGTCACAAAAAATTTTCTTGAAGTTTAACTTAAACTTTACAAATATAAATAACTAGTAGCATTCATGTGCTAAAAGGAAAATGAATTACTTTCTTTAACTTCCTGATAAGGGTGATTATCTTTTTGTTCTTTTAGCATTCGATAAGATTCCACGTTTTATTCTTAATATATAAATGCTACTAGCATTACAATGATATTTGTAAAGTATCGCTTTTTTTACATTCAACAATTTTGTGTGAACAATAGCCCTGAAAGAGGATGCAGATCTGTATCGAAAACCGTTGCTAAACAACTTCAACAAACCAACGCATATAGTAACAGTAACTGTAAATAATTTATAATTAATGTTGTTGAGCAACACTTTTCGATACAGGTTTGTATCATCTTCAAGTTATTTATCACCAAAGATTGTTGAAGTTAGTTCATCTAATTTTTTACAAATATAAATAACCATAATAGCATTGTTCATAATAGCATTGTTCTTTTATCATTTGATAATATTCTTTGTTTTCTTCTCAATAGATGAATACTGCTAGTTGTACAATATTTGTAAAATATCGGTTTTTCTAAGCTCAACAATCTTTTGTTAACAATAGCTTGAAGAGATTACAGATCTGTATCGATAACTGTTCCTAAAGAACATAACAAATTAAACGCCTATACTAACAATGAATGTAAATAATTTATCATTTATGTGGTTCAGCAACACGTTTTGATACAGATATGTATCTTCCAGTTATTGATCACAAAAGGTTGTTAATGTTAGTTAATTTAATATTTTACAAATATGAATAACTAATTCATGTGCTAAGGAAAAAATAAAGAATCACTTTCTTTAACATTCTGAACATTCTATCATTCGATAAGATTTTTCGTTTTCTGCTGAATACATGAATGCTACTAGTGGCATAATGAGATTTGTTAAATATGATTATTTTTATATTCAAGTATCTTTTGTGAACAAAAAACTTGTAGAGGATATAGATCTATATCGAAATCCATTGCTAAACAACCTCAACAATTAAGCGTTTATACTAACAATGAACGTTAATATTTTACAATTTTGTCGCAACTATTAAACTTTCTGATAAGGGAAATACATTTCTATTCTTTTATCATTCGATAAGATTCTTCGTTTTATTTTCAGCACATGATTGCTACTAAGTTACTATTTAAGTTGTACAATAATAATTGTAAAATTTCGGCTTTTTTCGATTAAATAATCTTTTGTGAACAATAGCTTGAAGCTACAGATCTGTATCACAAACCTTTTCTAAACAATTTCAACAAATAAACGTAGATACTTACATTGAATGCTAATCATTAATAATTTTCTCATAACTATTCAAATTTCTGATAAGGTTACTATACCCTAGTTGTACAATAATGTTTGTCAAATATTAATTTTTTTATATTCAACAATCTTTTGTGGACAACAGCTCGAAGAGTATATAGATTTGTATCGAAACAATTACAAATCAACGAATCTACTGGTGTAATCCACTATTGGATATTTATTTTTTCAGCTTTAATTTGTCATATAATACTTTCTCCACTTGTTCATCATTCATCAGATGTATGACTTTCAAAGTTTTTCTATCCATCTTGTTCTGGTTTTCCCTACACAAGAAACTCCCTGGCCGAATGAAATCCTAAAAAATCTAATTTTCTTCAAAAAGTGCAATATCTCGAGAAACAATCAAAGAGCCAAAACTTTATAAAAAATATATTTTAAGATAAGAAAGACTGAAGAAAGTGCGGGTTGCCAAAGAGTAAGAAATTTAGTATTCCTTGCTGGAAGGTTTAGTAAGAGAATGCAGTGATTGATGCTACCATTACCATACCGCGGTCACTCGCGCATGCATCGTTATACGCTTTCTTTGAGGGCGATGATAGCAGAAAAACTTTACTACTTGCTCTTAACGGGTATAATGATTTCGGAGTAGTGAGTGATTTCTAAGAAGCTTTACAGCGCCAAAGGCACTTGAGATTTTGTATTTTGATCCTCTGGACCTCTGCAAATTTATTCGCGATTTCGCCGTTGCGTCGAACTTGTTACCACTTGTTACCACTTGTTACTACTTGTTACGTGGCTTTACGATACACTAAAAAGTTACTTTATTTTATATTCCAATCGTTAATTTAACGACCGTTAAAATGATAATCAACCAATCGTGTGCCTTCTATTTTGCCGCTGGCAGTTGTTAAGTCGCTGGCGTACGTGCATAAAAAGGAGGTGGGGTTTCTTATTTTTATGCTCTTGGTAATTTGCAGGCATATTCTATAAACTTCAGAATTTTTAATAATCAGTTCGCGGTTTGCCAAGATTGATTTATAAATATGATAATAATCGTTTATTGCGAATTCGAAGACAAAAATAGGATAGGACCTAGAGTTGGAAACGGGTTTACTTAAAATAATATTCTTTCGTCTATAAATTATCACAATTTCTATTTATCATATCATTGATCGTCTTTTTCATATTAAAATTTAAGAAATTTAAATTAGATTAAAATCAAATTTAAAATCCTATTTAATGTCCAATAATTCCTAAGAAGAACAAACATTTTCTTAAGAGGAAAGAAAAATGAGAAGGCAACCAACCAAAACTCCTTCCATTTCTTTTTTTTCTTTCTTTCATCTTTTTTTATTTTTATTCCTATCAAATCCGAATAAAAAAATGTTTGTGAATATTATTGACCAACGTTTCGTTATTCATACAGCACCCTTATCAAAGTAAGAAATTTTTGAGCAGGGAGGAACAACAACGAAAAATTTTTTTTCCTTTCTTGACTGAAAAATTTTTCCAGGTTGAAATTTCAATTCAGTTGTTAAAACTTCATCCTTTTGGTTTGAAAATTCATGACCTTTGCTAGAAATTTTTTTTCAGTTGGTTGTCATTGCAACTTATTGGTTCATGAATAGTCTGATTTTATTTGGATGGAATGAAAATTAATTTTTTTATTGAAAAATTAACTATTTTTCTAGAAAGATCTGCTATTCGATTGGCAATTACCTTTCTCGTTCAAAATTCATCATTTAGATTTTGGCTTAAAAATTCACTTGCTTAGTAGAATTTTTTTCTTTTTTGACTAAAAAATATTTTTTGTGCCAACTTTTTTCCTGCGACTTTCTCTTTTTGGTTTGAAAATTTTTCTCTCTTTTTCATTAAAAATTAAAATATTAATGTAAAAGATCTAATATTTGATTAACAATTAAATTTGTTGTTCAAAATTCTTTTTCTAGATTAAAGATCAACTCTTTTCGCTTCAAAAATAAAAAATCTAATTAAATCTATTTTCTTTCTACACTGGAAAGACCTTTTTGGTTGAAAATTTAACATTTTTGTTTGAAATTCTTTTTTGTTTAAAAATTCTTCTCTTATGCTAAAAATTTAACCATTTTTCTAATTAAAATGCAATTTTCTAGTTGAACTATAATCTTTTCTGGTTGAGGATTCAACTATTTGAATAAAAATTCATTCATTTTGTTCAAAAATCGTATTTTTGTTTAAAAAACCGACCTTCTAGATTAAAAAAACATTTTTTAAATTAAAAATGCAACGATTGTTCTGGAAAATGTACTATTTGATTGAAAATTAATTTTTTTGTACATAATACAAATCTTAGATTCGAAAATTCAGCTGTTTTGCAGAAAATTCGTCTTTTTGACTTAAAAATTCAATTATTTATTTGACTTTTTTTCTTTATCGATTAAGAAATCTTCCTTCATTAAAATTTCAATTCATTTGTTGTAATTTTGTCTGTTTGTTTTTGAAAACTAATCCCTTTTTGTTGACAGTTAAACTAATTTGTTCCAAAATTATGTTTTTATTGGTTCCTCATTCTAGTTTAGAATTCATCTTTTTTGTTAAAAAATCAACGGTTTGTTGAAAAATGTATCTACATAGTTAAAAATGCAATATTTCGGATTGAAATGTTATAAATTTGAAGCAGTTCAATATTATTAAAATTAAATTTTTTTTAAATATCTTCGCTGCACTGGGAATCGAACCACATAACTTCCGATTGCCGGTCAGGTGCTTATAGAAAAGGTGTTTAGTTCAAAAGGAGGTTCAAAATTTGAAATATTTTAAGCCTTCACATATTTTTCATAATATTTAATTTTTGAAAATGTTTTTGCACCATTTTAAAACCACATTCTTTTTTGTTTTAGGTGAGTTTACTTTCCATAAATTGATTTCGATACATAGAAGTTTTGGGTAAGTACAAGCAAAATGAATTGTAAAATTGTAATCAGTAATTAAATGATGTTAAATTTCCAAAGTTTTTTTTTTATGTAAGTGGTAAGCCTAATTTATAGAAGATCTCATTTCATATTTTGTTATCTGAAGGCTCGCAAAGCAGAACTGAAAGAGCGCTTGAGCAGTAGGCAGGAGTGGGGATGACGCGACGAAAGATAGCATGAAATCCGTTCTCTCATTCGTCGCGTTTTCTACACGTTACCCCCACTGCTGACTACTCCTCGAGCGCTCTTTCGTTTCTGCTTTCCTAGCCTCCATTTGACGAATTCGGAAGAAAACTATTTAAGTAAATTTCTTATACCAGGGCTTATACAGACTTTTGATCTCTAAACAAATCTCCTCCAGTATTTGTATAATATTTTTAATTATTAATCATAAAATTATAAAATTTTTAGAATTATTTTTTATTCCTGATTAAGTAGAAAGGACCCCAGCTGATAAGGTCCATCGGCAATAGTTTTGCGATCCCTCAGCTGTATGAGGGGAAGTTTAGTGGTGGGGGAAGACCAAACAGGTATTATTATTATTGCAGTAGATGTGATCACATATGTATCGCCCATGCACGGACAGAAGTTTGGCAGAACCGCTCACTCAACACGCGTACAATTGTCGCACCAATCACACAGTGAACAGCGCACACTTCTGTTTAGCAGAACGGCCCCACTGATTCAGGAGAATCATTACCCCGAACAAGCCAAATCATTTAATCAACAGTATAGTCGAGCCGTTCTGCACACGCGGCCTTTGAGGCAAAGTTCCGCGCTTGTGCAGCTTAGGAAAATATAGAACTCACATTTGGATACGGCTGATCTGCGTAAGTTCGGGGTAAACAGTGCTCCGAATCTGGAGCGGACGCCGCTAGCGCGAAGGTTTTACCTAAATTCTCTGCGTATAGAAAATAATACTACTATATGTGGAAAGTGTTGTAAATACCTGGCCAAATACAAAAAGATTTTAAATTTAAATAAAAAATCAAATGGAAATAATTTCTCCCAAATTTTATTCCATTTTTCTTGTTTACATCAGTCCCGAACCCACCAACTAATAAATCAGAGCATCAGCTGTTGATACTTATAATAGAAGAAAATCGCTGGTCATCGATGAAACCACAAAAGGGTCTAAACGTTGGCTATTCATCTGTCCAATTACTGATTGAGAAGGGAAAGGTGATTCAAGGGAATGACAATAAGAAAATATTTCTTTCTGAAAATTAAAACCACTCGTACGGAGAACAAGAGTAAAGACTAAACAAACATTTGCACAAAGGCTAATGCTCTGTGCCAGAAATTGTATTATTAGACTAGACATTAGACAAGTCGTTCAATGATCTCATACGAGAAATGTCTTTCTTTATATTTTATCAATTGTGGTTAAAAATAAATGGAAAAGGGTGATAAAATTGACAGACTTATGTAAGATGACTTTCGAAAAAGTAGGAAAAGTATCATCTGTTCTTGAAAAAAGTTTTAGGAAGTAGCCTTGACTTTTAAATGAGAAGCCAAAATTTCAATTTTTAACATAACAAATATCAAGTCTTAGATAAAAACAAAAGGAACCTTTTTTTATAATTACGGATGAAAAATAATTCTTTGTTGAAAGTTCTTATCAATGATTTTCAACACAGGCAGGGATGCTAACCATTTACAAAATAAATGTTTTTTTATATCCAATATTTTTTTAAAGATTTTTTTGATCAAATTATCAACGTTGTCTCTAAAACAGATAAGCTTTAGAAACTAGATAAATTGTTAAAGAAAAATATTATTTTCTTCGTGAGCAACACCAAACACATTTTTAAAAAGAAAGCGCATTGTTCAATTTATATTTTTTGATTAAAGTTTAATAACTTTATTTTTAGGAAAGATAAATTTGTATTTCCTTGTCCTTTTTGTAACTCTTCATAGCGAAAATTTACTTCAAATTTACAAAAAACTCTTTATGATAATGAATTGAAATGTTGTTCCTAAAGTTTATAGTTTCAGAGGGAAATTAGTATAATGTATTTATAAAAATATTATCTGGAAATTATTATTTATTATATAATTAAATTTTTACTGCAAAAAAAAGTTTTATTAACCTTTCAAACAGACTTCGAACTCTTTTCAGTTTTTCTTATTTCATAATGACAATAAGAAATTTGTAAACAAATTAATAAAATTAATAATCTTCCTTCATTTCATCAAAAAAAAATAATAATAATAAAAAAGGTATTTTATGTAGGAAAAATTCAAGATCAAAAACCAGATGAAAAAATTGAAAAGTCGGGTTTTATAAAATCATCTATGTTGCTTTAAAATAATAATGATTAAAGGGATAACTAATGCCAGCCACCTTTTTTCTAAAAATATTTAGAGCTGTCTAAATATTATAACCTAAAAAGTTAATAACTAATTTTTTTTTTAGAAATTTGTTTTATCGCATTAACCTCGTGACAAGAAAAACATTTTTAGAACAAAAGTGTATAAAAGTCCTTCAAAATACATCTTTATTTATTTTTATTAGGATTTGCCTACAGACACATTTTTCAATTTTTTCAACTTTTATGTTACATCTTCAATTTCTTTCACTGTGATATGAAATTTTTTACATTTATGTTAATTTGAAACAAATATTATTCACTCAAGAGAAAAATAAAATCTAATCTAAACTCAGGGACCTTCAAGCCGAAAGAAGAATTTTTTTTGCAAAAATTACAATTTTAAACAAAAAATTATACTAATTATAGTAAATTATACAAATTTTTTCAAAAAAAAAAAAAAATTGAATACTTAAGCAAAGAAGAAGAATATTTAACTATAAAAGTTGCATTTTAATTTAAAAAATGAAATTTTTACTAAAATACATGAATTTCTAAAAAAAAAACGATAAATTTTCAAAAAACAAAGGATGACCTTTTAAACAAAATGGTTGAATTCTCTACCAAATAGTTGCATTTTTGCATAGTTGAATTTTTATCCAAAAAAGATTCCACTTCACTTTTAAGATCAAAATAAATATAAATTTGATTTAAAAAAGTAATGTTCAACGATATAGTTACATTTTCAACTAAAAATTAGAATTTTGAACCAAAATTCTGAACCAAATTATTTAGATGATTAAATTTAAAAAATTAAACAATAAAATTTCTCCTAAAACAGATGAATTTTTCGTTAAAAAATAAAAAATAAATAGTTAAAATTTCATCCAGAAAATATTTCAGTTCTTTTTTCAACAGAAAAATGTTAGATTTAAACAAAGATAATATTTTCTGCGAAATAGTTGTATTTTTAAAACAACAGTTGCATTTTTATTCAAGAAGGATGAAATTTCTTCTACAACAGATGAGATAAAAAATTGTTTTTAATTTAAATTTTTATCCAAAGAATATTCCAGTTTACTCTTCAACACCAAAATAAGAATGGTAAATAATAAGCTAATTTTCTGCTGAATAGTCGAATTTTTAACCAAAAAAAAAACGAATTTTAAACAAAAAGTAAAATTTCTCTAAAATGGTTGAACTTGCAAAAAAAAACATTTGTATTTTTATCCAAGAACGATACTGTTAAATCACGAAGATAAACTTAAAAAAAAGTTTTCATCAAACAACGATTTCAGTTGACTTTTTAGCAACAAAATGCGAATTTCAAACAAAAGGTTAATGTTCTGCAAAAATAGTTTAATTTATAAACAACAAATACGAATTTTCGACAAAACAGTTGAATTTCCATTCCAAAGACGAATTTTTAACCAAAAAGTATAACTTTTAACAAAAAATTGTTGAATTTTCTACCAAACAGTTGCATTTCTGTCCAAAAATGATGGCATTTCTCTTAAAACAAATGAATAGTTGTTTTGAAAAAATTTTTTTAATAGTTGAATTTTGACCCAAAGAAGATTCCAGTTGACTCTTTAATATCAAAGCATGAGTTTTTTTACACAGAAATAAGTTTCTAAGAAAAAAATGGAATTTTCAATCTAAAGAGACGAATTTTCTCAACCAAAAGGGATGAATTTTTAACATCCTAGTTAAATTCTCTACAAAATAGTTGCATTTTTATCCAATAAATATAAATTTTTTTACTAAAACAGATATTTTTAATGAAAAACGACTCATTTTTTTAAGTTGAATAAAAATTTGTTTTTAATAGTTGAATTTTCACCCAGAAAATACTTCAGTTCTTTTTTCAACAGCAAAATATTAAATTAAAAAAAAGATTAAATTTTCTTAAAAAGTGGAATTTTTAACCCACATATGTGAATTTCAAAACAAAAAGTAAATTATCTCTGAAAGTTGAATTTTCAGCAACAAAATATAAATTTTAAATAAAAAGGTTAATGTTCTATGAAAGACAAATGCGACAAATCAACTTCTTTCGCTGTTCGAAAAATGTTACTATGATAAATTTCAATTTTAATCACAGAGAAACTTTTAAAAATAAAATTAGCAAAAATTGTAACATTTTAATTGAGTGCGTCCTTCACTCATGTACGTCATTTTTGCGAATTCGCAAAAACTTTCTCCTGAAGATTATCTTTTTAATTGTAAGTTCTATTATTTTGTTGCAGCTGTTTTGTTGAAAATTAAATTATTTCCTAAAAAATTAAAATTTTTTTTAAAATTCGTATTTTTGTGTTGAAAAGTCAATTTAAATCGATTTCGTGGAAAAATAATTTTTTTTATTTCTTTTTTTTTATTTAAAAATTCACCTGTTTTAATAGAATTGTTATCTTTTTTAGATAAAAGTGCAAGAGTTTGGTTTAAAATTCAACAATTTTATTAAGAAGTCATACTTTTTGGTTAAAAGTTCTGCTATTTTATTGAAAATTTAATTATTTCAGAAAAAATTTTTCTTTCTGTTTACCAAATAGTTGAATTTGTATAAAAAACACAAAGTTTTTCGAAACAGTACAATTTTTAACAAGAATGTTAATTTCCAACAAAGAGCGATTAATTTTCAACCAAAAAAATGTAACTTTTCCAGCATAAAAGTTAAATTTTCAATCCATAAGGACGAATTTTTAATAAACAAGTTGAATATTTTAACAAAAAAGATTACTTTTAAACAATAAAATTGTATTTTTAAATAAATGGTTTAATTTTTAAACAAATCGTTGAGTTTTCAAACCAAAAAGACGAATTTCTTAGAAGAAAGTTGAATTAATAGCCTGAAATGTTGAATATTTAACAAATAGATTATTTTCAAAAAAAAAGTTGAATATTCAACTAAAGGGTTACATTCTTTAAAAAATTAATGAAAAGTTTTATATACAAAGAAATACTTGCCTTGGAAAACAAATGAGATTAGTTTTTAACAAAATAGATAAATTTTCCACTAAACAATTCAACTATTTAGTTGAATATAAATCTTTTTGGCAGGTATAAAATTCAACAATTTCAGTTGAAGATTCATCATTTTAGTTGAAAACTTATCAGTTTGGTTGAAAGTTATTTTTTTCAACTGAAAACTTAACCGTTCCATTTTAGGTCGGAAATTGACCTTTTCGCGTTAAAAATTCAACAATTTGGATTTAAATTTGTCTTTTTAAATTGCAAATTAAATTATTTCTTTAAAAATTCGCGTATTTAGTTAAAAAATCTAACTTTTTGGTAGAAAATAATTTTTTTCTTTGCAAGTTAATCTCCTGGTTAAAAAATTCTTCTTTTCAGTTGAACATTCAAGTATTGCAGTTAAATATTCATCATTTTAGTTGAACATTCATCTTTTAGGTTAGAAATAAATTTAATTGGTTGAAAAATAAACTCTTTTGTTGAAATTTTTTTATAGAACATTCATCATTTGAAATAAAAATTCATTTCTTTGGTTAAAAAAAGAACTATTTTATTGAAAACTTGTAGTTTCTTTATTTGAACATTGATTTCCTTAAATTAAAATTTAATCAATAAAGTTTTTTTGCAATTTCTCTTTTTCAGTAAAAATCATTCTTTTTTTGTTTGTTTAAATATCAACTATTTCTGTTCAGGATTCCTCAGTTAAGACTAAAATTATATTTTGTTCCTAGATATATAACTATTTCATTTTCTGTTCAAAATACACGTTTTTTAGTTCAAAATTCAACTTTTTGGTTGAAAATTTGTCTCCTTTAATCGAAAATTCAACTATTTTTTTATAATAAGTGCACTTTTTGAAAAATGTTATTTTTTGGTAGACAATTAATCTTATCTAGAATGACCGTCATGATTTTAAATAAATATTTTCGTTTTACGGCAAATATGAATATCTTATTTTTATTTGACCGAGAAAATTAAGAAATTTGACTGGGAATTTAAAATCGTCCGCCGAATCGCCACCCTACGATTTTTAGCTTGTTGATCGTGCGAGAATCTCACTGTCGATAATCATTAGGAGTTGGTAAAGGAAAATTTGAAAGTAAACTGTAAAGTGAGTCTGAGATTTGAATCAGAACAGTGCCCTAATGTCCCACGTGTCAAATGTCCGGGAAGGGAGAGTAGAATCACAAAAGGGAATAAAGACTGGATTAGAGTAGGTCGGGACTTTGTTCAAAACTGATTCTCACTTGCGCTCACTGTGCCGTCAGGAAAATACGTCGCCTTGGCAACCCATACCATGCATCCCTCTCTTCCTCGTGCGCAGAAGGGAGACGCACGGTGAGTTCCTCGCTGAGCTCAAAACTGAGCTCACTGAATTCAGAAGTGGAAATCAGTGGAGATCAGGTGAAATCACTAAACTCGGCGTTGTCTGATTCCCCTCATCCCAGATCCAGCGTTCCACTCTGAACTGCAGATGCACTCTGCAGTCACCCTTGAATCCGGATAGCAGACTTTGTTCACTATGGTCCAGGTTATCGGACAAAGGATAAAACCTTCCCCAAGGCACATCCATATCTAAATGGTTACAAGGCAAGGTTGCACTAATGTGGCGCACCATGCCGGAAGCACGCACATATGCCATTCCATTTCGACCCCCTGATGTGTCCTTTATATTTTCATTTATCCCCGAACGTGCATGTGGTCCACTTGCAGTTTTCGAATTCCAACATAACCTGAATGAAAATTAGAAATGAATGAGCAAAGTGTAGGTAGTAAGCTCCTATTTCGAGGGAAGATGTTGGGATTGCTGAGGTAACAATGATTAATAAATTGTATCTTTTCTTTGGGCACGTATTTTAATGTCAGATTTTCTCATATTCACGAGGCTTTTAAAGGTTAGGTTTAATAGATCATCTGGAAAACGTGGGTATCTTGTGACACTTCGCAGGACTGAGAGTAACGAGCTCAGAGTCCCGAGGTGGACGCATTGTCCCCGAGATATTATTTATCTGAGGTTGAATAAAAACGTGGCAAACGATTGAAAACAAAAATTATCCGATTGATAATATAAGTCTAATAATACAATTTTCGTTTAAGAAATTTTTCTTGATTAAAAATTAACTTTTTTGTTAAAAATAAAACTTTTTGATTCGAATTTTTTTAATTTAAATTTGTTGGTTGAGAACAATCTATCTGTTACATGTTCAACATTTAAGGCTGATAATTTATCTTTCTTTCACAACATTTATCTTTTAGCTGGATAATTCAACTATTTATTTAAAAATTCTACCATTTATTGAAAAAGTTTTTTATATTATTCAGATTTCAGAAGTTAATTTTTTTGGTAAAATGTTCAGCTTTTATGTTAATAATCAGTCTTTTTGGAAAAAAGTTCGTTCTTATTGATTGCAGATTTTTGTTTGAAAATTCTGGAATTTTAGTGAAAATTCTTCTGTTTATTTAAAAATTCAACTGTATGGTTCAAAAATCTCGTATCCAGCTGAAAATTTGTCTTTTTGGGTAGTAAATTAATGATTGTGTAAAAATGCATACTTTTTAGTTGAAAATTCTTGAATTTCATTTAAAAAATCGTCTTTATGGTAGCAAATTAACCTTTTTGTTTGAAAATTCATATTTTTTAACTGAAAATTCTACTTTTTGGTTCAGAATTCTCGAATTTTGTTAAAAAATGGTATTTTTTAGTAGTAAATTAATTTTTTTGTTAAAAAATTTTATTTTCTTAGTTGAAAATCCCACTTTTTTTATATTTCTTCAATTTTATTGAAAATTCGTTTTTTTTTTAGTAATAAATTTATTTTTATTGGCAAATTCAACTTTTCGTTTAAAAATTCATCTTTTTCGTTAAAAATTTAACAACTAGGTTTTAAAGTTAAACCACTTTCTTAAAAATTAAAAATTAAATTTTCTTTCTTCTTTAAAATTCAACTGTTTGGAGAAAAATTCATTTCTTTCGTTGGAAATTGAACTATTTTATTGAAAATTTCTTTTTCTTGGTTTGAAAATTATTTTGTTAATTGAAAATTTAACTATTCTATTTTTGGTCGAAAATGTTTTTTTGTAAAGTACAAATTCAACTTTTTGTTAAAAAATGGTTTATTTTTTTGGTTAAAAATTAATCTAGTTTATTTGAAAATTTCGTATAAAGTTCGATTAGTTGAAAATTTATATTTCATCTTTCTTGGCAAAAATGCAAATATTTGGTAGAGAGTTAAACTATTTTGTTTAAATTCGTCGTTTTTGGTTGAAAAAATCGTTTAGCAAAAAATCAAATTCAGCTGTTTGGTTAAAAATTTATCTCTTTTTATTGAAAGTCCAACTGTTTTATTGTAAATGAAACAGTTTGATTAAATTGATTTATTTTATTATTAACTGTTTAGTTAAAAATTTTCAAATAAAATGTTCATATAAAAATTCTTTGAAGAAGTTATCTTTTTTGTTGAAAATTCAAATGTTTAGTGGAAAAGCCATTTTTTTATATTTATAATTCAACTTTCTTTGTTGAAAATGCATGTAATCCCTTAAAAATTTCTCTTTTTTGTAGAAAATTAACCTGGTGGATTTTAGTTGAAAATTCATCTATTTTGTTAAAAAATCATCTTTTTTATGGAAAATTAACTTTCTTGGTTGAAAATTCATAATTTTGGTTTAAAAATCATATGTTGTGAAAATTTAATTTTTCTATAAAGATGCAACTACTTGGTTGAAAACTGCTTTGTTACCTATTAATTTTTTTTCATTGAAAATTCACCCACTTTGTTAAGTATGGAACTATTTTGTTAAAAATTAGTTTTTTTTTTAATTCGTTTTTAATTTGTATGGTTTATAATTTTATTATTTTGATAACTATTGCTTTTTTTAGTGAAAAATATTTTTTTCAACTAAAATATAAATATTCCATTTTTTGTTAAAAATGCATCCTCGAATTAAATTTTTTTGTTGACAAAAACGCAACTACTTTGCTAAACATAAGTTTTTTGGGTTGAAAATTTAATTATTTTGTTTTTAAAATTTATTTTTAATTAGTTCAAAAACCATTTTAAGTATAAATATAACTATTCAACTTTTGGTTGAAAACTCGGTTCAAAATTCATCCTCGAATTTATTGTTTTCAGTTTCAAATTTCTGTATTTTGTTGAAAATGAGTCTTTTTGGTAGAAAATTAATCTTTGTAGTCGCAAATTAAGTTTTTTCTTAAAATTTTAATTAATTGGTTTAAAATTAATTTTATTATTAAAGATTGGATAAGTCAACTTTTGGTTGGCAATTCATTTATTTGGTTAAAAATTTAACTGTTTTGGTGAAAATAATATGAATAAAGGTCAGGAAAAATAAAAAATTGGTCAGGGAAAAGTCAAGAAAGTTTTGGGAATTTCAAAATTGGTATTTTCTAACAACCCTGGTTTTTTAAAAATTTTCTTTAAATTATAAATTATTATAGTATAGTATATAATATAATTTAAATTAATAAACTGTATTGCTCAACTTTGTACTAGTAGATATTGACACCATCCGTGTGCTCAGAGATTATTGAAAAATACTTTGTCGTGACAATTTTCTAAGCAAATTTACTCGTCGCAGGTAAACAATGTTTGTTTTCGGCTGCTTAGAAGTAAAGATAAAATGTCTGTGAAAACATGTGCGCGTGTTTAGCTTCAGAGTTGGTTTTTTTATTGTTATTCGTGATACTAACTAGAAACCTTGAATGTTTTGAAATACTGTTTACGACAATGACTCGGTAGATAAGAAAAAAAAATAGTTCTAATAGAATGAAGCGAACTAGTTTACAATATCAGAAAAATATTTTTAAAAACTTGATCAAGAAAAAAAAATTTGCTGTATGTAGATTAAAAGAAATAAATGGATAAAATAAATTTTTGTGATTATTGCAGATTTTTCTTTTCATTAAGCATTGAAATTCAAATAACAGAATTTTAATTTTGTAATACAGTAGAGAACTCGGATATTAAATGTATACAAAACGAAGGAAGAATTTTAGAACAAAATCAAAAAACAACCGAATTTACAACTAAAAATTTTTCGCTGAAGAAAGAAATAAAAGTTTATCTAAATTGTAACCTGTAAGACAAAAGATGAATTTTTTCTACCGAAATTGAATTTTTAAAGAATAAATATAAATTTTCAGGAAAAAAATTGATTTTCCACGATATTGATGCAATTTTACCTAACAAAAATGAAATTTTAAACCAAGAAAAATTTTTCCCCTACAAAGGAGAATATTCAAATAAGAAAAAATCAATCTTAACAAAATTGAAAAGTTACATTTTTAATTAAGAAATTTATTTTAAACCAAAAAAAAAAGAAAACTTTTCCACTGAACGGTTAAATTTTTAACCTGAGTCAAAAGGCTTCAATCAAAACAAATTTTTAACAGTTTCGTTGACGTTTTTTGAAAGACTTGAAGTTGGCTAAACAAAACTTTATCGCTCTAAAAAATTTCCTGTCAAAAATTTTATGCCTAGTTTTTTCTGTGAAAGAATAATTATTTTTAACCAAAAAGTTACATTTAATAAAAAAAGAACTTTCTACTAAAACAGATGAATTTTTAAATAAAAGAGATAAATTTTCAAAAAAATAGTTGCATTTTCTATTAAAAAAGTTCAGTTTATTTTTTACGATCAAAATATGAATTTTTAAAAAGGAAATAATTCTCTACGGAAAAAATTGAATTTTCTATCCAAAAAGACAAAAAAATAAGTTACTACGAAGAAATTTAAATTTTCAATACAAAAAGACGTATTTAAAAAAAAAAGGATACATTTTTAACGAAGTAGTTGAACTCTCTACCAAATAGTTGGATTTTTATCGAAGAAATATACAATTTTTACAAAAACAGATGAATTTTGAATTATAGACAATTTTTTTTTACATTTTTCAACACCAAAATACAAATTTTACACAAAAAGTAAATTTTCCACCAAATAGTTAAATTTTCGAACAAAAAAGTAGAATTTTTAATTGAAAAGGATGACTTTTTCACTAAATATATTATTTCTTAGTCAGTTGCATTTTTATCTAAGAAAGGTGAAATTTCTCTCACAAAAGATGAATTTTTAATACAAAAAAATTACTGCAATAGTTAAATTTTCATCATGAAAAGATTTCATTTCTCTTTTCGACACTAAAATATCAAATTTAGACAAGAAGAAAATTTTCTATGAAAACGACATAATTTTTATCTAAAAAGTACTACTTTAACCAAATTTTAAAATTATATTTTTCTGAAAGAAGATCTTCTAACAAATGCTCCACTGGAAATCGAAAAATTTAACAAACAAAAATTAAAAAAAAAAGTTAAATTTTCATCCAAAGAAGATTCCAGGTCACTTCTTAACACTAAAATAATAATAATAAGTTAATTCATAATAATAACAATAATAAACAAAAAAACAAGAATTATAAAAATCAATTAATTTTTTCTTAAATAGTCGAATTTTCAACCAAAAATTGTACATTTTTAACGACATTGTTGAATTTTCAACAAAACAGTTGCATTTTTATTTAAGAAAGATGCAATATTTCTACTAAAAATGATGAACTTTTTATTCAAATAAACAAATTTTTAAATTTAAATTTTCAAAATAGAAATTTTAAATGAAAGGTTTAAGAGAATTTGTCAAATTTTCAATTTATTAATAAAATTTATTACTAAAAAGATAATCTTTAGGAGAAAATGTTTAGAAATTTGTGAATATTTCCCGTTTCCAATTTCAAAGTATTTGAATAAATTCCGGGTGTATGTTGTTTTTCGTTTTCAATTTCAAAAACCTTCTTAGCCCCAAAAACAGATTATTGTTATTCAATACAATAATTGTTTTGATTATGTTCTTTGCTGAATTTTCAATAAACAAGCTACACAACAAATTATTTTCTCCGTTGAGAATACTTTTAATAAAATTATTGTGAAAAAACTATTTTTACAAACGTTGAAGATTTAATTGATAAATCAAAGTAAATAATATTTATTATATTATTTATTTAAAAAGCAAATAATAGATGATTTTACAAGACGATTCAGAGTCAATTCACAATTTTAGAATTTGCAGATTTTAATGTTAAAAATTAAACTGTTCAATTGGAAGGTCTTATTATTTGAACAAATGTAAACGCCTGATTGATACTTTATAAACTATTTTCAATTTTAAAACAACTTCAAAATAATATTTTGTAATCAAAGGCTTTTATTATATTTATAATATTATTACAGTCTATAATATTTCATTTTTAAACCATTCAATTCGAAATTTTTCAATTAAGAAAAAGAACAAGTAATTAATATTTAAAAATCTCTGCCTTTTCATTTATAATTAGTTATAAATTAAATATTATAAAGATAGAAAATAAACTAAACGTTGAAAATTACAATTTTAATTGTTCTTTGAATTTTAATGCAAAAATAACAAACTGATTTAAAGCTTTAGGAGAATAAAAACCATTTTTAGAAAAATTGAAAATGATTTTTTATTTTCAAAAATTAATTTGAATGCAGTAATTATAAAGATTTAGAAAGATTTACAATATTATTAAAAATGTATTTGGATGATTTTAAGGAATTTTTTCTTTCAATTTGGCAGGATTTAAGAAAAAATTGTAGGAAAAATTCGAATAATTTTTAAGCATGTTTAGAAGTTCTGCAAAACTTCTAAAATAATAAAAAAAAAATTTAATTATCATACAAAATCTAAATGATTTATGATTTTTAAGCATATAATGGATTTTTAAACTTTTAATAAAGGATAACTTTTAATTTAAAAAGTGTACATTTTTGGCTTTAGAGTTAGATTTTTTGAATTTCATTGACAGTGAAAAATATTTGTGAACCGGGAAATAACCGGGGACTTTTTCTTTCATAAATGGCCACCCTCAGTCAATTTAATTAATTTACCTTTTTTGAAGTTATTTTTTTTGTACAATGTTTTTTGATATTACTAGCAGCCACTAATGGATATTTATTAATTTATCCAGTTTCATCAAAATAATGTTTTGAAATAATTTTTCTTAAAATGAGAACTCATTGGTCTAAAATAAATCTTAGAATTGAGGAAATCATATCTAAAGGAATCCTGTATGCTAATGTTTTGAATTGCTGTATTCAAAAACTCCTTATAATTTTCTAAACTAATTTTTGTGTTAAAAAATTAAATCGACTTAAGTTGTTGGTGCACCAAGATCTTCCAGTGAAACAATCAAGAAATAATTGAAGATCGAAGTGGTATCTCTAGTAACTTCACAGCATGAATTCTCTGATCGAAGTAATCCACTTAGACTCAAGGACTTTCGTAATGATCTGGTGGCAAGATCGATAAATTTGTTCAAAGTGGCCTGCTGGTGCATTTAAGTTGAAATTTTTTATAATTTTATAGCCAGCTAATGGCACGTACATGAATCCGGATCGATATTTTTTTGGTTGTCAGTGTCTACGCCTTCAGCGTTATTACCAAACCTGGAAGTCCTGGAAAACAAAAAAAATTTTTTAATTCTGGAAATCCTGGAAAACACATGGAATTTCAAAAAACATTACTAATTTTTTTGAGTCACACCTAGTCTAAAGACTACTTAATTATGTTAGTGTTTCTAGGAGAATTTTTATTTTGCAAATTGATACAAACTGATTTTTTAAATGATCAAAATTTATTTTTTATTTCTGGATTCTGAAGCCAAACTCATCTCCAACTATGAAGAATCTATTAATATTATTATATTGAAAAATGAATCATTTGAATGAATTATTATTATTGAAAAATGTTCCAAATTTTTTAAATCTCAATTGTCGGGAATATTTGGAATATTGTCGTATTTTTTCATAGTAAACTATGGACCATTAGGAAAATGTATGCTCCAAAATTGACAGTTTTCTGTATTTTGATTTAAAAATATCACTAATTTTTGATAATTTTTGGTAATCATGAAAAACTGAACCTTTCTGATGGGGTTGTAGGTTTAAAAAAAAAGTACATCTTTACAAAAATTTGCAATTTTCTACAAAAAACTATACAAAGAACATTGTAGTTTGTCATACAATTTTTTGAACCATAGTTTGCATTGATTGATCAATTGCACAAGAAATTGTTGGAAAATCAGTTCGCGACCAGTGGAATGTGTTGAAATTGAATAAAATTAACTGGATTTGAAAAAAATGTTCGACTGGAATTTTCGCAAGGGTAGACCTTTTAAATTAGAAGCTGTTGGATTTTATTGGTATACTGGTCCAAGTCCTTTGAAGGAATCCATCTTTATAGTTAATTTCTTACATTGCTATACCTTATACCAGTTATGTCCTATGATTAACTGATGTTATTTGATGTTGGCCAGGTAAGAATTTAATTAGAAGATGTTGGATTTTGTTCGTATACAGATCCAATTCCAATCCTTTAAGAACCTTCTGTATAGTTGGTTTGTTCCTTGGTTGTATCTTCTCTTAACAGTATTGGATGATTATCTGATGCTAATTGATGTTAGCTGGTAAGAATTGAATTAGATTTTGTTGGTATGGTGGTCCAAATCCTATAAAGGAACCCAACTCTATAGTTCGTTTGTTTAATTGTTTTACCTTCTTCCAAACCTGTTGCATGATTAACAGATGTTAGTAGATGTTAACCTATTAAGAATTTAATTAGAAGATGTTGGATTTTGTTTGTATACAGTTCAAATTCCAATCCTTTGTAACAACCCATCTGTATACTTGGTTTGTTCCATTGTTGTATATTCTTCCAACACTGTTCGATGATTATCTATTGCTAATTAATGTTAGCCTGTAAGAATTGAATGAGAAGATGTTCGATTTTGTTGGTTGACTGGTCCAAATCTTGTAAAGAAACCCATCTGTATTAGTCAGTTTGTTTCATTGTTGTACCATCTTCCAACCATTTTGTAGAATTAGCTGTTGTTCTTTGATGTTGATCAGATAAGATTTGAATTAGGAGATGTTATTTTTTGTTTGGAGTATTGGTTCATGTTAATTAACGTCCACCAGGTATGAAGTTAATTAGAAAATGTTGGCTTTCTTTGTTATACTGGTACAAATCGTTTAAAAACAACACAACTCTTTCGTTTGTTTATTTCATTGTTATACCTTCTTTCAACCCTGCAGCATTATTAGCCGGTGTTAATTTATGTTGGCAGGGTAATAATTTTATCAGAGGATGTTAGATTTGGTTGGCATATTGGCTTATTTTAATTGAAGCTTATCAGGTCAGAATTTAATTAGAAGATGCTGGATTTTGATGATGAACCGGTCCAATTCCAATTCTTTGTAAAAAAAAAAACCCATCTGTATAATTGGCTTGTTCCATTGGGAGAATTAAGCACTTTTGATTAGAATTTGAAGTATAGAAAGAATGAAATTAGAAGATGTTGGATTTTATTGGTATAATGGTCCAATCCTTTGAAAGAACCTATCTCTCTAATTGGCTTGTTCCATTATTGTACCTTCTTCCAACCCTGCTGCATTATTAGCTCGTGTTAAATAATCTTGACCAAGTTTAAATTTATTAGAAGATTTAATATTTTGTTCGTATACTGAGACGTGTTGATTGACGTTGGCCAAGTAAAAATATAATTAGAAGATATTCGATTTTCTTGGTACCGTGCTGCATGATTAGCTGATGGTATTTGATGCTGATCACGTAAGATTTTAATTAAAAGATATTAGATTTTGTTTGTATACTGGTCCAAATCCTTTAAAGAAACCCATCTGCATAGCTGTTTTTTTAATTAAAGAATGTAAATGTAGAATAAAAAATGGAGTAATGGTTGAAATTTCGACAAAATGGTTTATTTTTTAACCAAAAAGATAATTTTCATAAAAGAATCTTAATTTCCTAAAAAAAAATTTCGACAAGATTTTTAAGCAAAAGAAAAAAAGAACTTTTTCCAAAATATTTGAATTTTCAATCCAAAAAGAACGATATTTCAACAAATCAACAGAATCTTGATAATAATTCGATTACAAGTGTACTACTTTCGATTACAAGTGGATTACTATAGATTACAAGTGGTTTTCTTCTAATTACAAATTGATTAATTTATATTTAAAGTTCATTACTTTAGATTACAACTGGATTGCTTTAGATTACAATTGGATCACCTTCGATTATAAGTTGGTTACTTTAGATTTCAAGTGGATAACGGCGGATTAAAACTTCATTAATTGGGGCCCGTTCATTTTTCGGAACTGATAAAATTTAAGAAAGGTAAAATTTCAGAATGGGTTATAATACATAATGGTAAAACTTAGGAATACCAAAAATT